>NC_081539.1:19304894-19634894 GCF_030273125.1 Centropristis striata
CCCACTCCCAGTCAGTGAGCAACGGTTTGCCTCTTCCTCCAGTGTCAGTTGTGATTAAATACAGTTCTTACTGCATGACTCTCACTGTCACACCACCTCTTGTCGTGCACTGGCACCCTCTAGTCGGGTAACAGATAGGCAGTTGTGCGTACATCTTCTCTCCGTGTGCTCCTCTGCTGTGTGTCTCAGTGTGTGACTTTGTTCTGTGTCAGTGGTCATACACTGCTTTCTCATAACATACTAATGCAATTACTTATCGGTGCGTGGGTAGGTAATCAGCGAAGATGCTCTGCATCTGCACATATCTCTGCTTAGACAGGTTCTTTGTGTCATTATTGCATCCTAAATTGCAGACAGTCGGATGTAACAGAGCCAGTGACAGAGATCCAGCTACTCTCATGGTACAAACAGCCTCTTATCCACTGATACATCAGGCCTTTAGTGCCAGGCTGAGCTGGTGATTAGTGCTTGTCCACAGCCACTCCACGCTCCAGCTGGGCTTTTTTCAAGGATTCCCAGAGCTCTGTATTAAATCACTTTAACACCATGTGCATTTTTCATCCTAAAAAGGAGCATCAGAAGAAATGAATCTGCTAGCGTAGATTTTATAGCAATGTAATACATTGCCTAAAAATATTCCTACAAATTAAATTTAGAGGATAGTCTGGCACTAGATGGCCACTTAAAGGCTCTGGTACCTATTGGTCTTCCTGCTGATAAGCACCCACTAATGTTTGCCTGCAATCTGATAGCATCCAGGGCTTGCTCTCACACAGAGAGGAAACACTGCAGTGCATGTGCTAGTTGTAAACATAGCCTTTATAAAGCTATCACAAGTTGATGTAGTTTGTTTTTGTGCTAGTTTGTGGCTTTGGCAGTAATGCATAGCTACTGTTGTAGGCAGCAAGCTAATAGCCAGATGTGCTAATATTTGCAGCTACATTAGAGCAGACAAACTGAAAACACCCACAAAACCTGAGTATCACTTTTCTATAATATATAATATTCTATAAGCACCACTTTAAAATGAGAAATTCAAAGGCAAGCCGAAGGCTATGATAGCACATAGTCAATGGATATTCATTAAAGGGGCTGTACACAATATTCAGAACATTAAAATGGCAGTAAACAACTATTTACTATTTAAAGATATAGTGAACTAATGGTGTCCTGACCAGAAAATTAAATCTTCAATGTCAGACATATTTTATAAACTAAGTGAATACCTGGATCTCTGTTTGCAAAAACTACTTCCTAGATATCAAAGTGTTTAGTAAAACTGCCACAGAGTTAGAACGGCTCCTTTGGCTCGGAGCAAACGTCTCTGAATGTAATTTCATTGCAGAATAAAGGTGTGAAGAGCGTTCATCTGTCATGCAATTAGAGTCAGGAACAGAGAGCATAATTCAGTTAGTCCTATTGCAGATAGAGGCGGATATGAATATAGACAGACCATGTGAAAATACAAAAGGAGCTGTATGACAAATGAACACTCTGATTTTCCAAAAGCACATTCTGCCTCCAACCCTCACTCACCGAGCCTAAACCGATTGAATGTTGCAGTGAATTTACAACCATTAGGTGTGCAAAACCGTAATCTGCCTCTTTTGAGCATTTATATGGAGGAATGCTGATGCCATATTTGAGAGTTTTTGGCTCAAATCCTGATGTTGATGAGACATTATTATTATGCACAATGTATCACAGATACCCTTCATACTGGTTGGCCAACTGGAGTCTTTCCAGCACTCTAGTTTATATTCACAGACCAAAGTCACCATTTAGCTGCAGTTTAATGTAGAGTTGATTATATTTCCAGGCTAAGACAGAATATGGCCATCGGGTTTTGTTGAGGATGACTCTTGCCCATTCCTCTCCTCCTTGCAGCCAGATGTGTCGGTACTCTTGCCCTTGGACGACCCCGCCATGCACCAGCCTCTCTCTGCTAACATGGGGGTGTCCATGCGTGGCCTGGAGATTTTCTACTAACCTCTGACCTCTACAACATCACGCCTCTTGATCCCCCCTCCCCAACAACTCTTTGACCCCAACCACTACTACTTCCTCTTCCCCACCGTGTCCCGCCCTCCCACTTCCTGTGGCACTTCCTGTGTGTGGCAGGTTGGAGTACAGACTCTAGTTTCTCTTTCTCTGCTCAGACCCCTTCATCCCTCCATCACGCCGCTCCCCCCACCTTCTCCCTCCCGGCTTGTGAGAAGGCAGTGTATCCCTCCCTTATTTTTCTCTTTCAACAAGTGCCCCCATTTGCATGTTTTTTCATGTTTGTCTTTCTTGTTTTGTCCTCTATTTTTACCTGATGGTTTGATTTGATGAGTTGAGGGGTGAAAAATCCATTGTGATGCTGTTTTATTACGCTCCTCTGTTACCTCTCTATCACTAATGCCACTTCCTATTTTAAGCACATTTTGTTTACCGCACCAAAAACTCAAATGTAATCATTCTTCAGCAAATTAAAGAGGTTTAAGGCAACAAGACAAAGTAGATGATGCTAACAAGCATCGTAGCACAGCTGTTTAAAAGCAGCCATGGGGCCACCTGCAGAGACACATAACTGTCTCCGGGGCTGCGGGAGTGTTGATTACATTCCCTTTGTGTGCAAATCACATAATGAGAAAGAGGCAAAATATATGAGTTTTTTGTCCAGCACGCGCGTTCCCTATCAGTGTCAGTCGGAAACATCCATCAACGGCAAATGCAGCATCATCAAGTGTTCAATTACACTGCCCCAAGGGACTTCCAGCACACACACTCTCTGCAACAGACTGCATATGAACGCATCCATTTGCCAAATTGCTGATGTTGTATTGAGCACCACATCAGAAGCTCATTCCATGTTTACTATGTCACGCAGGGACAGAGAAGATGCCCCCATGGCTCTTCCTTATTGTTTAACACAAAAGAGACTCTCTCTTGATCGATTTTTATGGCTTGGATTGTCCTAGAGGACCAACAATTGGAGGGCCATAAAAACTGCTGATGCTGGGTATTAGAGATGACAGAGGTGGACATACGGATGCGCATCAAAATAATTTAGCCCTGTGGTGGCTTCTCATTTTTCCACCCTGTTTTTGCAAATGCTTTGACCTTGCTCTGTAAAATGTATGTTTCATTCCCTGAGCGGCCTCCCATTGATTTGTGTTGCTCCTTTTTTTTTCTTTTTGGGCTAGATGGATTTGCTTTTACCTTGCCATCTGGGCTGAATAATCACTTGATCCAAATGTCGCAAACAAGTCCATACTGACTCCTCTCCCTTTCCTCCCTTTTTTCCTCCCACAGGCCTTCAACAAAAACAATCTGATTCTGGAGGAAAGAAATAAGTACTTCAACCCACAGCTTGCCGGGAAGACCTATACCAACGCATACTTCACTGACCTTAACACCTACGATGACTATTAAGCCTTGATTCGGCAGTTCAGACTCCAAACCGTGGTGGGGACACCAACCCCATCATCCATTTTGACTGTATTCTTTTCTTTGTGCTTTGTATTGAGATTCGTGACACCATGCGTGGGATATTCCCACTCTCAGACTCTATGGCAGCTTGTATGTAATGAAAACACAGACACACAGTGTTGCCAACAGAGGGAAACGCCCACTTTCTCTCAGGTGCCTTGGGGTACACTTGGAAAGCTCATTTTTGGGGGGAAAATCTTGCCTTGACTCTCTCTGAGAAACGGACAAATGGATTTCCCAATGTGGATTTAAAAAAAAGGGAAAAATAAGAACTCAACTCAAAGAGACTGTGGGAAATCTGATCCCCTTTAAACTTTCCTGTGACGCCTCTAAAACAGACCTGTATTTGTAATGATGGGAAGTAACCACAAAACCGCTTTGCATGACTTCATCTGACGTGTTTTCTCCGCCGTTCTGTTTCATTTTTGCATGGTTGATCGCATTCCAGGGTTTGGGGACTCGCGGCCAGCGTTTTTGTTTTCTCTGCTGGTCTTAGTTTCAGGACTGGTTTTAAAAGTCATAAAAACAGAGACTGAGGTGATGCCTGATGGCTTTTGCCATTTACTGCTGCAGTAATCTCCAGATGGATCGATATCCACCCCCAGTCCTAGAATCAGGATGTAGATATTTGAAGACTGTGGTCAAGTTTGTCCACTTTTGCTTTTTTCTGTTACATGCTCTTGCATACATCGCCCAGGAAGGAACATGGAGGGGGAAAAAAAGATGATTTACTTCCAGGACAGTTCAGCAACATGGAAATAAGCACAACAATGGAGCGCACACAGCCATTTGAAAGGTTCTTAGGATTGTATGTTAAGACATTATCCATGCTTGACAGTAGTGACAAACATCTGAAGAGAACACTTAACACAAGAGGACTCTCGTCACAAAGTATACTCTGTCCTGGTTGCATCTATCGTTATTCCAACCTACTTTAGATGAAACCATGGCCACTTCCGTATAATGATCCTCAGTGTTCTCATGGGAACTGTGCTTAAGCAGGTCTCATGAAATATGACAGCTCCTGTATTTTGGAAAATAGCAATATGGGGCACTGCATTTGATGTTTTTTTACTGTATCCTGATGAGAAACATCACAGCACAAATGAGGCAGAAATGTAAGAAGCTAACGGATTTGCCTTGAATTGTATCTTGCACAATTTCATGCGACAAGTATAACTGATCGACTGATTGGTTGATATCAGACGAATGAGTCAAGAATTAACCAGATAGTGCACCCTGCGGCCCCTCTGACTTACTCCATTAGGACACTAAGGGTGGAGGTGAGGACCCCATTGGAATTGTAGGAATTATAATTATTATTCTGCTTGGCTTTTGGGGGGTTTTAACATCCTCTAAAAGTTGTGAAACTCTGAATATGCATCTGGTCTGGTGAAAATGTAGATATTTTAGGGCATGGCAAAATATCTTAGTAGCAGAGTGGAACCCAATGGTGAGCTTTCACATAGACAAACAAAACTTGGTAGGCAGATGTAACATGTGGAGACGCACCAACAAGCCTCTTGGACCCATACCCTAAAATCAACAGGAAGCCAGCCATCTTGACTTGAATGTCAATTTTAGGCCGTATGAGCTCCATGGTTGTGGTTGTTTCCATGATATCGAACTGACCAGTAGTACACTGACTTGTTTGTTTCCTGAAAAACTTTTTCGAGATCCTGCAAAACTATCGATATTTGATTTTTTTTCTCTTCCCTGTCCCTTCTCGGGCGCCGTACTAGCAGCTAGCAGTGATTGAACTTTCAGTGTAACATTTCCTTTGCTTTGCTCTTTCTTTCTTTTTTTTCTTTGCCTTTAAAGGTACATATGTTTTGTACAGGATGTTAAGTTTGAAGCCTATGTCTGTAGTTTTTCTAAATACATTTATTCAATGTCTCAAGTGTTTAAAGAATAAAACATTTCCTTTTGAAAAGAAGAAAGTTTATGTGCATTCTGACAAGTAATCAGGAGTATTCATATCAGCCTGCATCAAGTTCAGTCTTTGTCACCGTACTTTTTATATTTTTTGTAAAAAAAAATAATGTTTTTGAATTTTGATAGTGTTCGCTATTCCTTTGGCTTCTAAGTTCTATATGTAATTTGTGAGAACAGGATGTTAATGGCATTTACTGTACAGATGGAGCGTAGCAGATACTACTCTCCTGAACCCCAACTGGAGTGCTACCCATATACTATAAGATGAAATCCATTCATCAAGTTGAGATATTTCTGTTCAGAGTGTATAACCAAATATTAGGTTATTCAGTGGTTCAGTTGCAACTAACTCTTTTTACATGTTTGCTTGTGTTACTGTGCATAAATTAAAAGCTGCTTCGTACACAACAGACTTGTCAAAGTGTGAGTTATACCGATTAATTGTTCAAATATCTCATTTGTAAAGCTGTGATGTCTTTCATCTTGGAAAAGTTTTCTTTTTCTGCAGCTCTTATGAATGACCTGAAGATGGCTTTAACTGCAGCAAAAGCAGTGATCTAAAGCACTCAGTTACAAGTGTGGGACACGTCTGTCCTGTGTGGTTTTACTCTGACAACTTTAGGGACTTTGATGTTCCTCAAGCAAAACACTGTAAAACCACAGCACAGTGAGCACTTCATAAATCACTCAAAACCAGGACTCTCTCCACCTCATTTTTAAAGGAGTCTTCAGCACGGCCCTGCGGTGACAAATGGCAGCAGCAGTGGAAGGATACCTGAAGGATACAAATCGCGCAAGGCAGCAGGGTAAAGGTGGACGGGGCGCTGTCTGAAGTCCAAACTCTAATCTGTATGATGGGGTGTAACACCACACACCGAGCTGTTCTCCATCAACCTTCAACCTGACTTCCCATCTGTGTGCTGAGGGTAATGGAGGGGTGTTATTAATCTCCCTGCTGTTTGGTCGGTTGGAGGTGAGGGGAGGGAGGGGGTGCTGATCCAGCCCAATGTACGGCCCAGTACTGTCTGGCTCCAGAGAATCAATCTCTACCTTGAGTTCACTGTTACTACCAGAGCAAGCAATGCAGACACACAGATGGTTGTATATGCTCATATAGGGGCTAGAAAATGAAGTGCAAGTGCGTATGCACATGCAAATGTGCGTTAAATGTTGAAAAAGTAGTATGAGCAGCTGCAAAAGTATGCATTTCTCATTCAGTATTTGTTACCTTCAAAACATTGACCTCACCCAACCTTGATGGATGAATCATTTCTGGATATAATGTTTATTTCCTGCTCACACATCTACAACCAGCAGGGAGGGACTGAAGCTTCCCTCAGCACTTTGCCAGCAACATGAGCTATGCAACTCGTAGTCAGTCAGACACATGTGACATTCCACTTTGACAGCAGGGCTGAGGACAATAAATGACTTTCCCAAAGTGGCATTTAGGGACTGCTAAAGGTCACAGCTAAAGGTTACAAGAGCAGGGCTTGTGCCTGTCAGAGAAACTGACTGCGTGAGTGCTTGCATGTGTATAAAGAAGTCAAAGTGTCATGAGATGAGACTCGCAGCATGAGATTGACTTCCATCTGCATATTGTTTATGTATGTGCATGTAGAAGGTTTACTGAAATGACAACGGCAGTGTTGGTCGGACAGCCACTTTGGTTAAAACTAAAATATCCTCAAAAGTGTGTGGAGAGTTCATGTTCTCTCCAGGATGAACCCTACAGGTTTTGGTGATCCATTGACTTTTTCTCTAGCACTTCCAATTTAAAGTTTTCATTTAACCAGTGAAATATCTCAACATTTCATGAATGGATTGGAACAAAATAAGGTAAAGAAATTACTTTTTTGGTGATGTATCCTACTGACTTTTGCTATCCTCTAACTTTTCCTTTTTACTTTGCTTTATGACTGAAAGCCTTAAAAATGAACGACATTCCCTTCAAGTGTACTTTGTGTATATCACAAAGACTGTAAAAAGGAAGTGGACCAGCCATCATGATGTCACCCTTTGGTTTGTGGAGTACCATTTAGAACCTCAAGTTTGGCATTTTGGCCATCATCATCCTGTTTTTTCTGAGCCAGAAGTGACCATATTTGGACAATGGGTGGAGCTGACTGTGAACCCAAGGACACCATGGCCACACATCTACACCAGCAAGCTGCAAAGTCACTGCCAACAAAGTTAGCTTCTACAATTTGAGGTATGCCAACAATAATTTTGCAGCTATTTAAATATATGCAGTACCATGATACAAGTAAACAACTTGGGAAAATATTTAGTGTGGTAATAAATCAAGTGAGAAGAAGGCTCATTTTCTCATAGACTTTTACACAATTGGACTCCTTTTTTGTAGTCATTGGTGTCGCCCCCTGCTTGCCATTAGAAATAATGCTAAAGATAAATTTTAGGATTTTAGCATTGTCATTGTGAGCCTGTTAGCATGATGATATTGTTTCTAACTCAAAGCACTACTGTACAGCCTTGCAGAACCACTAGCTGTAGACTTTCTTTACTAAAGTTTTCAGGTTTTAAATTTTATTGTATTGATCTTACAAAATGTAGTATATATATATATATATATTAAGCATACCATAAAACTACTATATGTTAAAAAATTTAACTTTGGGCAAATATAGTAATATTAGTTCAGATTATGGTCCATTTTGGTCATTGATTTATAAAAACATTACAGTAATTTCGCATGCATATACAATGTCCAAATACAATTTCAAGTATATAGAATACGAGAATTATATTGATCAATAACCATGACATCTAGAGTGTGAAAGCTCTGCTACCATGACCATGAGTGCTTATTTGACTGATACCTTTGTGATGTGATTTGAATATAAAATGAATTTACTATAAATAACTTTCTCCAAATATGAGCCAGGCTTCTCTGCTCATGAAGCATTCAGTAGCTTTGTTAATTAGCAGCCTGTATACAGGGGCCACGACTGGCAAACAAGGTGAGTGAGGGAGATTGTTTCTGTCAGGCAGGTAACAGAGCATGAAGATCCCATTAAACACCTCTTTTTTCTCCCGAGACCCGCTTTTCTCTCATTCACATGGATCACTGTGCTTTAGATTGGCCTTTCAGCACCTCCCTGAGCAGATCAACCACCCTGTCTGCACTGTGATGTCAGCAGGAATAACTGTACAAATGCCCCAAAAATTATGTAAGTCGCAAAAGCAGCTACTGTTGTTATTCAGTTCATCCAGCCAGTCTGACATTTGTTATTGGAAGAATGAGAAGACATTATAGAGTCTGGGACGAGACCCCATGCAGGCAGAGCAGTGCACTCTGAAAAATGCTTGCAGGGCGAAAATTCCTGTGATGAATGTATGCTGTTGTGTTATGTTTGCATGAGCTCTGAGAAGTGATGGAAGTAGATGTTGACTAAACAACCCCAGGGAAGACGGAAGACTACTGAACAATTTATGAGCTGTCATGAAATGTTGTGCTTTTTTGCAGCAGGAAAATAACAGTGATTACCGACGCCTGTCATGCAGTGGAATCTTTGAGCAGCGGGGGTTACAGTTAGTACACGGTCATCTGTGTGCACACAGACCCTTTAAATGAGATATTCTTCATAGGATAGCACCACAGAGGTACACCCACTTTGTATCTGTTTCCACCTGAGGCCAAGGTGATGCCTTGTGGATTTTTCCACTTAATTTGTTGTTACTTTGAGGCTGTAAATAGGACGACTCCAACAGAAGATTCTTTAACAATCCCCCAATGCATTACAGCAGCTTCATAAGTATTTTTCTTCCTTACTTGTATGTTTTGAAGCAAACATTCCTTAATGCAGCTTCAGTCCAGATTAACATGACTACGCATTCAAAGAAAACAGATGAGAGAGATTTTTCAAAGCAGCTCTAATCTCCATAACGCCCTTGCTGCCGTGCTTTAAGATAAATATTTTCCATTTCAGCGATCTTCTAGGAAAATGTGTTTTTGTCGCTGCTATTTTGAATCTATACTCATTACGTTAGCATCTGCTGTCTGTGTGACTTTCCAAGTTTCACATAGCACAACAGTCCCGCACAAACTCTGCTTTTTCTTCATCCCAGACAGAAGAAAGCACTCACTCAGACAGATATGTGTGCGTAGATAGGAAACTGTCTCGACGCTGCCAGTTCCGTCATGCCAGACTGAAGGATGAATGTCACCGTAGGCACTAATGCCAGTTGAGAGATGCCACCATAGATTCCACCCCAAGACATCTGGAATCCCAGGTGCCCGTCCCGCCGATCCAGGTCTCAGCTGCAGGAAGCCAAGAGCCCTCATGGATGCCAAGAGCCTCGCAACACCAGCCAAGCCACACTGAAGCTTATCAGCCCCACCACAACCCTTTATGGGCCTATTCACCTCAATCAAAGCTGTTATTTAGGTAACGAGCCAAGATGGCGGATATCGCTGCGCTCCAATTACCCACTATGTCTCCTCCATCTTTCCCCTGCCAGCTTCCCCACAAGCCCTGATTCTCCTCAGCATGCCCAGCTGCTCTGGCGCTGCTCTGCTTCCTCTGTATCTGTGCAGAGGGAGACCTTTCAGAACAGAAGGGCTCTGTCAGCGCTGGATTCACTCACAGGGGCTATTGATGACCGCTATGGTGTTTGGTACAGCAGAGCTTATCAATAGCTGGAGGATGTCTCTCAAAGTGTGATGTCAGTGGCAAATACTGGTGTCTAATGGAGCAACTCAGAGCTCTAATCACATTGTTTTAAATAAGGTGATCATTTGTCAGCTGCAAGACATTATTATTGCCATTTACACACAATTTTACCTCCCACAGACAGCGGTGGAAGAAGTGGAAGTAAAAAACAACATGATAAGATGATAAGAGAATCAACATTCTATTTATTCAAAAGTATAAATAGCAACAAACTGTGGTTGAAGTAAACTAAAACAACCCAATATCCAGGGAGACCTGTTGGTGCTATAATACACGGTCACCCATAAAGTTGGAATGAAATATTTTTTACCTCTTTCCATTAAATGATTGTGACAATGTGATTTATTCTTGACAGATAAAGTGTAGATCTTTAATCTCTTTCAAACATATCACAATGAAAATGAAACCACAATTAACTGAGGATTGTGTCTGATAATAAAATTATGCCAACTTTATGGACAACTGTGTATCATATCATTGGATCATTATTATTGAAAAATGAATTAGCAGTATTCATTGGTTTAGATGGTCCAGGTAGAGCCTTTTTTCATGAAGTTGTGTTTCTTTATTCGTAATGCTTCATATTTTAGATGCTAATCACAGGTTTGGAAATAAATTATTAATCTGAAAAGTAACTGGGAACTTTATTGGTCAAATAGTGGAGTTTAGTATTTAAGTACAATATTTATCCCTGACATGTAGAGTATAAAGTAGCAAAAAGTATGTAGTAGGATACCTCTAAATTGTTCTACTTCAGGAGCCTGCAGTACTTCAATAAATGTACTTTCCACCACTGGTCTCAGAATTAAACCTGATCGCTTTGGTGATCAATTACTTTCATAGCACCATTACAAGTTAAAAGTTTAGTTTGTCCATATACTTTGGTTTAAAATGAAATACCTGCCAAACTAATCACTTTCTCATCACCCTCTGTACATTGTGTTTAGGGCTAATTAGCAAATTTGAAGAAGCAAGTTAACATGTATAAACTCTGAGTTTATGCATGGAGTTCATTCAAGTTGAAGTACATTTTAATTGAGCTCAGGTCTGGGTCATTTACAGTTTTTAAATGTGAAAGAAATGTAAAAAATAAAGAAATAATTTTACAGGAGTCACTGGTCAAGAGCTGATTTTTCAGTATTTATTCATGTCTTGGGTCACCGTAAACAAGCAGCACAATGTGACTACTAAATGACCACCACTTAGAAACTGAAAAGTAAGAAGCCACTGAAAGTAGTGTGGTTGTTTGCATCATCATAGAGGCTGTACCCAGAGGGAAGGTGCATGTAAACCAAATCTCCCTTATTTAATTGAAGAGTTAACGCATTGGACATATACAGATGACCTTCATTATTATTGTATTCCCAGTTTGTCATTTTTATCTCATTATTGCAGTAAAGGCGAACTCCAAAATATCCCCCATTGCGCCTATCATGCGCTGAGAATCTGAAGTAGTAGACTCCTCTGACTGGTGCGATGAACGTGCCTGAATAAGAAAATAAGTATATTATAGTATTTCATCAATGGGAACATTTAAGTGTGCTTGAATCTGTTTGTTATGTTGTACTGTACCTGATGTAGGTTCATAAGCATTGCCAAAGTTGGTAAGGATTTTGTTGAACTTCAGTTGGGTTTCTGTGTTGAACGGTCCCACTGGAGCCGTCAAGCCAACAGAGAAAGCAATCTTTCCTGTGAAAAAAATCAAAAATCTCTCAGGTGTTTTCCCCATCCTCTTTGCGCTAAGTACCGTCCCAATGGCTGGTACTACTGTGCTTTGATTGGCCATCAACGCCGAGCAGACCTGGTTAATGGTCATTCAGTGACACATTAACGCCAATTAGTAATTGAAAATGAACTGAGAGGTTCAAGACCATAACACATTAATGGTGAGTTAAACAACATTTGAGGTGTCATCTCCTTTTTTTTTTTTCACAAAATTGATTGAAAATTCACTGACATATCAGAAGGCCTTGGGTTTCAAAAAGGGAATGATTGACCTTAAGGTTTTTCAAATTCCTAGACTTTCCTTCAAGAGAGCTGTGAAAAGCTTCAGTAGGGCAGCTCATATAGAATACAGTATTAAGTGAATACCAAACAAGTATTCATCGTAGTATAGAACTGTTGTTGCCTCGACAATCCCACAAAATGCCACACCAATCTTAGCAGTACACAGATGGAGGTGGAGCTTTTGAAAGGCTACGAGTAGCAATGGCAACAGCTGATGCAGTAAGTGGTAGGAGCAGTTACAGCCTCGCATTCAGGTGAGTTGTGGCCTACGGGCTTTCATGTGTAAAATCAGTGCTGTTCCCCTTTAAGTGCCACTTTTTTAAAGGGTGAATTGTATTTATGTTGCTAGAATAGTAACTAGAATAGTGTGTCATTTCACAGCAGAAGTGGTCTCAAGCTGCCTGCCTGAATTAGCTGTAGCTCAATATGTTGTAATTCTGCAGGTATTTTGTAGAGATGCACTCACACTGCAAAAATGTCAAATAGTAATTAAAAGTGCCAGCATGTACAGTACAGGCCAAAAGTTTGGACACACCTTCTCATTCAATGCGTTTCCTTTATTTTCATGACTATTTACATTGTAAATTCATCAAAACTATTAATGAACACATGTGGAATTATGTACTTAACAAAAAAGTGTGAAATAACTGAAAACCTGTCTTATATTCTAGTAAGCAAAGGGTGGCTACTTTGAGGAATCTAAAATACAAGACATGTATTCAGTTGTTTCACACTTTTTTTGTTAAGTACATAATTCCTTATGTGTCCATTCATAGTTTTGATGCCTTCAGTGAGAATCTACAGTGTAAATAGTCATGAAAATAAAGAAAAACGCATTGAATGAGAAGGTGTGTCCAAACTTTTGGCCTGTACTGTACAGTATATTTTTTCTGAGTGGTGTTGATGGAAATCTTAGTCCCATAATGCAATGCACAATGGAAACAAATGAGATTTTCATACCGAGAAAAAAGTGAAAGTTTTGAGATAAATAGTGATCTTTAAAAAAAAAAACCATAAACTGTACCTTTAATCTTTTGGTACTTTAGTATAGAGCAGGAAACAAAGCTATGGAGAGCTAACTGCTTTATTCATATATCTACGTATCTAACACCTGCAATATCAAGCTTTTTTTATCCTTTGACTATAATGGAAATCCTATTTGTTTTTTGTATTAGGTCTAAGAAATTAACTTTAAAAATGTGGCACAAACATTAATACCTACTTTTATCTTATGTGACTGACTCTGGTTTTACAAAAAAATGGCAATATATAAGGTTTAAACCTAAAGTGATTTGTCTATGTTACCTGCAGTCTCTTTCTGCAGAAGCTCTATGTCAGTGTTTTGGAGCTGCAGCTCAGTCATGGTGCTGGTCAGGTCCGCTTTCAGAGTCACTGCTTCTTTCTTCTGCTCCTTTGTTTCATTTTCATTGGCTGTCATTCTCAAGTCCAACGCATTTAATCTGGTCTCCTGCTCTGTGGACAGCAAAGCAAGGACATTTGGTATTTAATTATTTGTAATAAATACAAGTAGAGTGACAAGTGGTAGAAGTGGTTATAATTTATGACATTTTGTAAGAGGTAAAATAAATTGATCTCACATTTGTGTATTTTTAAAGACAAGGATAGCGGATTCTAGTAACTGGTGCTACTTCCGCATTATGTGTGAAGGACTTTGTATGTTTCAAAAAGCTTTTGCTTGTGCTGCTAATTAAGCGATATGGGTTGTTAATATATCAGATACTCTTTTATAGATATTTAACATGAAACTCATCATTCAGAATAAAACTAGGTTTCCATTTTTAAAAATGTGAACATTTTTGGTATCCTACCTGTTTTTGCTGTCTCCAGGTCCTTCACAATTACCTTGTGCTGCAGCACTTGGGTCTCAGTGGTACTTAATGTTCCTCTTACAGCAGCCAGCTCTCTGCTCTGATTGTCCAGCTCTTTCTCACTGGCTGCCACTTTCTGTGCAACACCTGACACCTCTGCTGAAAGCACTAGAATCGTAAAGAAAATGCATGAGCTGCTAAAATACATTCAACACATCTATTCAACAACAATCTCCGGCTTTATTGTAAATACTATCGTAACAAATCAAATGAAAAATATTCAGCATAGCCTTGAGCAGCTTTCATTTATTCCTAAAGATAAAAGATCTGAAAAAAATAAATAGTGGTAACAGTCATAAAAGTGGATTCCTTTAAAACAAACTTCAAACAAACCAAAATATTGACTCTGCGTAAACTTTTACAGCAGAGCTGACAGTTATGATGCGGGAAATGTGCCCATATGCCTGTGAATCACTCTGGATATTATTCCTGCAGCCACAAAGTCAGGATCCCATTTATTGTCATCCTGAGAAGACGAAGCAATTCTTCAACGCTGCTGTGAATCATCTGTTTATAATGTTTGTGGCAGAGTGTGTGAGATGTACCTGCTTTCCCTCAACCTGCCTTATATACTTGTGATAGTCATACATTAGAGAAAAACACAACTTTTGAAATATAACAATTTATTTAAGCTTTATCCTGTGTTTCTAAGCTTTTTGGCTTTAAATTTGCATTGAAATCTGAACATTATACTACTCTATTGATGCCATATAGTGTTTTATTATATATTGTAATGTAATCTGGGAGAAAACAATGTGTGATTACAGAACTTAAAGAGCCACTATTTACAGAAATTTACTGTAAATTTACAGTGAAAAGTTTAACAGTGCACTGTAAATATTCAGTAATTTACTGGAAAAAACTGAACAATACTGTGTGGTAAGTTTACAAGAATAAAGTTATATGTTGCAAATGTATTCCGAGTAATACACTGTATTTCTAAAATATAAAAATAAACTGTATAAAAAAAAATTTTAAAGCAGTACTTTGGAGGCAAAGCTGCTGCTAGTTAGTGACTGTACATTTACACAGAAAAGTAGTACACTGTAAATATTCAGTAATTTACTGACAAAACTGTGTGTTGTAAATTAACAAGAATACAGTTATGTACATCAAATTTATTCTTAGTAACACATTGGGTAACGCTTTATAATAAGGTCCTTAATAACCATTAATTAACAAGTAATAAGGCATTGTTCTCGCTTTAGATCCGGTAGTTGCAAAAAGCATAGTTAACTTATAGTTAACTTATAATAGATGAGCAATAAAGTATATTTTAATATCAATAAGCAAACAAAATAAGATGAATAAAGGCATGGCAAAGACATAATGGGTGGGTCATGGGTGTTTGTAATGCCATTATT
Source organism: Centropristis striata (assembly GCF_030273125.1). Taxonomy (NCBI): domain Eukaryota; kingdom Metazoa; phylum Chordata; class Actinopteri; order Perciformes; family Serranidae; genus Centropristis; species Centropristis striata. Next base: position 19,320,258 of record NC_081539.1, read on the forward strand.
AACACTTATATAAGCTTATAAACACACAATAATGTTAATAAGCATCTTGTAAGGACTTACAAGGGCCTTATTACTTGTTAATTAATTAGTTATTACAAGGACCTTAATATAAAGCGCTAGCACATTGTACTCTGTTAAAAAAAAACAGTACTTTACAGTAAATACAGTAAATGTACAGTAAAGGTTTTACAGTGTAGTTTGGGCCTCTTGTCACCTCACCAGAGACATTTCCTTCTTTAAAATACATTGAAATCTATTATTTGTACCTGCGTTTTCCTTCTCCAGCTCAGCCACCTTGTTCTTGGAGACCACCAGCTCTTCCACCTCCTTCGACATGCTGCCCAGTTCAATTGTCAGAAGCAGAAGTTTGCTCCTCTCTTGCTCCGCCTGGACCTCTGCGTCTCTCACTCTGGTCTCCAGGTTCCTCAGCTCTACCCTCTGCTCCACCACCATGCCCCCCAGGTCATGCACCATGTCTCTCAGCATTTTCATCTCCCTCCAGATAGCATCGATGGATGGATCTGATGCTTGAGTCATCACTGATGACACTAAGAATAGCAGCACTATCTGCACCACTGAACCCCTCATTCTGAACATACTGAGGACTGACTGAATGTCATCTGGGTGCTTACTCTATTTATATACAATCAGTATCATGCTGTAAGCCACTGGGAAGGCCGCAGGTGTTGGAAAACTAATGGTAAACTAGTTTTATCTAGCCAGTTGTGGGAAGAACACAATCTGAGTATCAATGTCAAACTTGCAGTGAAAACAGTCTCCATAATACATACAAGGGCAATTATAACATTGTTAAATAAATAACAGTAGTATGACGTGCAAGTATTTAAAAAAAAAAAAATCTATTTCAGAGGTTATTCTCTTTGTAGTGCCTCTAAACATGAGTTTGAAAACATGAAGGTGAGCTGGCAGGAGTATTACAAGGACAGAAATCTAATTGAAAGTTAAATCAATAACTCTGCACTACGCAGCAAATAAAAGGAATATACAATAGGAAGCAAGAAATTGTAGGCTACAAACAGAATGTATCTAATTTAAAACATATTAAATAAAATGTAATTTAAAAGGACTTCCTTGACATTTTGTGTGACACGTTTATTTGATTTCTTCTTCTTTTTTCAGATGAGAGTCGACCAAGCTGTGTCCTCCGGTTTCCAGTCTTCAAGCCAAGTTAACCATCACTCGCTCTTTATTAAGTGGTATCAATCTCCTCATCTAACTCTTAACAAGAGAGCTAAGCGGTGTATTAACCAAAATGTAAGACTATTCCTTTAAATAACACCCAGCATGAGGTGAGGGCTCTTTGTTGACACACCCCTAAAACTTACATTCATAAGTTAATGTTGAAGCCTGTAATTCAAGCCTTGTGTCAAGATAAGGCAATAATATACTTCTGTGGCCTCTCCAGCTCCAGTCCAAACAAAGCTTATTGTATACACGCAGCTCTCAGCCGTAACTAAACCCTGCTTATTGCCAGTGGTGACAAGTAGCTGATTACATACATCATGCTCTTTGTTTATTTGAGCCTGCACATGTGATGTCATTTGATATTTCTAGGAATCAACTAACCTGAACCAACTCCTCCCTGAGTCCCTAACACAGAGACAGACAGAGACTATATCTGATGAACATAGTGAATCACTGAGCAGAAAACGAGACCTCATGAGTTGGTAGGGACCAAAACAGAGGCAAAAGAGTGAATATTGGACTAACCTGAAGTCCAAATGAAGAATGATGTTCCTCAGTAACTGCTGGATGTGTATATGAGGAACAGTGTGCTAACAAGTTGACCATATTAATTCAAGAGATGATGTCTCCACTCTTCCCTCAACTATAGAACAGGGGACCCCTAAACTATTCCTTTTCACATTGCTCAATCATTGCTCAATTATTACTGCCACCCCAAATTGTTTGATTTTGAAAAAATCTAGTACAATAATAATAATAATAATAATAATAATAATAATAATAATAATAATAATAATAATAATAATAATAATAATAATAATAATAATAAGATGTTTTTGTATCACAATTTTTTTTTATATATATATATATATATATATATATATATATATATATATATATATGTGAATTATTATCTTTATTATTGTTATTATTATTTATTTATTTTCCACTTAAACCTTGGAAATTACAGAAATTTAAGTCAGATTTATTTATTTATTTATTTATTCATTTATTCATTCATTCATTCATTCATTTATTTATTTATTTATTTATTTATTTATTCATTCATTCATTCATTCATTCATTCATTCATTCGTGTTTGTTTTAAGTTGGTTAGCTGAATCAGTATGTCACCATGTTTTCTTTGTTAATGCACTGAAAAGAAAACAGTTTCCACTGCATTATTGCAGGTATAAGTTAAAGTTTTTAAAAAATAAAGTATTCGAAACAAAAAGCACAAAGTAATCAGGAATCATAAAATATCTGAAAATTGCTTTTCTACAGTACTTTTGCATTTATAGTACTTGAGTAAATGTATTACTTTACACCACTGCAGATAACTAAGATATGTGAGACAGATATGTTTTAATGACATCATTCCAGCACAAACATCTTCCCTGTTTCAGAGGAGTCTTGATTTCAACCCTAGAGGGTTGGATTATTACTTTCATACGTGGTTCACCTGGTCTTTGTTCATGTCTGTGTGCTGGTTGGATTCCATCTGCCTTTTTCCCATAATCTGCTCACACAGGCCAACATTATGTTTGAAGATAAGAATTTGTTTTTTTTTCCATTGCACTTTATTTGCACAGGTTAAAAAAGGACATAGACAGTTTTGTTGATATACATGTGCACCTGTAGACCTCATTAGAAAGCCTTTGGATGTTTAAAAGAAAAAGCTTTTTAATTTCCCCAAGGCACTGCTTTTCATTTTTTATTCCATTACAGCATCCAGCGTCCTGCTGGTTTGCTTTTTGCTGTAACCAGTCAAGCACAGAGTGAGTGACTAAAACCATGAGGCCTGACAGTGACAGGTTAGCTAAGAATTTTAACAAAAGACGCGACATGCATCATGATGTAAGGCACAGACGCCTGACTGTGAAGGCTCGGACACTGACGGCAGGAGACAGGAGATGGATCAGTGCAGAGGAGAGAGTAGGTGGTGAATATCCACCTCACACTCATGGATTTCATAACTCTTAAATGAGCATTACGCATCTGGTGTGACTGTGTCAAGCAGTATTTGCATCATTAGCTAATAAGTATCATTTTTAGCATGGACAGATTATGAGACAATGGACCCCAGCTCCTCTCTGTATAAGAGCAGGACACACACTTTATCATCGTTCATCCTCTTTTTGTTGTTGTTTTTGTGTCTCAATGTTGTCGTTTTGCGTCCCATTGTCATTTTGTATCTCATTGTAGTTGTTTTTTGTGTCTTTGTAGTATTTTTTCTGCTGTACTGGCTTTGTGTCTCTCTGTGGTCATATTATGTCTCTTTAAAATCATTTTCAGTCTTTTATTTTTAGTATTTTTAATTGTTGTTCTGCTGTACTGTGCATGCTCTTTGTTTGTGTGATCGTTTTGCAGTCTCTTTATGGATGTTTTGCATCTTTTTGTGTTCTTTTTGTGCCTCTTTATGGTCATTTTCAGTCTGTGTAGTTGCTTTGTGTCTCTTTGATGCAGTTTTCAGTCTTCCGTGTTTGCTTTGTGTCTCTTTTGCCGTCATTTTGTGTCTCTTTGTGGTTATTTAGTGTCTCTTTGTGTTCATTTTGTGTCTCTTTTTGTTCATTTTCAGTCTTTTTGTAGTTTCTTTGTTTCTTTCTTCAGTCATTTTGTGTCTCTTTGTGGTTATTTTCAGTCTCTGCAGGTGCTTTGTGTTTCTCTGTGCCCATGTTGTGTATCTTTGAAGTCATTTTCAGTCTTTTTGTAGTTGTTGTATGTCCCTTTAGTCTGTTTATATCTCTTAGTAGTTGTTTTTTGTCTCTTTCTGGTTGTTTTCTCCCTTTACACAGTTACTGTGGTTAGTACGTGTCTCTTTGAGTGACATTTGATAGGTGAAGGCCGGGGGGGGGGCCTGACACTTTGGGCCTGTGCCCGATAGGCCCCTTCAGTAATCCATCCATGATTCTTGAGAGTTTGTTTTATCTGTTTTGCTTACCACACGGCTAGAGGTTTCTGCATAACAATCATTCATATTTTGTCAGGTAATTTGTCAATTACTGACGTGCAAACTCATTTTCTTTCACATGCTTTATTGTCTGGATGACAGCCGCTCATTACAGCTTCCCATGTGAAAAATCCATCTCATCTGGCACCTAAGAATGCTTAAACAAACCGAGAAAGTGTTTTTATATATTGTTTGACCTAGGTCTCAGGCTTGGGTGTGTGAGCATGAAGCTGCATAGCTGATAACTCATTAGAGACTGAGTAGAGGTCAGGGTGAAAAACACTGCACTCATCACCTGCTGGATGACAAATGAAGCCCTTCATGAGTCACAGGAAGGGAGGAGATCAGAGAGAAAAGAAAGTTAGAGAAAGAGAGCAGTCGACAGATAGAGGAGAGCCGGCGGTGGAGATGGATACAGGCGAGAGAGAAAACAAGACAGAGGGAGTTGCTCCTTTTATTACCTCTTCTGGTGCTGTAACATCTTTCATTTTTACACATTATCAAGTTTTTGTTTTACTGCCATTTCCCAAATTTACAGCAGAGGGCCGAGCATCTCTCCAAGGTATGGTTTGTCTAGTTGATTAATGGAAGCACTCAAGACAGGCAGTGAAACACTTAAGGGATTCATGCTCATAAGAACATTGATTACCTTTAACTAGAAAACAATGGAGAATGAGCAAGTGTAATGACTGGGCACCTGTTTTACTTCACGATCATTACAGGGTCCTGAAAAGCAATCACCGTGTTTTGTAAAACTCTGGTATAAATGGCTCTTATAATGTGAGTAAAACATCATAGTAAAAAAAAATCCCAAATTCCCTCCTTAGAAGAGTGATTACCAGCATCATACAACAAAATGAAATATTAATATCGCAAAGTTGGGAATCTATTTCTGTACTTCTTGCACAGCTTTCCTTTTCTTTCAAATGTGGATAACCTTGCAGTCACATTGAAAATAACATAATGTATGTGCATCTAAAGTCAAGTCAGTTACAAAGGCTGTTAAAGGGATTAATCAGCGTTAATTTGTACCTTATTTCAGAAACCAATCCTCCTCTACTTCTTTACAACCAACAATTAGAATCAGGCTTTACCGCGGATTGAACCAACTCTTCGTTTCACCGCCCCATTAGATACATCCTCTCTGCAAATGGGCCTTGTGATGAGCTATTGATCTACAGCAAGGTGTCTCAGGAAATAGGAGAGAGAAAACTAAACCTGGAATTCCCAAAAGTTATGATGACTGAGTGCCAATTTAGAGATATAATTCAACATATGATTCTCGTGCACCGAAATCACAAACTTTAGCTAACAGTGCCTGCATAATTCGTGCAACACTTGCAAGGCAACCACTAGCTTTGTACAGGCTGTCATTCCTAACCTAACAGATACTTGGTGGGCACAGTTTGATGTAATAACTGGGATATGGATTAAATGTAAGCTGGTGAAAGAGACAGAACTGAAGGGACCACAGATGATCAAAAAAGTGATACATTTATGTTCAGGGGTCGCTGGACAGCAGGCCACAGTTTGAGGAACAACGTACGATACCACATTTCTATTCACCCTTTTCAGGACATACAAAACTATGACATAGTTTCACTTTTTTTGGAATACTATATTATATGGTTTTTTTATCCTTTTAACTTTTTAAATGGCAATTTTATGATTTTTCATTATGCCATACTTAACTATGACATTTTGTGTGATTTTTGTTTTTTTTTGCCATACTCAACAATTCCTTTTTTTTTTTTTTTATGTATGGCATTCTTTGTGTGGCTTTTTTATTAGAGTTTGGTAGCATTCTATACTATGTTGTTTGTTGTTGTTGTTGTTGTTGTTATTATTATTATTATTATTATTATTATTATTATTATTATTATTATGTCATACTGTACTTTGACATTTTTATGACAATATTTGTGCCATACTATACTATGACATTTTTAATTGAAATATGAATGTCATACTATACTATGACATTTATTATGATTTATTTTCTGTGGCCTACTATATTGTGTCATTTTTATACAATTACTTTTATATATATATATATATATATATATATATATATATATATATATATATATATATATATATATATATATAATGCCATACTATACTATTTATTTTTTTGTGAATTGTTATACCGTACTATACGATGACATTTATTACGAATGTTTTATGGCCTATTATATTGTTATTTTTCAATAAAAATGTTATGAAAATTACTTTATTAATAAAATTAATTATTAATGAAAATGTCATATTATACTGTGACATTTTCCTAACATTTTTATGACACACTCTATGATGACAAACTCTTTATTCATTTTTTACATCATAAAATACGTTGACACTTTTATTGAAATTTCATGGCATACAACAATGACATTTTTAATGAAATTTTAATGCCATACTGTACTATGACATATTCAATGACATTTCCATGCAGTAAATGTTTTCTTTGAAAATGTGTCCTGAATTAATGAATTGCTCTCATGTGAATGTTTGGTGGTGGTAGATAGACTGCACTGTATTTCCCCATACAGTGCTGCATATAGTTCTACCTTATGGCTGTTGGCAAGGTCAATATTTTCACAGTAACGTTGTATTTTCCTTTAAGTGATGATGTGCTGTTGGGCAGGCTTGTTCCTTTACTGTCTTACAATCACATGGTATTTCATATTACAGGACAAACAGTAAAGCTGTCAATGTGAATCCTGTCCAATATCTTGCATTCTCCCACAAACAGTATTGTTTGACTTTGTGCTATTGAAAGTGACGTATGCCATGACAAACATTCAGCCTTGTGCATCATTGTCTTTTAAACTATATAACATAAGAACACACTTACAGAGCACACTGGTATATTGACAACAGGACTAAACATTGAAACTATCTTGTTTACAGAAAATGACACAAGCACTTTTCATTCTGATGGCACTGACATGTTTATTGAAAAATATATACTTTTTGTAGATAAGTTAAAGGCTTTAGCAGAAATCCACTATGTGGCACTGTTTGTATTCATTTTTTAGAAAAATGCACTTCCTACATTATAAAATGTTGATTGAATGACGATCCAAGAAATGAACCAAAGCCAATGAGAAAAATAGTCATAGCGTTGATGTATTTAGTCGTTGTGCCTCCCTTGTCTTTCATCTGACTTTCGTTTTTTTAGGTGGTCACTTTTGGACATCCCATAATATGGTGTTTTTGCGCTATTTTTGGACAAACTATACTACCACATGTATCAACAGATCATAATTGGGCCATTTTAAGCAATTTTAGGCATTTTAAAATTTGACAAATTTTGACAAAAATCGACATACTATAGTATGACTTTTATAATAATGTGGTGTTTTCCTGTCATTCATGAGTTTTTTGAGAGGGTCATTTTTGGACATTCTTTAATATGGTGTGTGTGGGGGGGGGGGGGCGGGGGGGTATTTTTGGACAAACTATACTACCACATGTATCAACAGACTATAACTGGGCCAAAAAATCACATATTTTAGGACGTTAAAAATAAAATAAAAATGACAATGACAGTGTTTTATGAAATGTGTATGCCAAACTACACCATGACATTTTCTTAGAATTTTTCTTGTATACTGCACTGTGACATTTTTATAAAATGTTGATACCATACTATGACATTTCATTCAATGTTATTGGCATTTCTGAACAAACTACACTCTGACATTTTCTTTGGACATACAATTATATGTTGTGTTTTGTTATATATATATTTGGACAAACGAGACTATTATCTGACTAACATACTATTCTTCCATGTTTTTAGCGATTTTTGGACAAAGTACTCTATGACCATTTTCTTAAGCTAAACAGAAATCTAATTTGCTGGATATGCTAACATTTGCAGCTTACATAGGACATATGCAGGTGCCTCCAAATTTCTTTTCACTTTGTATGTCCTAAACAGGAAGTAGCATTCCCATTGTGGTCACACACAAATAACAGGGACAGGAGTTGAAAATTGGATGCATGTCCTGTATCTATGTTAACTGCATTGTCCCTATCAAATAAAATAATAAATAATAAAAAATAAACACAAGAACAATTTAACACCAAAGGTCACAATGTAAACAGCTTACCTTTTTTAAATGAATGTTAATTAACCCTTCTAACTTAAACACTTCGTTCGTCAACATGCTCTTTCCTTTCTGCAAACAAATGGTGATTCATTTCACCTCTGGCCACCTTGATGAAGAAAAAAATGTAATAAAACATCTTCAAGAAATTGTCTTGCTTGGTAAAACTCCTCTTCAGCACGGTGATATCAGTTATTAGTGATGAGGTTTTTAATTTCCTGAAGAGTATCAGATACATTATGGGCAAGAGTGAGTGATGACGGTAATTAGAACAGAGTTGTCCTTTCTCACCCTCTGCTCTTCAACCTTCTTCAGACCTTTAAGGACTTTATCCTTTACTGAATGAAAGATTAATAACATCCATCAGAAGGTTGTGATTATTAAAAAGGCTCCAGACTTAACCGTCATCCAGGAAGATTAGAAGTGGTGTTTTTCTATTGTTCATCCATACAGCAATGTTTACAGCAAATATTCCTTTCATCTACAAAGAGATACGAATATGACCAGCAATTTTGCATGATATTCAGCCTGTAATTATCCTGAATCTCATTGATTTATTTCACATCCAGCATAGCCAGACTCCCCACAGATAGTTTATAGATACAAATATCCATCCTCCAATAGGATTCTAATGGTTCAAACACTGCTCTATTATATTTCCCACAGTTCCCCATTTATTCATCGTGTGCTTCGCCTGCTGCTTGCTAAGATTTGCAAGGCGGTAGAATTTGATCCCTCCCAGAACAAATTGAGATGTACTGTACTTGCAGTGCTCAGCAGTAGGGCTATCCAGCAGCTCGGAGAAGCCATGTTGTGCTGACTAGACTTGAGCGCTCACCTCACCTCACGCACCTACACAATGGGCCTTTATTCCCATGTGCTGCAGAGAAAACCAAAAGGTGTGCTTGTGTGAGCGTGTTTTTTGTGCGTGTGCTGAAGAGCTTTTGGGTTTAATGGGTAATTTCACTGGACGAAAGTGTGGGTCTGTGTGAGCAGATGCACTATATATGCAGGTACTGTATGCAAAAACGAAGATGCCCTCATTACAATGTTAAAACAGAGGAGAGGTTTAAGAGTGGGCTGAGAAAAAGCAGCATCTTTCTCTGTTTTTTCTCTCAGACATTGAGAGCACTGGACAGGATGATTCTGGGTTTTAGACACATAAACACCTCTGAGAGCCAGGCAGGGGCCTCTGAGTTCATAGGATTGATGTAGCAAAGACCGAGCTCCCACTCACTCTCTCATACACACACATAGAAAGGCTCTCTCTCTGCCTCCCTCCATCTCTTTCTCTCTCCTGCCCTCCCCACTCACCTATTCTCATGATTAGATTGACTGGCTTTGTTTTGGACCCAGCAGCTCAGGGCTAGAGAACCACTATGAGGGGGAATTGCCTTTAACCTAGATGAGGCTGCTGTCGGCTCCTGTTTTAAGCCACGGGGTATTCAGTGTGCATTGCAGCACAGCCTGTATGCGTTATCCTGGGCCAGGCGAGGCAGATCACTGCTATCAGGTTGACTCTATTCGCCTTTATTCGTATTGCATACCCCTTAAATCCACTATTGAGACATCAGTCAGAGCCACAGACCTCGGGGAAACAACCCTGTATCAGTCACTGGGGTGAAATTAAATTGTGAATGAAGTTATATTGATGGTGAATTTGAAATCAGAGATGGTCCACAGCTTGGGATTGGGATGTCCCTGAGGTTCTTCCTGTGATGGACATAATAATGAGGGAAGTACGGTGGCCAACAAGGGCAAACGTGCTACAACGGCTGAAAACATTAATATTTCGAGAAACGTGCTGCAGCTTCAGAAAATGTGCAATTTGCAATTACTCCAAAAAGATAGAGGGCAGTGTTTCACCATTTGCAAGTAGTTCATGATTTACAGCTTCCTACCAAGCAGCAACCGGGTCTGAGCAGTGAGACGAACCAGGAAATGCCTTTAGGTGCATTCTACCAAAAATTCTAAAAGCATTTGGGTCCATTCATGAGACGACTTCTCACTTGATTTATTACATCAGAATTTTTTTTTTAGGACAACACTTTGGTCTCAATCGCTAGTAAAAAATCTTCTTCAACACAATATGATGTTAATAGTGTAAATAATTGCCCCATTTAGAAGAAAATAGAAGATAAAATATTGTATGATTTGGGGCGTGGCTACCTTTGATTGACAGATCACTAACAAGGCGAGCCGTCATCAGAACAGTAGAAAAGCAATGCTTATCCACGGCAATGTGTCAATAAAGTTTTTTTTTAAAAGGACGTTTACCGGTTCGGTCTCATAACTTTGACCCTTTCACACTGTATTTTCACTTAATGACAGTTTATTTCAACATTTTATTCATTAAAAATCTCTTGTTCAGCATTTGGTTGGACTAATAGACACTCCAAGGAGTGGCTGCTCAGTTTTCTTAGGTTAGTAACTTACATTTTGTTTTTGTTTTTTGCTAGCCAAAGCTAACATCCCAGTTAATGCTCCAGTTAATGCTAACATGAATTAGCAGCAACTTCTCTCAGTCAGGTTGAAGTGTAGAGAGGCGTGTAGTCAGTGTTGTGTCGTCAGATCCCTCTCGCTCCTCCACAGTCCAAATATGATCAGCTCCCTGTATCGGAAACAAGATGGCGACACAAGATGGCAATGAGTGTAACGCTGAACTCGATGTCTGAAACGGGCAGTCAACAAACCAGTGGGCGATGTTACGGTCACTACGTCCATTACTTATACAGTCTATGCTTACATGCTACATGCGGCAAGGCGGTCAATATTGTGTACAGTTAGACACGCACTTAACCTTATAATGTCCTCAAAAATGTATAGCAAACTATTCAAACTAAAATTCAGCCCCATACCCAGTTCTATGTTTAAGAAACTGTTGCAAAGTACAGGTCCCTGGAGGGAACACGCTCCATGTCGCTCTCTGGTCCAAAATAAAAATCTGGTCTACTTAGCACTCCCCCTAGAGGTCTGTAGATTCTCCATTAGGTCCACTGAATATGCAGTGTTTTTCTGTTGCTTTTGTATTTGATGTTTGCATGTATTTGACTTTGCATCCTTTCTGTATTTGCAGCATTTGTTTGTTTTCGCAGCATTGTTGTATTCATTTTGGATTTTCATATGTGTTTTTGAATTTAAATCATTTCTGAAGCTGCAGTACGTTTCTCCTAATGAAAATGTTGTGGGCCATTGTCACCAGTTTGCCCTTGTCAGCCTCAGTAGGAACGGACGCGCTTGCAGAGCGAACACCACAGCAGTACATCAGTGGATTTATGCTTACTGCTGCCTTGCAGACGAGCGGCACTACCTTTTTTCTTTTCTTTTTTTACCCCCTGGCTTCTTTTTCTTGGGAATCATATCAATTTGTCCTCATTTTGCCTCATCCTGTGGTGTGAAAACTGAGATGCAGACAAGGGAAGAAAATGTGTGTGTGTGTTTGTTCCTGTCAGACAAAGTGAGAGAGAGGCAGAGAGAGACAGAGAAAGAAGTGAGGAGAAAGAAAAGGAAAAGAGAAATAGTGGAGAGGATGGCAGGTGGGGAAGAGGGGGGTAGTCTGGGTTTCTTTCCGTGTCACAGGAAGAGTGTCTGGCCCGTAACGAAATGCCAAGCAAATGAGGACGGATCAGGGGGCCGAGCGTAAGCCACCCTGAGCCCCCATTACAGAGCACAGAAGACGGATGGGACCGCTCGTCCTGAGAGAGAGAAGAGAAACACACACACACATTAATACACACCCTCGCATTTACAAGCAGGTCCACAGGCCTCAAGGACACAGTCAAGCACACAAACACACACACATATAAACTGCACTTAAAGGCCCAAAGATGGGAAGAAATAGAGGTAGACGATAAAGTACTCCAGTCCTTCAAGAGCATACATACAAACTGTGACAGTGTGCATTCAGAATAAAACTCTCTATTGAGGATGCAAATCCAAAGATATCATGCAGCATATAAAAGCTCAGACACTGACTCACTGACTAAGACACACATGCTTAACACAGAAAAAGTCTCGCTGCTAGCAGAAGCCGGCTATGCTAATCTGCAGATGGCAAATCATCAACCATGCAGCCGGTACTGTACCCAATCATGATAAATGATGAAAGACAATGTGATAAATTTGTGTCTGAAAAAAAGCTAATTTCAAATGTATATTTGGCACAACAGAACACTTAAGAACCCAAATTGTTTGCTTGTCTTGTCTTTCATCAGACTCTTCTGTTGTCTTTGAAAGAATGCACATCAAACACACGACAAATGATTTCCTCCCAGTGTTCTCTAACGACTGCAAAGTGTAACTTTATGGGGCGTGACTAAAGCACTTCTTCTTATTAATGTTTCTGGTCAATGGCTTCCATCAAAAGGAGAACAGAGGATCAGAGGAGCAGAAGCAGCTGAACGAGGGAGATTTATGGAGCAACCCTGGCGGTAGTAGACCCATATTAAACGGCACGGCGGCAATCAAGCCTTTTACAATGGCTGAGCATCAGGCAGTTCTCAGAGTGTAATACAATACTAATATCACCCCTGCTGAGGGGAAAGGAGGTCGGAGGGGTTTCAACTTATTCAGTGACTGTTGAAGAGCACTTACAGCAACTACTGTTTACATCAAGTTTTTAATGGACATGGGCGATAAGTGTTTAATGGACAAACACAAAGCTTTCCATCAATTAAAGCGAGTAAAGTGCTATTCTTTATAAAACAGTTACATACTATTTATTTGTTACTACATGCTTATACTTCTAAGTGGTGTATGATGATGATTATGCAATCTGGCTATTGAAATGCAAATTACTAGAATCAGTATAAAAATAACTTCCTAACCAAACCAACCACCTATTAACGTGTGATTTCATTAGCCCATCTCCCATCATTAAGATTAAGGCCATACTAATTAACTACGCCCCCTCCTAAGCAAATGTAATGAAGCAAGGTAGGCCAAGCTTTCCATTACTGCACATGTTGAAGTCATGTACATGTGGCTGTAATGAGACTGCAGCCTGGTATAGGAAAATAATGATCCCATAAAATGAAAACGCATTGTCGATGGTGAGAGAAATGCATTTCATTCAGGATTGTGTTTGTTTTTAACCTATCGCAAATATCTTATTCTTATCAGTGGCTGCGCATTTCCATGCAGGTAAGAGGTCGTGTGGATCGACTGGTCAAACAGGACTTTCCACCAGGAGTTCAATGATAGTGTCCAATTTTAAACTAAAAGTCAGGTAAAAGAGAATACTTGCTTTCTTATTCTAGTGCCTATCCAAACCACACAAATTGAAAGAATTTCAACAAGAAGCCCAAACATCTTGGCACAAACCTACTTATTTTAACCCAAATCATTATATTTTACTAAATTTAATTACTTCATTACTTACTTTCAAGGGTCTTTACTCTCAAAATGGAAAAAAAAAATGTTCGAAAACCATCATAAGAAATCATAACCAACTAAAGTAGACAACAATTACCAAAAATATACACATAACAACAACAAAGTAGACAACAATTACCAAAAATATACACATAACAACAACAAATTACCCAAAATTACTACAAAATGAAATGTGAAACAATTAAATGGCATGCAAAATTATAAAAAATTAAATTAAATTAAAAAAATACAATAAAGAGACACAAAAAAACAAATCATAGAGTGAAATGACAAGGGCACACTATATGTCTAAAAAGAAATAGAAATAATAGAAATAACTAAAAGTTGACTCTTCGAGTTTGGTTGTCTTGATCCTATGAAGATAGAGTGTGAGGCTTCTTACATGTAGCACTTTCTTAAAATCCATCCATGAACTAAACTCAATATTTTTGTTTAAAATTGCAACATTAATCTCTGAGAAAATACATTTCCCTTGGAACTAATTGAGAATGCAGCTTGCTGTATGCAAGATACTTGTTAGGAGACGGGTTGAACATGGATATATTGTAACAGTTTGGATGGTTGTGTCTTTTTATTTTTCAAATCCAAAAATACAAGGACAAAACTGTACGGACAGATTGTTTGTCTGTTCAAATGTAACCTGAAGCTTGTCCATTAAACCCTCTTCTAAGCGTATGTATAAAAATACTTTTTTCTGTAAACCTATTGGCAACCATTTGAGGATGAGAATTTTCCCATGATTTCAAACCAACCATCTTTGTTTTGAGGCAAAGCCATCACACAACTCTATAATCCCTGTTAAGGTCAGCCGTGCTGTATGAAAACCAGGAATACAGGCTTTGAAGTGAGCCTAGAGTAAGATATTTTAAGCCAACAGCATGCTTTATTAGTATGAGCAATTAGTATGGATGACTATGCGTGCGAGTTGTTTTGTTCTTCCACCTTTTGATGAGAGTGTATAAGGGCGGGATCGCCAAACCAAAGATAGCAATAAAGCGAGACAGAGAGGGAGGTGAAGTGTGTGTGAAGCTTTGTAACCCTTGTTATTTCCATCTATCTCCCAGGAGGCTTGGTTCCTATTTCAATTAATCCCTAATCAAACTGGGAGCAGCAAACATGATCTGATTTGGCCTCTTCACATCGGGATGCTCTAATCAGTTTCCTCATCCAAACAGGATTTGGAAGGAGGCCAGAGGACGCACACCTCCTCTGTTGTTGAGATTGTCCTCTGAGATTTTATCAAACACTGTGACACGTCCTACCCGGCGACCCCCAGTGTGTCTCGGGGAGGGCGGTGTCACCATGCAAAGTTAGGTAACTTGAATGCAAGGTGATAGAAAATGCTGGAAGTATTCTGGCAGCGTTATCTGTCCTCGGGCAAGTCGTTGGCTCTTGAGTTTGTACAGCGCCAGATAGTGGAAGTCTGGTGCCGACTGCATAATATCTGCAGAGAGGAGAGGAGGGGCCCGTAAACAAAATCTGATAAAATATTCACGCCTTGGCGAAAAGGTGTCCACCGGTACCTGATGCTATGATTTGCGGTGACACCTCACATCTGCTAGCTAATGAGTCTGACTGCAACAGGGCCCACCTCATCAAGGGCATCGGTCGTTGCCCCACTGTGGGATAACAGAAGAAAATACATCGCCTTAAGGCGAGGCTTCTGCTGCAATAAAGAACAACAAGCAGCTGCAAAGCACCAGGAGAGCACTTAGATCAATCCATTAAGAGGCTGAGACGCAGCACGAGTGAGGAAATAAACACAGTGTACAGAGAAAAGTGGAGTACAAGACGAAATTAAAAATAAACTGGAAGAGGCACACAGAAGGGGAGGAGGAAGCGATGACGAACACAAGCCTGTGAGGTAAAATAGGAGCAAAGACAAGATTTGTCCATAAATGTTGATCAAACTACTCCCACTCACATTTTTCTTTTAAAAGCATGTTCAACTAATATTTCCAGCAAGGACACAGAGAGAGGAAAGAGTTGCTTTCTATTGAAACAGGATCAGAAAGTATGCAACCTTGGTGAGATGAGCGTTTAAATGACAAGAGAGTCTGGAATATGTGCACCCTGTCTGGTAAATTATGTTGACCTGAGGTTAATTTGGTAGTTCGCTGCCCCCTGAAGGTCACTATCATATTTTAGCAGTTAATAACCCAGGCTTTGCGTCATCATCTACACTATTAAAAATGTTGTCTGTTTGTGGGAGGATACATTTTGACATTGCTTAAAATTAATAGGGGTCACCATTTCAACTCCTCCCAACCAGATTTTGTAGAGTTAGGCACATATGATAAACCTTGCAATGTCATGAAGTTTTAGGAAGGAAAGAGACACATATCAATGGTATTTGAGATGTCTTTCAGTGGGGTTTGTTTGACATTAGTGTACAGACAGAAATAATGAGCATTGGATTTTCTCAGGGTGCTTCACACCTGAGCTGCTTGGTATATTTGAAACGAACTCTGGTGTGTTTTGTCGGATATTACGTTTGGTTTTTGCTGGTGTGAATGCTCAAATGAACCCTGGTGTGGACCAAATAAACCAATTATAGTCCACTAAGAAATGGGGGGTCTCAATTTGCTTCAGGTGAGAATGCAGTCCGAACCAAAGGAAGGAAGTGAACCCAAACACAGCCCATTTTTTGGTTGAATTTGCGAGGAAATTTGAGAATCAAAATCAGGCAAGGTAGTAGCAGGCTTGAAAATTGTCTCTCTATCGAAATATGGTCAGAGGGCCACATATCTCAGTTGCTTGTGGCTACACACAGAAACATCAAAATCTTCAAATGATTTAGTGACAGAATGGTGGCTGATAGATTCAATTGCTGCTGTGCAATTGAATCTATCAGCCACCATTCTGTCGATAAATCATTTCAATGCCGAAGAAACTCCACCGACAAAGTCCTTGACTCTCTTTGAAAAAGTGTCAGCTCTTTCCCTCACGTATTCTGTACAAGGACAGCTTCAACATTGTGATATTTGTTTACAATGCTTGTCGCTTGGTAAAGTGCAGTGTGAAAGCAAACCAAATGAAATATGCAACAATGGTGCAGCTCCACCACTGAATCGCACCGAGTCCACCGGTTGTGAAAGCAACCTAAAAAATCTGTTGCAGCCTCAAATCTTTCTTTACCTGCCAATACATAGTCATCTTTACTATGTCAATTCCTCACACACTGTTGACAAAGTTTATTGTTTAAAGTTTGAAAGTACAATTTTGGCAAGATCTTACACATTGTATCTTTAAACCCAGTTTCAAATCTTGAATATTTATTTTGTAACATTTGATATTCCAAAGTCAAATGTAAATTTTTTGTCAGGTATTATTTATTTAAAGTCTGTGACTCCAACCCTCGGCTGCTTCATCAGGACTGTGTGGTTGATTTGATTAAAAGTGCTGCCATCATAAGCAAATAACCCCACAACTGTTATCTCCTGTGGATTTGAAGATTGCTCAAGCTTGATAGGTGCATATAGAAAAAAACATTTTAAAAAAATACCAAAAAAATCCAGTATGTGTATTCCCCAAAATTGTTCAAACCTTTGCACAACTTTGGCAGAGTCATGTGTGTTCTTATAGGACCATTGGCTGAGTAAAAACTGATTGAGAAAGTACATTGTCAGGGCCCTTTATTCCCAGGATGTAACATAACAAACTCCATAAAACAGGCATGAAACTCTTGGTTTGTTATGTAGGTCAGGTAAGAAATCTGAGCGCTATAGGCAGCATTGCATTCTGGTCCACCAAGTCTTATTGATGGTGGAGAAACTGTTTTTTCCCTGCCTCTTTGTGGGCTTGTCCTTGTATTATTGCTGAATGTAAGTGCAAGGAGTTGAGCCTTGAAAGTACCAACCACTGATGCTTTATATAACTGGGAAATATTCAGCACTCAAACTTTGATTATCTTGTATTGCGTACATCAGACTCCCTAAGATCAACATACACCATTAATAACAAAATAGCGTGATGATGCAAAAGTAGCCTTAAGTCCTAAATCAATTGAAGATGGATTTTTCTTTAAGTACAGAGAGCTCACAAAGAAAAAAATGAGCATTGTTCATGGTACTGTTCTTTTGAGCGGTCGTGTGCATCAAAGCCTACTTTGCCTTTCATAAAGTGCTATGGAAAACAAACACCCACTTCACTCAACTCTCAAAACATGAAGCATGGAGGGAGTGCAAGTAAAGTGAGCACCTCATTTATCAAACCCCAGTTGGCCACCAGTGGGTGGGCATCACTGTCAAAAGGCCAATTAACAAGAAGCCCATTGTGAGCACCACAGAGCAGCACAGGAGAGACTAACCATTAGCAGAAATTCATCATTAGGAAATAATGGCTCCAGAACAGGAAACACATTCTCAGCTTCAAATCGTGTCAGATATAAAGGCAATTTCCAGCTAGGTGTGCGGCTGCTGTGTCCATCTCATCCGTGTGAGGAGTTGTTGTTTTTTACGTCTTAGTACAGTTTTATTGCTGTATGTGCAGGCAGTGTCTCCAAAAATGTCTCAATCACAAAAATGCCATTCAAAAATCAGCCTGGCTAGCTGCTCAAGCTCAACACGGAGCTGGAGCTGGGAGGCATGTCCACCAATACTCCTCGTCTTCAACTAAACATGTCAGTTTTGAAGAAAGATCTCCGAGCATGGTCATGAGCACAAGCAGGAGGAGAAACAGGGAGATTTCCTGCAGCGAGCAATCAATACAGCACAGAGAATATCTGAGGAGAACAGAGATGGGCTCTGGCGTTCAGGAGCACACAGGGATTTTGCTGTTGTGGGAGACGGTTCGTTTCATGCAATGTACTTTTTTGTAAGATTCTTTTTTTCAGTGTAGATCAAATAACTCCAAGACCCATAGGCAGAGATGCAGGATTTGGGGTGTATAGGCTAGTACTAAAGTTACTGTATGTTACTTTCAGATGAAACTGTCTGGAGAATAGTTTGTGAACTTATTTTGAGAACATGACTCATGATTTTTGTTTGTTTGTTTGTTTCAGTGAACTTTATATGAAAATTGATTGAGGGAAAAAGAATTTTTTTGTAATTGTGACCCAAGTCCGTAGTCTTCATTCATTGATGAAAACTTCATGATAAGAGAAATGCAATTAGAGAGCTCAATAGATGTGTGCACAGGATGAAGGAAGTCAAAACAACACAAATGAAATGAATCAAGTGTAAACATATACAGTACATCACACTGTACAAGATAAATCAAACCAAAAGAACAAGGAGAGATAAAGGACATATCAGAAGGGGAACTGGAAAGAAAAACTAAAAACATTTTAAAAAAAGGAACTGGAAACATAAACAAAACAAACAAAAAAAAGCAGAGGGAACTACAAATATAAACATGGGAACTAGAAAAATAAAAAAGGGAACTGTAAATGTACAAACGGAACGAGAAACAAAAAAGTATGACCTAGAAACACAAAAGTGGGAACTAGAAATATAAAAGGGAACTAGAAACATAAAAGTGGGAACGAGAAACAGAAAGGGAAGAAGAAACATAAAGAAAGGTACCTGGGAAAATTTGAAAAGAAAAACATATAAAGGGGAACTAGAAACATAATAAGGAGATCTAAAACGGGGGAATATAAAAATATGAATAAGAAATGTGAAAAAAGAGAAGAACTGAAAACGTGAAGTATTTCCTCACCAATTGCCTCAGAAACCTGGATCACAATCAGAAAGACTTTATTGCCCCCCAGACAATGGAAATTCATCCTTGTGTTGAGGTATCTGCGAAGTGTGTGCAGCTACAAACATGTTACTGATGGTGGGAAGCCAATGAGGGATCATCAGCCTTGTCACTGCACTTATTAACTCCCTGTGGTTGGTCGTGGTACCTGTGCAGTGTGCGGTGCGATCTGAGCTAAAAATGGGACTCAGTGGGACTTGGAAAATTTGTCCTTTGTCAAAAGTGAAAGAAAAGGGGAAGGTAATATATCAAAAATTAACATACCCTGAATGTCTTCCTTTAATCTGACTGATGAGTTATGAAACTATTCACCATATTTATTCAAAAACTCCTTACAATTCATTCAAGTAAAACCTCAAAGTTAATGTCAACAGTCTGACCCCGCGACAGCTTCGTCCTTCACAACTTTCTGTTCTCTGCTCTCACCTCGCACTCGGCTCAGTGGCTTTTCTTCTTCAGGGTTCACTTTGAAAATTAGCTTTTCACTTAGTGCGTGGGTGCATGTGTGTGTGTGTGTGTCTGTGTGTGTGTGTGTGTCCCTGTGTCCCTGTGTCTGTGTTGCTGGAGCTAGGCCTTGATGGCGTTCCAGGTCAAAGTTGCATGTTTTGTCCCCTTGAGATGCCGGCTGATTAAGAGGCTGTGTAGTGTTTAATGGCTTTGTGGGACGCTGGTTCCACACCGGCTATTCGACCAGTGACCACAGATGCCCCATTCTCCTGTGAACAGCCCCTGCTCCAAAACCAGCAGCTCCTCCACACACATAGCTAGACATTTACCACACAGCAGCCAATGCACTTGTTACAATGCACGGTATCTGTCTTGGCTCTTTATCTCTACTTCTGTCTCCTTTTCTTTCTCTTTCTCTCTCTTGTTGTGTCTGGCTGCTCCTCTTTCTGTCTCTGACATTTTTTCTTCACACTCTGTTTCTCCTGTCTGCCTCTCTTTCTGGTTTCTTTATTTCCACCTGTTTCTCAGTGGTTGTATCAGTCTCTAATATACACATACACACTGCTTTCTCTCTCTCTTGCTCTCTCTGTGTCAGACTCTGTCAGAAAAATATCCTACCAAGGTCAGTCACAGTGATCAGCTGTCAATCAACCTGGCATGGGCAGGGCGGCACACATGCAGTGAGTGGAGTGGATGATGAGGTGTGTGCATAAATGTGCGTGTGTGGGGTGCAAGGGAGGAGGTGTGTGAGGTGTGTGAGGGTGGGGTCTGCCTGTGTGGGGCCTCAAAAGATAAATAAAGGTGCAGGTGCTGCTGGTAGGGGTGACCTTGCTGCACAGCACCAACATCTGAGAGGCTCTGAAGTAAAAAAGCAACATGAGACAAAAAGTGAGCACAGAAGTTTGGGACGGGTGCAAGAGAGAAAAGAACACTCCTGCAGCAGAAAGTGTTTGGGGAAAGTTTGGGAAAAGTTTTGTATCTGATAACTTTTCAGCTACACAACTCCCATGTGTAAAGTGTATAGACGATAACACTATAAATACACTTTCCCCCAACACAAACGAACATATTGACGTCATCATGTCAAAACTTTCATTACGACCTTAAAAAACCCTTCCAAAACCAGCTCAATAAACGAAACAATGTATTACGCTCAGGCTTAAAACATCCCAAAAAGCGAAGCTTTTGAAGACTGAAGGCCACCTTTTCTGTGGGATAAAATAAAGCCGGACCTCCAAACCTCAATTACCAGTGAGTTTGCAGTACCGTTCATTGTTTTGCCAACACTCTCTTTTAATTGAAAGGAGGCTCATAGCTTTTCATTGTATATAGTTCCAATGCAATGCAGTTTAAAATGAAGTGCTCACGACGTGCAAATTAGCCTCTCTCACACGCAGATACACACATTCACTCTGTCACCTCATTACTGTTTGTTTGTCTTTATTGCATTCAAGCCTCCATGGAATATATACACCATGTTAGGCAAGAAGGGAGGAAAGCTCTTTATCTCCTCTCCTCTCTCACACATAAACACACAAACACACACACACACACACACACACACACACACAAAAAGAACTCTGCCTTCAAGGGGCGTTGCAGTGGATATCAGTGTTAACACAAGTAATTGCCTTCCTGCTTGGGAGCTTGTGAGTGTTAATCCAGCTTGACAAAGTTTGCTCTTCAGTGCGTGACTCTGAGCATGCTGTTTTATCTGCACTCTTGGTTCTGCTTCTGCCAGGACTGCATCAATGGCGCGTTCCGCACTTGTCTTACAGCTGATAGGACTACTGAGGGCAACTCACTCTAAAAATGAAGTGAATTTATCATTTGGAAATGGAGTAATAAAAAGTCCCAAAACTCCTAAAATGAGACAAATTATCCCCGTAGTGTGTGAGATAAGGAGTATAGTGAACCTTTTTAAAACCCAAATCTCATCAAATAAATACATTATCACATTCCCCTGTTGGAAGCAGACAATGGTGGAATTACTATGCCTACAGCAGCTGCAGGGTTTCTTATCTTTTATCCTCATGATAAGATAAAACATTTTCTCATTTCCTTTGTTTTACATTTCACACATCGGAGACAAGGTGATCTCTCCCGGAGGTGTGAGTTCCCATGTTAAGCAGCGCGTTACTGACAGGAAAAGATGTCATTCATTATGAAAAATGCTTAATGAGATCTTCCCCGGATACCACACTCGACTATCCCCGCCTCTGCATTTTTAATGACAATATAAAATATTTAAGATATGAATAAAGCTTGAGTTGACAAAGCAATTAGATATTGACTGACCTTTTCAGAGTCTTTAGTATTCTGTATCCCTCACTCTAGATTCATTTTACTGCAGCACAGAGCCGTAAGAAGAGGAAGCAGTGGTAAAAGTGCCACAGATCTATTCCAATCAATCATTGCCTGAGGAGTCTGGGGGACCATCTTAAAGTTTTCACGTGTTAGGCAAAGCTTATGCAACAAGGCACGGTGATATAAGATGGAGCTACGTTTGAAAAGTAATAGAAGGGCAATTTCAGCAGCGCTCAAGTGGAAAGGATGGCAGCAGGTAATTTTGGTCAAGAACACTCTCAACATAAATTTCACAACACCTCAGTGTGAGAGGCTGGAGGGGAAATGTCAGGCTCATTATTTCATATTTCTTATTTCACATGCCTTCATCATGCTATCATACTTAATAAGGCACAATGGTGTGAACCGTATTACATTCCAGCTTTGTACCAGAAAGGTTGCATGGCATCAACATGGTCCTTGACAAGAAATAGAAACTTTTTTTATGGCTTTATTTTCTGCATTCTTCTTTTAAATATGATTGGAAATGGGCATAGCAATATAAAATAGGGAGCTAGAAAGATACAAGGGAACTGTGTAAATGTATTAAGGGACCTGGAGGATGAAAACAGGGAACCTGAAACAAAAAAGGGAATAAGAGACACACACAAAAAAAAAAAAATGTACAATCATATATATGTTGCTAATCTAAGATACTTTATGCTGTCTTCTTTTAAAAAAAAAGGGCTGGAAATGGACATAGAAACATAAAATAGGGAACTAAAAAACAGAGAAGGGAACAAAAAAAAGGGAACTAGAGACATAAAAAGGAAACTGGGAACATAAAAAGTAGGACTAGAAACACAAAAGAAAATGTTATATATATATATATATATATATATATATATATATATATATATATATATATATATATATATATATATATATATATATATATATATATATATATATATATATATATATATATAATGTGGGAAATAGAAGGCATAGAAAGATAGAAAGCATTCCTCACTCTGGGATTATCCATATCCTCTTGTTTCAGGGTTTTAGAAGCATTGTTTTCACTTACAGATAATGTATTAGACATACCTTGTAGCAGAGCAAAGGTGAACCATGTTCATCCCAGTTGATGCTATTGAGAGCTTTTCCAACCATTGACTGATGGGCTTGCAGACATGGGAAGCAACTAGATTGGCAGCTCTCCAGCTTTCTGTTCTATGGCAATTACAGTAAAGTCCCCTCATCTCCTCTGTCCTCTAGATAAGGAGCTCAAAGGGAAGAGCAGCAATGTGATGTCTGAAGGTCTTTGCACGCTAGCTGGTTCCATAGGGGGAGAACCAACTGCACTACTTGACCTGGGCTTGAGATGGGATCAGCTAGATGAGGGACCAAGGGGCAGACCTATTACCACTGACATGAAGTGTGTAACCGGCCGTGACAATAAAGCTGAAGTTCCTCAAACTGAGTACAGCCTCACCAAGATGGGACAATTTGGCACTTCATATTCGTGCCCAATTTGGCACAGAATGGAAAAGGTAACAGCAGACAACACAGCTACCAGGTATAAAGAATGTCTTACTCATAGTGACCATGAGCTGTTTAAAATAAGGAAAGAAAAGATGTCTTCATAAAAGCCTTCAATCATCCTTGAATAACTTTAAATAAAATATGGCCATCTGTGTTTATTATCTATAGGACAACCATTAAAATAAAAGTTACTATGAGCAACCACACATGCATTTGTCTTAGAACACCAGATAACCCAATCATTAACTAAATTTAAACACTGAAACTACTGCTGAAGCCAATTCATAGGAACATTTGAATAAGTTTTTATGAACAAATCAGTGAAATTACAGGTTGTCTGTAAAAGCAAGATTGAAAGACAGCCAAAAGAAGGACGTGATTTGGGGACCGTGAAATCAAAAACAAACTTAAAATTGTGAACTTTAAAATAAATAAAAAATAGTTTATTTTTATCTGTGAGAAATTAACTTGTGCAAACCTGCACAACACTGATGGGCAAGTAGACACAGCCTATCAGCCGATCAGCCTAACAAACTGTTGAATGCATTTCTCCCTGTGAGCTGGAAGATGAAAGGCACTGCATCTTCATACACAACAGCTTGAGGTGGATTCAGTGGATGGGTATGAAAGGCTCCCCAGAGAGGGCCTGGAGGACCATAAGAAGCTCCCACTGAGGGCCGGCCGCATGCGTCGCTGATACTTACCACCTGAACCCTGGCAGGAAAAGTTGTCAGGAGTGATGGCTGAAGACTCTCTGCTCTCCAAAACCCAAGAAGAGATTAATGAAGCTGGATGCTTTTTTCCATGATGCTTTACTACATTACACATCCTACTGCATTGGCACATAATCAATTTGTTAAAGACCAGCTGTGGCGTTGCAGTTACAGTGCATAAATGATGTAGGTGCTGGCACTTGAAGCAAGCCTGCCTGTTATAGACCTTATACAGTGTGTCATGGTGGGAAAAAGGTTTAAGAGAGGCAGTAAATGTGGCAGGATGTGAAACATTTTGTAAAACCACAGGAAATCATGTCGCTATGCTGCATTATTAACTGTAAATAAGGCATTTTTGCATTATTATATGCTCTTAACAGGTATGAGGTCAGACATTTCCTTTGTTAAATTGATGATAAAAATACATACCTGCTGAAATGACGTTGGCAAGACTCTTGGTCTCCTCTGTCTTAATCATACACACATGCACTCTCCCACACACATGCTATGGCATGTGAAAGTAGAAAGGCCAGTGACACCGATGGCTAATTAGTGACTTGCCTCATTAGTCGCCTAGTCTCCATCTCTGGCCCGAGCAATTATTCCTCTCAGGACCACACCAAGGTTGAGCCTCCTTGTCTTCATCTCTCTCCTGCACACCTCTCTCTCTCTCCCTCTCTCTCTCTCTCTTCCCAGTGAAGACAGGAACGTGTGTTGGGAGGTAGGACACAAAGGTTGTTATATAATTAGATCTTCTTCTATAATATTTTTTTTATTATTACAATATTTTTTAATTGCAAATACACTTTAGAACATGATTTTTTAAAAGTTTTGGGTCTCTTAGGGTTAAAGGAATAGTTCTGATTTTTTTTAAATGTTGTATGAGGTTGTATGAGGTACTTAACCACAGTCAGTGTATTCCATGTAGCAGTTCTACAGTTGAGAAAAAGTAGAGCCAAATGAAACGGCTGGTGGACATATCGTTAATCGTACACATAAACAGGTATGCATTTTCAGGGTGGACCTTTGTTTAGGTGGTTAAAATACGTTTTGTGACAGTCCCCATCTGTTTACTGCCCGGAGCACGTGTCTGGATCTCCAAACGGGAAACCCCCAGACCATCATCTACTGCACGGAATATTAGTACCTCAAAAAATCTGAGCTATTCCTTTAAGGTGTCACACAGCTTTTATGCATTTGCAATATTGTCATTATATGTGTACCAAAATTTATAATTTAGCCATTCAGGACAGTTTGTGATTAATGCAACTCCAAGGAACTTTCATTTCATTTGTTTTACAGATGCTGGGAAACTCTATCACTGTCCCTTCTAGCATTTTCTGTTTTTCAGTCAATTCATTCATTTTTCTCTTTGTTGATCATAAACACAAAATATATTAAAAAAAAATCTCCTCTGCTTCCTTTTAACTGGCTACTGCTCACTGCCAAACCTTGCCTGGGAAAATGTAAACACCCGCCTCTGGCCTGTCAGCTGAAAATCATTTCGACTTAGTGAATGGCATCATTGTATAGAAATTGTCTATCTTGTCGCTGATGGACTAGTTTGCTTGAGGATCCTATAGAGGCATCAAAATTAAATTAAGAACTGTGAGTTTGTAGCCATGCTAGCAGCTATCACCATCATCTGGTCAAAATTCTAATTTGTCAAATAGGCCTACTTCAGTTTATAACTAAATACTTGTAAAACTACAAGTTTCCTATCTTCTACAGCAAAGTACATTTCTTGGTTATTTCTGCCTCCAATAACCTGCCAGAGAAACAGGAAAAAAAATCAATTTACAGACAATTTCAGTACGCAGATACCCCTGTTATAACACTGCACAATTGAATAAACTTGTCATGGAGCGGGAAAAAAAATCCTGTAATATCTTTATAAATATCACTAAGGCTGGAGTTTGAGAAAAATTCATGAATTACAGAATATTCTCTCTAAATTAAACGTTATTGCAACAGTTTGAAGTTGTTGTCAATGTTGGCTGCTAGAGGTGCCGATAAAATAGCAAGCACACATGGGAAAATTGCCAAAATATTATTCTACATTATGCAGCAGGGAACAAACCAACGTTACACCTAATTACAAACATGAAACCCATATTATAATTATTAGCTCATCCCTTGTCCTGTGGGTCTTGAATCTTTGATTCTTCATTAAAAATCACCAGTCCAATTTCCAGCCCTTTTTTTCAGTTTGGAAGTGAAGGAAGAATATTTATAGTCTCAGCTGTCTGTTACTCACTTTTCCCCCGTGACCGAAGTAAGGCTGAATTTTAAACTAGACTATTAAATAGGCCGCTCGGGTGGTCCGAGTTTCAGATATTTGAGTGGCATATTATTTGGATATCACTGTATGCATATCTGCCCTCCCATCACATCTTCCTTACCACTCGGAGGAAATCATAATTAGCTACCTCTGCTCTGCATGCTTCATGGTGCAACAGGAGCAGCTCACACATGGTTAGATTAGGTCTATCTGTTCAGGCCAGGTCTGAGCCCAAGGTAACTAATAGCACAGAGCTCCCCCTTGGCGTGACACAAAGTAGGCTATAATTGTTATAGTATTTGACCCAACTTCTCCTTCCTGAAGCTTGACTGGTGTACAGATCCTGTTAAGTTGTAGTTAACTGGTAAAGCCTCTGCAAACGCACCTCATATCGTCTGAAATCCCTCATCTGTCAGCTTGCAACTTTTTTGCTTAAGTTGTTCTGAAGCTCAAGATATCCATTTAAAGTTGCTGTTGGTTCTGTCTTCCTGTCAGTGAAAACTAAAAAGAAAATTGTAATGACAGACACGGATGGGAGACGGGGCTGTTTGTTTGCAGGAGGAAAGCAAAAGACAGATCAAACCTCCAGGTGTCAACGGAGTCAAATCAAGAAATTAGATGTTCTGCCAGCTTGTGGCATGCAGAGTCAGGTGGAGCAATTGTCCCTGCTGACTTTCAAATGGTTTCTCAAGATCTATTTTCTTTGACAAATAATCTTGATCAAAAACCACATGCTTTGAAACAGATTTAACAGATGAACAAGTGGGCAGAGCAATTTCTCTTATGTGAAATCTCTCTCATGTGCTCTGATGCGACTGATGAGTGTCTGGCTCCTTTCACATGCCGCATGTTGTGTGTAAGCTAACTACATATTTAAGCTAAAGATCTGGGCTGAAAACAATACAAGGATTGTGGTCTGTGTATAGTTATATAGCTAGACAACATAGGGTAGACCTAAAAGAACCATGACATGTGTTTCCTAAATTAGAACAACAAAACTACTTGGTTAGTTTTAGAAAACAGAGCTACTTTGGTTAGCTTTATACAACAAAACTACTTTGGTTAGCTTTAGACATCAAAAGTACTTGGTTTCTTTTAGACATCAAAACTACTTGGTAGACTTTAGACATCAAAAGTACTTGGTTAGCTTTAGACAACACAACTACTTGGTTAGCTTTTGACATCAAAAGTACTTGTTCTGTTTCAGGCAACCAAATGGATTGGTTAGCTTTACACAACAAAATTTCTTGGTTATTGCACACTCTACTAATCAGAGGCAGAGTAGGGTTGGCCTTGCCTTCGCCATCCTAGGGGGGGGAAATTTGGTTTTGTTTTGTGCTTGTTTATCCTATTAATCCACTGTGTCCCCCTTTTTCATGGACTTTGTCACTCTTTATAGTCACCTGACTTCCTCCTTTGCATAGTCATATTTACTGCAGCCATTAGAGATCGCCACCTAACAATAAACATAAAATATGAAACATAAAAGGCTGCTTGTACAAATGCCCTATGATGTCATTTTTCAGAAAGTTAGCAAGTTTTGATTATAACTGTGATATGTTTTTTTTTTACACATTACAGACTATTGACTGTTGAAAACAAAGCTGACTTTTCTCCTGCACTGTTTGCAGTAGAGGATGTGCTCCGCTTCCTCCTCAAAGTTTGCTTTCTAAGACACAACAATTGCATAGTACGATATAAATTAAACAGAAACAACCTGAGGGATGCTGTGAACATCAGGGAGGACAAGAAGCTGGATGTACTCTCTAATTAAAACTGGAACAAAGAGAGAGTCAAGACCTTGATAAGGGATGTTCTTTGTCTTTATCTTGTACTGCTTTAAAGTGCAATGCTTTGCATTTTCATATGATGACTGCTACAAGGTGGTTGTTTTATTAATCTCCAGAATGATTATGCATATATTTGCATACTGGGACACCTCTGGTTCTTTCGTATTCAATCAGAATAAAAAATACTGTAAATATTGCAACTGTTCCAACAATTTATGCAGCACTTTATCTTTTTCAACCAGAGTATTCAGCAACCAATACTTCTTTTCTTACATTTTAGATATAACTTTGCAGGTAGATATTTGTTATCTAGCCCTATACTATACACTTTCACAACACAATTCCAGTCAACTTTGTGATTGTTGCTCAGCATCCTCTGAGGTTTAAGGAAAATATTCTCAGCACTCAAATGTCTCACTCAGTTCCTCCTTCTCTCAGGGCGAGGTTCATGAGCTTGCATGAAACCTAGAGATATCTGTCAGAGACAGTGATTTATCACAGAACCACCGCCAGTCTGCAGATAAATGGCAAAATTTAGGCTTCAGCAAGTTGTCTCGGTGTGTGTGTGTGTGTGTGCGTGTGTGAGAGAGAGAGAGAGAGAGAGAGAGAGAGAGAGAGAGCGAGAGAGACAGAGAGAGATAAGGAACAGGAGCAAGACTGGAGTAGTAACAGTCAGGTGACAAGTTTTTATTCTATACACCCAATCAGGGACATTACACCTGGAGACACAGGTGATCACAATTACCTGCAATTAACTAGCTGACTGGAGAGGAAATCAGCACTACTCATAGCACGTTAAGATGGAGAAACAGGATTTTAAAACCTGTACTTCTGCACCGAACAGAAGACGCAAGAATTGTAATAAAGTGTCATGATAGTATATTGCTGAAGTTAAAACACAGAACAAGAACTCAATATGACCAAGTGGAATAAAGCCACATACTTGTGTGGTGTCGTGGCTGCTACTTTAAATTGGTTGCCTCTGGGCATGTTGACGAGAAAAATCAGTGTTGACTAAAGAGATCAATCATCCCGATGGGCTCGATATTGCAGCTTGGATGTTGTTGCATTCAAGTATGACCCAAATATATCATCACTTACTACTGTAGTACTGAAAATCTGTTGTTGGTTCAGTCCCATCTACACTTTTGGTATTCTAATTAGTACAAAGCTTTCTGACATGCCACAGTGATAAAATTAATGATGGCTGAATTCCATTTAGCTGGTTTACTTTCAGGGTCCTGGTATTGTGCATGCTGGCTGACTTTGACACATCGTCATAGCTTTCTAGGACACTTTCTGGGATCATTAATGTTATTTGTAACACCTGTGCTTTTCCTACTGTTACAAGTCAAATTCTCTGCTGTGGGACAAAATTCTATTCTGGACATGACATTTTTGTAAATGTATCAGTAGCAAGTCAATGTTTTTCATCTTCAAAAACATTTTTCCCCCATGTTTCACTTCTATTTATTTTTGCAGCTTAATCATCAACTGAGAAATTTGAAATGCATGAACAATGAGGTGTTAGAGTGCAGGGATTAAATTAATCAGAACTTGCACGTTTCATCTTGCTGCTTTGTTGAACAGTATTTTTGTTCATGCACATAAACCTTTTTTTTTTAAATAGATTTTTTCCACTCTACTTTAACAATATTCATAGCACAATTGTGCAATGTGAGAACTAAAAATAAGAAATGTTGTTAACTTAGCCATTGCAATTGCATGTATCAAGTCAAAAACAGTCACAATTTCTTTTGTATGCTGATTGTGGCTGTGGCTGTTTTATGTTTCCCAATGTGAGTGTGTTGCATAGTTAACCTATTTAATTATACCCTTTGATAAAAATAATTAAATTAAACTATCCTTCAGAGCTACAAGAGTAGCTTAACATGTGCTGTCACTCCACTGAGCAACTACTGAGAGGTACAGTAGTGTACAGTCCAATGTGAATAACCAGGTTTTTATTGGTATATTTTTTATTGCTACATGGCAAACAAGGTACCAGTAGGTGCAGTAGATTCTCAGAATCATACTTTGATTAAAAAGATGATTGGACAGGGGGAAACTTATAAAGAGGTGCAAACAGTTCTAGGCTGTTCAGCTAAAATGATCTCCAATGCTTTAAAATGGAGAGCAAAACCAGAGACACGTGGCAGAAAACGTAAGACAACCATCAAAATGGATGGAAGAATAAGCAGAATGGCAAAGGCTCAACCATTCAAGCTCAGCCAATGATCAGCTCCAGGATGATCAAAGACAGTCTGGAGTTACCTGTAAGTGCTGTGACAGTAAGAAGACGTCTGTGTGCTAATCTATTTACAAGAATCCCCCGCAAAGTCCCTCTGTTTAAATAAAGGCATGTGCAGAAGAGGTTACAATTTGCCAAAGAACACATCAACTGGCCTAAAGAGAAATGGAGGAACATTTTGTGGACAGTGAAGCATGGTGGTGAAGCATCATGACATGGGCATGTTTCTCCTACTATGATGTTGGGCCTATTTATAGCATACCAGGGATCATGGATCAGTTTGCATATGTCAAAATACTTGAAGAGGTCATGTTGCTTTATACTGAAGAGGACATGGCCTTGAAATGGGTGTTTCAACAAGACAATGACCCCAAACACACTAGTAAACCAGCAAAATCTTGGTTCCAAACCAACAACATTGATGTTATGGAGTGGCCAGCCCAATCCCCGGACCTTAATCCAGTTGAGAACTTGTGGGGTGACATCAAAAATGCTGTTTCTGAAGCAAAACCAAGAAATGTAAATGAATTGTGGAATGTTGTTAAAGAATCTTGGAGTGGAATAACAGCTGAAAGGTGCCACTAGTTGGTTGACTCCATGCCACACAGATGTGAAGCAGTTATAACAAACTGTGGTCATACGACAAAATATTAGTTTAGTGATTCACAGGATTGCTAAATCCTAGGAACAAAAAAGTTTGTACAAAATAGTTTTGAGTTTGTAAAGTCAACGGCAGACACTGCTGTTTTTTTTAACACACCCCTTTCAACTAATTGCCCAATTGCACAGCCTTAAGAGCGTGCATATCACGAATGCTGGGTCTTGTTGGTTTTCTGAGAATCTACTGCACCTACTGGTACCTTGTTTACCATGTAGCAATAAAAAATATACTAAAAACCTGGATTAATCTGTTTAGTCACATTGGACTGCTATTATTTTGAACACTACCTGTAAGAAAAGTTCCTGTTTCCTTCATCATTACTGTCATCAAAATTACATCATGCTTGCACGCCGTATTGTTGCCATGACGTTAAAAGTTGTGTTTAGTACAGATTTTAAAACTCTCTAATATTAGTACAATGATGAAAAGATTAGTTGCTGTACCAGTTACTTAGCAACAGCCCTGGCAGTGTATTGTAGCAGCAACAGGGCTCCAAAAGAAAACTGCCATGTGTAAGCTCTTTTTAATCACTGGCTCTGGATCAAACTCCAGTGTAATGGTTCTCTGGAAAAATGAGATCCTTAACTGAGAGTGTGGGTGTGCAATTGTTTGGTCCTTTGATGAATGCATTCTGTAATATGATGCTCCAATGGTTTTCTCATTGTGTTGCTCACTTGCACACTTGGTCAACCTGGACAGTGGACCCACCTCAGTGAAGAAGAACTGCAGTTTTTAAAAAGTGTAGGTTTTTCTGTGTTTCTGTCCTTAAAGTATCAAGTAAGTTGGGTTTACATTATAGCCTATGCTAATCAATGTTTTTTAAATTAACATTGAATCAAATGATTGTTTATATTGTGAAATAATTCGATTTGTGACCTCACAGAGAATTAACAACCTATTCTGCAGTTCTTCTTAGCCCCACAGAGTGTGTTTGCATCTTTTGGCTCACTGTTTTGGTTTTATAGTTTGAGTTTGGCATTTTTGCCATCACCATCTTGTTTTTTGTAGCCACAAGTGACTATATTTGGATGAGAGGGTGGTGCTGGAGAGGAGGACGCTAAGTTATCAGTTAATACCATAGACTGTATAAAATACTAGCACTAGCTAGTAGAATTGGTTAGCAAGGTTAATCCATAATTCACAATGAACTGCCGACTCCCTAGAGCTTCTTTTAGTATAACGGAACATTGAAGATTTTGTCATAGACATCTATACATTTGGACTTCATTTGGCAACCAGTGTAGTCGCCCCCTGCTGGCCATTTAAATGAATGCAGGTTTAAGCCACTTCAACATCACTTTTTAATCTTGTAGCATTCAAGCGCTAGCTATTGGTCAGGCATCCATGCTCTCACAAGCCTGATTTGTTCTGGTCCCATCCCAAGACTAATGGGCTATTCTGACCCCAACAACTTAAGGTCACTTCCAACCTTAACCAATGGGGCGGCTATGCAGGATGAGTCATGCCAAGAAAAGCAGTAGGATTTATAATCAGGTAAGTAACACTTAGCAGCAAAAGAATCAGTCTGGAGTTTGTGAAAAGCAAAACAGATCTTAAAAGAGACTAAATATTAGACTTAAAGTAATATTCACTTTCATGTTTACCTGACAAATCTGTCTGCTTAATGTTTAAAAGGGCAATTAGGCACAACAACTGCAGAGTGTGGGAGGTATGAGCCCTTTAGCATTTTAGCACTCCCAGTTCCCTTCTCTGAAAGTCAGTGAGTTTTTAGTTAGATGTCAAAATAAGATTAAAATAAGATTTTCATGTTTTGTTCTGACATAAAATATGTCAGTAAATACCCCACTTGTGGATTTGAAAAAAAAAATGCTCACAAGTGGCTAAATGAGACTATAGAGGTTGTTGCTGAGATTACTGTAAGCCTAAATGATTACTTCTTTAACTGATAGTTCAACATTTTAGCCCAATTTATACTTTCCTGCTTTCTTTGAGAGTTCGATAAGAACTTTAATACCACAGTTGAATATGTGTCCGGTAAATTAAGCTGGATCCAAGAGATGGTAAATTTAGCTCAAAGACTGAAAACAGGAGGAAAGTAGTGAGAAAAATGATGCCTTCTAGCCTGTCCAAAGTTCATAAAGTAACATATTAAATATTAATTTATACATTTAAATGTTTATAAGAACATATATGTAAAAATTGCAAGTTGTGGTTTTACTGAAGGTTTTATATTACTTTTTCTTGGCCTGCAGCTGTAATTTCCTTTAGTCTTGCTGTCCTTGTGAGGTTGTCAGGCAATTAATGAAGAGCATAAATTACAAATATCATTTAACCAGACTCTTATAGTGAACTGTATCCAAGCTGCTTTGGCTTATATTTCATCTGGACTTTTTTAGAGTACTTTTTTTTGTCTCAGTGGTGTTTTGCAGTTTTTAATCTCCACTTTTAATACATGTTTATACCTCTGCATATCAAATTCATTTAATGTTTCATCTCTCAAATGAGCAGAAAACATAATTCCTGCATTGATGCACTGATACACTACAACACAAACAGTTTATGCTGTAACCTGTAATTGTTCTTTGTACATATAGATTTTTCAATAAAAGAGTAATCACTGAGCAAAATCCCAGTTGTCCCATTACATGCACACGAGTTGTCACGTTATGGGCAGATGATTAATCACACAAACTGCGGCTCATTTTTAAATACATCCTTAATGCTTTCCCGTGCCTCAGGGGCTATATATCACCTCTTTTCCACATTCTGTGTTTGATGAAGGTATAAACTTTTTACATTGCTCTTGGACCCTTGTTACGCAAGAGAAATACCAGTTTGTGGGGTATTTTTATTAATGTTCAAAAGTCTGTGTGCGTGTTGTGGGGTGACTCTGAGGCCATCTCTACGGGAGTCAAATCTAAAACAGGGTCAGGCGATGTTGTAACTCACCCTGGTTCACCTCCCACTGCACAGAAAGCACAGTAATAAATTCAGAGTCAGGGACCTCTTACATCCTGCCGTTGCACTCCTGCCTGTACCTGTTGTCAGTCACTATTTTATCCTCGCCAACCCTTATCTGTTCATCCCGCTCTCCTCAGAGGAAAATTGTTTTTGTATGCCTCTCTCAATCTCTGCTCCTTCTCTATATTTTACCCAATTTCCAGGCACTAACAGTCAATCGTTCCCTCTTTACAATGTCATTCTACTTTCTGCCTGCCTTTGTTCATCTCTTTCACAGCGTGGTGCAGGGAGTACAGCTGGACATTAATCTGCCGCTGATGAGCCCCACTCACCAGACAGCTCATGGCTGCTTATCAGGCATTGGGTAAGATTAGGACAGTCACTGGTGCCGCGGTGGAGTTTCAGTAAGAGGACGCTGAAAAGACTTTGGGTAAAAGCACTGTCATTACCTTTCACATGCCTGTGAAGACTAGAAGTCCATTAACATTGAAAACAATGACCGAAATGGCATTTTATTGTCCTCATAGCACAATTACACCTTTGATAAATCATAGGGATGCGTGATATGGATTTTTTTCAGACAATATGACAACCATTCATTCATTATCCTTCATCGCTTTTACAAACTCGGGTCACGATCGCAGCAGGGAGAGGTGGGGTACACACAGGACAGGCTGACACATAGAGACAGAACCATTCACGCTCTCATTCACATCTATGTGCAATTTAGAGTCACCAATTAAACTTAAGCTGCGTGTTTTTGCACTGCGGGAGGAAGCCGGAGAGAACCCACGCTGACACAGGGAGAACATGCAAGCTTCGCACAGAAGAGCCGCAGGCCGGAGTCGAACCAGCGACCCTCTTGCTGTGAGGCAAGAGTGCATGCAGTGAGCAAAGATGGCTGATTTAATGGGTTAGACCAAACCGAATCTAACAGACATCAGTTCTGATTCTTCACAAACTTTGGCTTTTATAGAACATTTTCCGTAACAATTCAAATTAACCTGTTCAGATCCCAAGTCCATTCCAATGGCCATAACTTTTCTAGGATGTCAAGATCTATGTTTACGGTCATCTGACTTCAATAAACATATTTGATTGGATGTCCTAAAGCAAACCACAGTGTTCTGCATCATCTAAAGTGGACTGTGAGTAGAGTCAGAGAGGAGGGCAGAAGGAAGAGAAGATGCAGGGTCAAATTACATCATATTTTTGGGGTAAAGCAGGTGCAGTTTAACTGGAGCTGTCATGTTGGAGGGTTACAGCAGAAAGCACCGGAAATAAAAAGATGGTTTCCAACAGTTTCCAGTTTTTATAGATTATGTACAAAGATGTAGAGTAGAAATTCAATTTACTTGAGTTTGGAACATAATTGAGTTCTAAATAGCTTAAATTGTTTTACATATTTTGTCAAATCAGACATGTCGGTGTATTAAATGCTCAATACTACTGACTAGCCACCACCTAATTTATCGGAGTGTGTAATTGCTACACTCGTTAAAGCAAGGAAAGCAATTTGGCTTTGTATTATCAGTCAATAATGTATTTAATATTACAGATACATATAACGTGTATCTCTAATAAATTCTTCAAACCAAAAGCATCGCTACAGTTACCCTCTAAATCCCCTGGTAGTCTTCTCTCTACAAACTTAAATTTAATCTCTATTTTTGTCATTTTACTGTCTCTTTTTATATCACTGCACAATCAAACTAAACAAATGACAATCACACCCACATCCATTTTACATTTAACCCCAAAGTTGTTGTGCAGATGCACTACGATATATGTATAAAGCACATATCATCTGTTGCATTTACATTTTTTAATCTCCAAAGTAGGATCCATTGATTTAGCTCCATGGTAACACAAGTTACGAAAATCCCACACAGCAAATAAAGACAAATGTCAAGTTCACATAGTTTATCCTTCCATCCAGTCTTAGTTTGTACATGAATATTTTTTTTCCTTTTTTGCTGAACAATCTCATCTCAGCACTTAACCTCCAATTTGCATAAGTCATTATGGCTGTGAGGACTGATGAGGCTATAAATTCTGCTAAGTGTTCATCCATCGTTGCAAGTTTAAAAAAGCCCAACCAATTTTTACATTTCTTTGACTAATGGAGACAGAAAGAGCATCCATCGCCGAAACATCATTAATACATTTGATGAGCCAAGCAGTTTCTACTTAATTCATTTGTACAAACAGTACCTGACCAGTGTGGGGAATCTGTCTTAAACGCGTAATGCCAGTGATTATACGTTAATTCTTGTGCTTTTTACCGTATCACTTCCGTGGCCAGTTTAATCCCATATAGAAATCTTCGTTTAAACCCTCTGGGAGAACAATACTTCCTTATTGAGTACTTTCTCCTCCTGCCAGCATCAATTACAGCAAATGTTTGTTCTGCCGAATGGGAAGCAGGGATATCTCTCCTGCTCCATCAATAAACAGAGACCAGAACAACACTGGTATCTCACAGTGAAAACAGGAAACTCAATAGAAG
Source organism: Centropristis striata (assembly GCF_030273125.1). NCBI lineage: Eukaryota > Metazoa > Chordata > Actinopteri > Perciformes > Serranidae > Centropristis > Centropristis striata. The sequence continues at coordinate 19,357,037 of NC_081539.1, forward strand.
TGCTGCAGCCTTTTTAGAAAACATAGATTTTTCTCCAGTACTCCTGACAGATGCTGAAGTTAAAGTGTTTGTGCACAGCTGGGACTGGAGAGCCGGCCGACCGCAGCTCTCAGTGTGTATCTGCGTATGTTTTTGTGTGTGCTAGCAGGTCTGTCATCGATGCCACATCAAACAGCTGAGTTGACATCCTTGGGTCATTGACTGCAGATGGATAACAGCGGAGACGGAGTGGAAGTGTCCTTTTTAATGATAAAACACAGGTGACGTGAAGAGCCTGGAGAAGACGAAGCTTTCTGCTGACTAAACTAACGCAAAAGGACTTTGCCACAGTGGTACAGCTCTAGAGCTTAAAGAAAACTTCAGATTTTCAACAGAAACTGTGGTGGGGGGAATCTACAACAAGGACTGGGGAAAGATAGATAACTTATGCTGTCATCTTTGGTCGGATTTCATGGAAACTGAGCCATTCCTCTCAAAGGAAACCATGGCTGAATCCCACTTCTCAATCTTGTGCCTCCTCGTCTCCTTGCTACTCCAGCTTGTGACAAATCAATCTCAAAATGCATCTCAAAGAAGCATGATACACCGATGTATCCCTTGTGGAAGTCTTCTTCTTTGGCACCCGTGGCGTATAAAAAAGGTGTGACTTACTGCTGGAATATACGTGGCGAGAGCACTCCTCAAATATAAGTGTTATTGTAAGTTGTATAAGTTGTTAAAGAAGATCAAATGAAACTTTCTGCCCTTCACTTTCTTATAGTACCTTAACGATGTTCTAACCGGATTCCTTAATGGCATTTCATTATTTCATTCGTTATTTGTTTTTACAGCTGATTTCTTTCCGTGGCAGTCCATGGCCTAGAGGTTAGAAATCTGGTTTGTTACCGGTGTGTTGCTGGTTCGATTCCCAGGACGGACGTGTCAAGGACTGACATACCCTTGAGCAAGGCATCTAACCCCCCACACAGCTTCCCAGGTGCACAGAAATATGCTGCCCACTGCTACTTGCTTTGTGTGTTCACTGGTGTGTCAAAGGAATGGGTTAAATGCAGAGTTGTGGAACTGATAAGGGAATTTTAATCTTATAGTACAGCTTGCTCAATTCAACTGCTATAACCGTGTCACGATGATGCAAATTATTAACAATTTTCTTGCATTCAGCACTAATGTGCGTTTAGAGGAATGGATGAGCAATCATGTCATATATAAAAAGGAGAAAATACATTGTATAGAGAGCCAATAATGTGTTTATGTGTTTATATTACACATAAAATATGTCGCTATTTCTATAAAACATTTCATATAAACATTTTTAGTGCTTCTCACAATACACATTACACATTAGGCCATGTTGTGACTTGAATTAAATTAAATCTAAGTTGTTGTGAATACTGTTTTGCTCATCTGACAGAGATCATAATCATAAAGCGTTAACTAGGGATGTTATAAGTCGAGACCATCTTCGGTGGAATTCAACGATTCTTAATAACCACGGTAAAAAAAACAACAAAAAAAAACAGAACAAGAATATAATTTTATTCTTGCTGACCGTCAGAGACAGTATGAAATACCTGGATGACAATGAACTCTGGCAGTCAGGCTGAATGAAATGGAACAAGAGTTACAGATGTAACTAAGGTTATATTTATTCTGGAAAATATCCTCACTCTGTAGGAAATGCACACGGGCACACACACAGACACATTTGCAAAGTTGAATCTCCCCAAAGTTTTGTCATAAGGGACAAAACTTGGTTTCCGCTTGCTGTTTACTCCTGAAACTACCACTACGCTGTTTGAACTGCAGTCAAATCCACACACCTCGGCCGACAGAATTGAACATATTGTCACTTGCCTAATTAAGGCGCACTCCCAGCCAAGCTCAGGGAGGGAGAGTGTGGGAGGATCCACTTACTTTCCTCATCATCACTACTTGTGCTTTCTACACCAAGAAGCCGAATGTTAACCAGGCCTTCCTAAAATCTCTGAGCTCATTGACATAAAGTGCATCTCCCCACTTGGCTCACTCGACACTTCCATAATAACAGTCATTATCTTCAGCACACATCTTTCTGCTTCATTTACGCCATTCTTAACAAGGGGTATCTATCACCGAGGTGCTACTATTCTGCGGTCGCACTGACCTCCAGCACCCTGATTTATTCCCCACAATCTCCTCAGCTCTGTCTTTTGCTTTCGCTGCGGGACAAAACAGCCACTCTGAACCTTTTTAATTATGAAGACATAATTTAAAACTTCATCAGTCCTTGGTAGTTGCTGGACAGGCTGACAAAAGCAGCCGGCAGGTTCTCTATCTTATGGCTATGGTCATTTTTTTAAGTACAGATGAGGACATGTTAATAGGGTAGGTAAATAAGGGCAGTACGGCTCAGAGTGTACTTCCTACTTCTCAAATTCTTCACTAATAATGATCACGCTCGTCACTTTGATGAAACTTTCCTTCTTGTTACAGCCTACACGCAAGTTGTTGTCATTTTTCCAACAACAAATTGGAGCCTTGCATTAAATGGAGGCCATGGATCATGATGTGTGTGTGAGATGAGATTGGTGGTGCTGTTAGGCGCACACAGCATCATTATTTTGATTTTGTCCTCCTCTGCTACCGGGACTTGTCGCAGCAGCAGGACACTGAGAGATGAGGGTGAGGAGCTGCAGCCAGCTGCGCCTGGACAAACACAAGGACAGCTCTACCTTTCGACAACACTGTATTAAACCAATTATTCACTATCAGGGATTGTTTTCTGCGACAGTGAATGTTTTGTTTACCCGAGCTCAAAAATGTACCGAATGGGGGTGTCATCTACGGCGCAGACGGCAGAGATTGTAAACATGTTTTTCCTCTCCCCTCCCTACAAGAGGATAAATAAAAAGACTGCTGTTAGAAGATTTAATTCTGAGAAGCCTCTCTGGGGCTCCGTGCTGCGCTAAGAAGCCCATCGCGAAAAGCCTTCAATTAGCAGAGTACGCTTTCATCTCCTGACCAAAGTCACCTTGAACAATCAAATTATCTCTAAATTTATATAAAACAATCACTCCTAATCAATCAGAGTTTATTAGCTCCCAAATTATTCCCATCGCCTCTTCACACCCACACACTTCAGATACGTGTGTCTAAGGTTGTCCACAAACACACACCTGTGCGCGAAACAAAAGAAAAAAGCATAGGCGGATATAATTTATGCTGAAATGTCTTTTAATTCCTGATTATACAAGGCACAGTGTTCGTTTCAACCACAGTTTGGAAGAGTTTACTCAGGCTTTGCAGGACTTAGAAAAGTTGGAAACTGGCAGTCTGCTGGGTATGTGGGGGCAGACAAACAAGAAAAGTTATTCGAGATATTGTTTTGGTCAGAGCTGCACATTATTATTGAGATTCATGCCCTCTGTAGTTAAAATTGAATGAGTATGTGTATGAATGTGATAATCGGCCTTGAAATTCTGACTTTCTTTTAGGATTGAATGCATTAAAATCTTTCTTTATTACCTGAAAAATAGGATGAAAAGTCAACTACATCCACAGTATTTGATTAAAAATATGAGGCTGCTACATAATACAGGAACAAACCATTCAAACAAACTTATTTTTGAATTGAGATTCACTTCATTCAAATCATAAATGAAATTCAGATTCAGAAGTCATCTTTGGTGGTTTGGGACATTGTTAAAAAATAAAAATAACTGATTACTTTCCCCCTGAATGACAATAAACAATTTAGTGTGTGTTGTTGTTAAAGAACTGCTGATTGCCGAGCGGTTTCCATCTCGGTTGAAGCACTCCCAGTCTCATCAACATCACTCCATCTCAGCCGACGGAAGTAAATGCCTTTTCCCCAGACAGGACGCAGATAGGAGGCTTGTCTACACTAAAAGCATTTTCACACTGCAGGACCAATCTCCAGCACTATTGCCCTGACCAAGATCATTTCTGTTCAAACAGAAAAGCCCAAGATGATGTAGTGAACCGATATCCCCGGGTCAGCATGGTATATTCCATCTTGGTAGCACTGGGTGGTGTAAACTACCTCAGGGCTTCAGCATCCACAATTTTATGGTTCTAGAGGTTACAGCTGAGCGTGGTGATTTTTTTTCTTTAAGGTGTAAAAAGGCCCAGAGGATGCTGCAAAATGCCCTTATCTGGTCATCCACTGTCAGCCCCAGATGTCCTGTAAGTAGCGCTTCTCCTCTCTCAGCTCCGCGAGTCTCTTCATGGCGTCCAGTTGGTCCACCTGAAGCTCTGTTTTGATCATCTCCATCAGGGTGTCGTTCACGTCTTTAGCCATGTTCTTAGCATCTCTGAAAAAAAAAAAGTATGGATATATTCGTGAAAAGGACAATAAAATCAATGGACACGTTTTAAAGACAGTCCCTAGGGTAAGCCTATATTTTATAAAGCCAGCAAGTGCTGCTCATCCAGTAGTGCATCCTGGAAGGAAATTGCTGAAATCTCTCTCTTGCTGTTGCAGCATATTGGGAGAGATTCATCACCCTGTGGAGCTAAAGTGATATTTTTTTGACTCTGAGGGATTCTCACAGTTCTGATGTTGCAAAGATCATTTACTCAAAAGGTGAGTTTAGTGGCCTGGCAGTGATAACAGAGGAGAAACTGAACAACAAAGAAAGTACTGAGCTATAGGATTGTTGACATGACCTGACTTGTTATATGCCTATGTGAGTTAACTTGTTGTCTTTGTACTGACAGAAACAATGTGTTGTGATATGCAGAGGGGAGGGAGAGAGAGTATGTATGCACTATAAATGCTACAAACTGTACAAGATGTTGCATCAGTGTGAGGTGAAGTCGACAGCTGCACTTGGCACCGGATGCAGCCCGGTTGCGTCACAGCTACATCGTAAGTCCATTGCATTTCACAGGCAAAGTGTCCTCAAGCATTAGCAGCAAAATATGGAGCTTTGTCTCTTTCTCTCCCTTTATGAGCAATAATCTGCCCCAGTCTTGATAGTCCGAACAATGTGTGCAGAAATAGAGGTTATTTTCATGGTTAATCCCCTACATTTGTACATTGTTATGAAGTAGCGTATAGTATTGTGCAATCACTGTGATTTGCTTATTTTGGTGCAGCCATATTCAACTTATAAATAATAAACATTTAAAAGTTTATGCTGACTGAAAAGGTGTAGGCTGAATTTATCTTACTACACCTACTCTCTTTACATGAAACTTCCCGTCATTATACACGCAAAATGATATAAAAAATCTAAACAAAATATATGTATATAAACAACCAAAAGTCCTAAGGTGCTCATAACTCAGTTTTTGTTTTTTTTATGTATTAAAAAAACATTCCACCATTTTACTCCTTTGACTGCATTTGTTCTAGTCTTTGTTGTTGTAAACATGCAAATTCTTCTTAGTTCACACTGATTCACTCTAATTTGGAAAACATCTGGATAGAGCCTGGAAGCCACTTGTTTCTTACTTTATGCATTAATTGTGCCGTTTAAAGAACATTTTGAGAGCATGTGAATTTATAAATAACATTTTGGGTGGTTAATGATAATAAACTCAGTTTCCACTTTTTATATTGCTCTTTGGTGGCATAAAAATTGGACATATAAAACCTCAACACAGTTGCTGATGTATGAAACAATAAAAGGACACTACAAAATATGTTAAGCATTTAGACTGAGGATGCCTTTGGTTTTATAAAATATTGCAATGGATGTCAACATTTGTGTCTGTATATGAATTTAATGTGGTTTCCAGTTTGTGGTCTCTAACAACTCCCAAAAATGAATATTCATAAACTCTTGCTATTTCAACATTATCATATTATATACTGAATTGTTTATTTTTGATATTGATACATTTTGTTTTATTTAAGTGTATTGACAATTTCTTAAAGTTTTAAATTATGTTATGAATGTGTAAACATGATACTTGCAGATTGCAAATAACGAACTTAAGCATTTTGAACACATCATTAATATACAATATAAATAACTTTGGACCCGGCACTGAGCCTTGTGGTACTCCACATGTGACCCCCAGCAAGTCAGACAGTCATACTGTCTATTATCAAGAAAGTTACACTGCAATAAGTATGCTCCCTCCTCTAATACCACATCCTCCAGTTTCCTCATTAATTATTTATGATCAATAGAGAAATGGCTTTTTCAGTTCCATCACTGCCACTGTGGTGGATAATTTAGATTTTAGAGAACTGAGGAAAAGAGTGCCTGGGCTATAGTTTGAGGAAAACCTGCCTGTTTGGGGTGACTGCTTACAGATAGGAGTCAGTTATTTTGCTATAATGTCATGTCATATCTGAACTTGGCAAAACTGTTTTTTTTCCTCAAGACAAACTTAATTAACTTGGTAACACTGTCGTCATATCAGACATTCAAATGCCACAAACAAAACATCTGTCTTAAAGAGTCTTTCATTTGTGACCATGAGGTGCTACGTGATTGTGCTATTCACTGAATGTTGTAAATGAACCTTTATTTGATTCTGTGTTAACTACTCTACACTGACATGTTAACCAGGCCTCTCTTGTAAAAAGAGATAATAAATTTCAAGAGAGCTGTCGGTTAGATAAAGGTTTTACAAAGGGCATCTATGAAGATTTACAAGTAAATTCAAGCCTTCAAAGAGACACAGCAACCTGACAAAGGCAGACCTGGCATGCAAAGGTAGCAGAAAATAGCTGCGAGTGAGATGCTCAGCAGTCCTTTCACACTCACAGTGCACACAATGAATACAAGTGCAGCCGAAACATGACACATCAATGCCAGGTGGACAATGGCATAGATGTAAAGCAGAGTGAGGGAAAAGCAAATATCACTCAAAATAAAATGCACAACTGAATTATTATTATTATCAGTGTGAGTCTTACCCGCAGACGTAGAGGTAACCGTTCTGTTTGAGCAGGATGTCAGTGATGTGTTGGCTGTTAAGCAGCAGGTTGTGTTGCACGTATCTGGGTCGAGCTGCAGAGAGGGTGGCCTCCTCCTCCTTCTGGTCATCTCTGGAGAAACACACCTTGAGTTGGCTCAGAGTACCGCTGGACACAAAGCCCTCCAGCTCCTCTCTGGGACAAGAAGAAGGATTGCAGAGACACAGCCAAACAGTTTAGGTCATTGTAAATCCAATTCCCTGCCTCTAATCTTGGACAGGTTGCTTCTGATTTGTGAAAAATGTGTGAAAAATATTTCCAAAGCTAGAACCAGGAGGACCAAGTTGCTGAGGAAACACAATTATGTGATACTGAATGGCAGACCAACCCATCTATGATTTACTGGGACAAAAATACATGCATATTTTTATTGTAACCTAGAAATGAATGTAGAAACCGCTGGCCTAATAATGCCAAGTATTCAACACGGTTTTCATGTTTATCCTTTCACATCCAACACTCTCTTAAGATATGTAGCAACAGTTTCAACCGCCTCACAAGACATTTATAACCCCCGGGACGTTTCCTAAGAACAAAAAAAAAACCTGTCAAGCTTGATAAAACAGAACACTGATGTGCAAAAGGTCCGAGCACAACCGTGCCAGACATCCAATTTATCTTGTTTAACACGAGAAGTGCAAAGAAAATATGGATTTCATAAGCAAGGTCGAGTCACTGTTATAAGCATCTTTTTACAATCAATCCTCCCAGCCTTGCAGTTGGGTGTAACCTCGCTCCCTATCGCTGGTTTGCTTGCCAACTACTCCTTCTCCTGCCTCAGTGTTTTTACAGGGCCTGGGGTGCTATTGGAAAGGAAGGAAAGAGGGAAGGTGGTGAGGGAGTACAGTTTACTGTGGCTCAGAGCATCTTGTTTAAAGTTAAGCAGTGTGAATGAGCAGACACACACACACATGCACACGCGTGCACACACTCATAACAAGCTGTGGCTCCGAGATCATGGGTGAAGGTCCTCCCTTCAGGGGTCTGTGTTTTGCAGCAACCCCTGGACTAAAATAAGGTATTTTTTCAATACCTCACAGACACTGCAGCGTAAATACTAAAGGGAAAGAGGAGCATTGTTGCCTTTGTTCTCTATGTGAAACAACCAGCTTCCCCTCCAGTGTTTACTGTCTAACCTTTTTGATTGGAGACGCAGTGATTAAAAGAAAAAATCTCATTGTTTTGACCAAAATGTGTGATTGCAAAGTCTGTTTGAACAAGAGCGCAACAACAAGAATAACAAGGAGACGGATGGCGGAGTCTTGTTTGTTTGACGTCTGAATATTAATCATCATAGATTGATAATGGTGTGAGCGGAAACTGAAGGATGACAAAGGACAGTTGTTAGAAAAACAAATCAGTCGAGGGTTCCTGAGAGCCAGAACATCCCCGACTCCTCTGTGTGTTTATACGCACACACACACTCTCACACACGCAACAGCCTGTGGCAATATCCCGGACCCTAACGTGAACCCAGCAGGCCTTCCAGTTATGTTTCCTCTACAGCATGAAATCACTTGCCATGAAGAGGCTGAGAAATTGGAGGGAGGGGAAAAGGATAAGTGCAGCGGAGGAGAGAGGGGAGGACAAGTTTGATGTGACAAGCAGGCAGATAGGCATCAACCTCTCACAGGGCTGTTAAGTGCTGCGGCTGATTGAGGCACATTGCAAGCCTTGTTTGTTTTTTGCTGAAAATTCAGAACACGATCAGAGAGTTGGTCGCTTCCTGTCTCTGCATTTTGTAATATTTATAAGCCTAAAAAGGCATTTATGCTATATTTATGCAAGTTCAAATTTCAACCCCTACTGACAACTTCAGCTGAACTTTTCTTTTAAAATAATATGGGACGGCGAGAAAAAAAACACTGCTACAAACTATGCAAAGCAGGGTTCTCCATTCCCTGGCAAGGCCCGACATTAAACTGCATTTACTTTCAGAGAAATCCAGCAGAGATGAATACAGGCAGGTAATTCAACTGCAGGTATGTTGTTCTTTTTCTGCTAACCTATTTAAATTGAGTACAATTCTTCACGGGTGGCTCATAAAACACAGACTAATCGCTTTGGTCAACACTGTGGGGGTGTTGATCAGAGAAGCCCACACTGTGAACAAACCACCGCCTACTACCTGGCTGGGAGTTGGTATTTAACTAAGGGATAGAGGAAGCAAAGGGGAACAAACAACATCCTCTGTGATCTATTCTTGTGTGATTAAGAATGCTAATCCATTCATACTATTTAATCCTGAAAGAGAACTCGCTCGCTGCACCAGTATCGAGGACACGCAGGCTGCGGATACTTGCAAGAGCCAATCAATTAGTGTGCAGTCAGGGCGGAGTGAGGCAAAAGAACTGATCAGACGCTCACAGGGCGAGGTCAGTTTACAATGCTTTAACAAAACAAGAGGTCAATGCAAGAAAGGAAGTACAATAGTTGAACGATTTAGTTGGATTCAGTATCACAGACGCCTGATACTTTGTACGAGTGATATAAGAGCATCAGGATATACTGCTCCCTTCGGATCCTGATAAGAATACAGCCTTGTGTCAGTGTTAAAGCAGTAGGGTTGTGGTTTAATTGCAATTAAATATGCATCTAGTATTGCTTTTGCTTGGCAAATCTATTTAGGTTTAGTTTTGAACTTTAGATTTAAAGCTGCTTTAACTTGTTTTTTAGGCACCAGTGGAAACAGAGGTTGCAGTCTTTATTAGAGTCGTTATGCTTTTTTTTTTTTATACACAATATTTAATGCAGAAAATATAGCTTGGGGTGATTTAGAAATGGTGTTAGCTATTAATTATTTATTTATTTTAAATAGTTAGCAAAAGACTGAATCTATTCATCAGTAATAATTCATTTTATTCCTATTTATTCTTTATTTTTTTCAGTTATCATTTATAGAATTGGCTGACAATGTAACACATCGTTTGTATAATAATGTATAACTGTGTTGAATATTATCTAATAATGTTATGTTTGAAAAAGTGGCTCTCTGGGTAAATTTGCCATTGGTTGAAGAATTGGTGCACAATCCACTTAAAAAGGTATTTTTTCATTGCTGCTCAATAAATTACTTTATCTGCCACAATATCAGTTTATTAAATTCCCCCTTCTGAAATCAGTACTGGCATCTGTCTCAAAAATCCCTTATCAGTCCGGCTAAAAACACATCACTGAAAGTAAACCAAACCAAAACACAGTGACAGGCATGTTGTTGCAAAAAGTTGCGAAAAATCTTGCTAACTGGCTGGCTAATGCAAAGCATCCGGAGAAGCCAGCCAGGTTTGCTTCCTCCTTATTTCTAAGGTAACGTTAAAGAGATTTGGAAAAAGACAGACAGGTTGATAGCTGACTTAACGTTAAGATGACATAAATTATTGTTAGCCAGAAGAGACGTTCTTTTGTTTATATAATCTCTGTATGTATATGTCCTTAATGTTACATTACAATACTATATGTTACATTACACATAGTCACAGCCATTTTTATATTTAAAAAAATATTAATGCATCTTTAATGTTATATATCAGTCTATATATCTGCTGTTAAGCTAAATAGTTACCTGACACTGTTAAATTATTGAACTGATTTGAACATTCCTCTTTGCTAATGAATAAAAAAACAGTAAAAGAAATATTTCATGAGCTTTGTTAGCTTCTGAGCTTAACAACGCTAGATATTGTTTCAACTCATATAATAAATACATATAGGAACCAAACCATAATGAAAGGTCACTTAACCTCAAAACAATTACCTCCCTTGAGTCACAATTACAGTACATGCCCACGAAAAAAGATGTCTCCTTTCAGTCACGAGTCTAATCAAGCTCCGTATGCCTGTTTCTTTCCCATACATCCTGTAGTACATCCTTGAACTTAGTGTCCACAATTCTCATGTGTGAAACTAAAGAAAGAACACCCACATCATGTATACTGACAGCCATAAGTTCATTATGCAGTTCACAGATTTCAATATGGAATATTCAGTGGCAAGGTGAAGAGGGATGAGTATATGGAGAACAGTACATCTGACTCACAAAAGGTTAAGAAAAGTATGTATAGAATGTGTCAGTGTATGGGGTGCGTGAATAATCACAAAACTGAAAAGAAGAAATACAGCTTACCTGAACAGGTAGTCTCCGTCTCTGTGCCGGCAACCAAAGAACAGCCAGGTCTCGCCAAATATGGCCTCAGGGTTCTCCTTCCTCTCCTTCTCTCTGAAAGTCGAAACAACGGATGTTAGCGGTCAATCAATACCAGCAGACGACCAGAGCAGATGGAGGAGAGGGAGTCCTTCCACAAAGCAGAGGTTAAAGAAGAGTAGTGACACCATTAAGCACTGTCTGCAATGACAGTACACTGAGTGCCACAATTGCCTAATGCACGGAAACGAGTGCCGTGCATGCTGCAGCGCGGACATTATATGTATTATTAAATTTCACCCAAACAGAAGGATAGAGCCCATCACTATAAACAGTTGCTGAAAATGAAACTAGGCCTTGTGCTTTGTGTGTGGGTGTGTGTTTCGCGTACGTGTGTGTGTCCAACTGTGCTTGAGTGCAAAAGAACTGCTCCTGCAAAAGTGATTCCTCTTGTGGCTTAGGAGTTTGGCAAAGCTCCCAGAATCCTTTGCAGACGATGGCAACGCAGCGGCACAAAGCGGCTCTGAAGATGCCGGTATCTGCGCCGCACACCTGCTGCAAAGGTGACAGCTCTCTCCCTGATAACAACAGTTGACCCCCAACCTTTCATGATGCCATCAGTCAGTTGACTCTCCAAAGAGCCCAGCATTATCTGTTACCCCCGTCTGGAGGAAGGGGTGGGTGGGGGTTGAGAAAAAAAGAGAGAGGGGTGTTGAGGTGACCGGCCATGCAGAGGGGCTGAGGAATACCACAGAGAGGCATTGAGACTGGGGCCTTTGTGCTGCGCTGCTGCACTCCGAGGATAAGGTGCTGCTTCTCCTGAGCACCACCCTTTGCTATTCACCAACAGACTGAATCATGCTTTGTGTTTTCCAGCAGTCACAGAATTAAAATGGCAGCCAACTGTTATCCTTGGTGGAGTTATATGGTGCATAAAAAAGTGTTGGCGCACTACTTTATTGCCAAAATAATAAGTCGATGAATTGATCAACGATTAAAAAAAAAAAAACATTCAGACAGGCTTCAACTTATATAAAAGAATTGTGTCTAATATGGTTTTCCAACAAAAACAGTTTAACTACTGACTAAAAATTACAGTGAACACAAGCCTTCTCCTGTATCACTATAAGTCCGGGTACAGCAAAAATATCCATTCCTATAAAAAGTTTTCACCCCCCTTTGATGTTTCACCATTTTGTTGCTTTTACACATGAATTGTTTTGACGATAATTTGAAAAAAACCTTCTTAAATTTCAAATTTCAAATTTTAAAATTTCAAATTTCAAATTAAATTTCAAATTAATTACAAATATATAAGGTAAGTGTGAGTGAAATAAGAATCACCTGAGTGCAGCTGATGTGTTTCACGTGATTTTATTATAAAAACATGGTTCAAGGTCCAGTCTCTGGTTCATCAGTATTCCTTCTACAACTGCAACATGAAGACAAAAGAACACTCCAAGCAACTCAGAGAAAAGATAATTGAAAAGTGAAAGTCAGGAGATGGCCACAAAAAAATGTCCAACTCACTGGACATCCCAGAGTTCATTTAAATCCATCGTTAAGTGATGGAAAAAATATGGCACTCAAATCTGCCTAGATGGCTGGCCTCACAAACTGAGTGATATATTGACCAGGATTTCATGTGTAAAAGCAACAAAAGGGTGAAACATCAAGGGGGGTGAATACTTGTATTAAACACCCAGCCAAATTTGAATCAGAAAAAAATAAAATAAAATAGTGAAACAATGAGCAGTTTCTTCTGTTTCAAAACGCTGGGGGCGTGTCCACTGAATGCACTGAAACTTGATATCTGATATCCATATTCCATACCTATATGACTTTCTGCCGCTGTCACACTGGCTCTCTGTCTCTCGGAAAATGTCCGTGCCAAACAAACCACAGAGAATAAATCTTGTGTTTCTGTTTGTGTGTTCTGCAGCGCAGAGATCTGCTCTCATGTCGGGTCGTTTTCTTTGGCACAGAAGCCCTCGAGGCCCCCGTAGACAATAAGTGTTTATTCATAGGTTCATAAAATGCTCCAGAATTAGCCCATATGTAGGATATTACTTCAGACATTGTAATATTCCATCACTATGACCGCTGACACGAGTTAAAATTAGCTGCAGCAAACATTTTAAGTAAAAATATCACTATTGGTAAAGATACTTATATAGTGTTGGGGGCAGATTTATGATATGGAAGAAGCTCCAGTGCATCATCGAGCCAAGATTTTAGACACGCCCAAAAAATCCTGAACACAGAAATGGAGAAAAACTGTTTTTAAGTCTTTTTACATGTTGTCAGTTATTATTTTGAACCTTATAGAATATTTTTTCATACAAATCTCTAATTTGACTTTACCCAGACTAAGAGCAGAGTAGGGGTGTTGTGACACACTGATACCGATAACAAGATATTCAAAAAAATGAAATATTGTTATCATGTTAATAATACACATATGTTAATATTGTGTAAATAATCCAGCAGCTTCTAAATCATTTCTGTTGTCTCTCCCTTTAATTTATCAGTCCATCTGGGTGCCTTTTTACTATCCAGTGTACAGTTATGGTGACAGACTCTCTCCAACTCCCTACACTCACATTTTCAGAGTAATTCATTTCCCCAAAACAGAGAGCTCACACAATAAACAAAGGCGTTTTTTCCTCCATATTTTCTATAGATATTGCGACATTGTGGATTATTTTGGACATGACAATTATGCAGTGAAAATCTGATATGGAAACAACCCTACCACTGAGAGACTCTCCTCCTTCAGAAAAAAATGAGGAGTGAAATTAAAGTTGAATTTGGTTTCATGCTGGAGCAATATCCAAACAAGATTGCTTTCACACTTGCAAAGCTATCAAAATTCATGTCAGTTTTTTTCCCAACAGCATGATGAAATGCACAAGGACAAGGTGGAAAGATCTTTGACAAAAAAAAAAAAAGGTGAACAAGCAAATGTTAGTCAAAACCAAAGTCAGCACAAATGAAATGAAGGAGAAACCTGTTTTGTTTTACAGAAAAGTAAAAGTTATACTCGTTATAATTGTGAACAACTTCACCTGCCTTGGAAGTATGCAAAGATAAAGGGACCAATGGAGACATTCAAGCCTGAATTGGAAAGGCTAGAACGGCTTTTGTTTTACTATAGGCCCATCTGGAACGCAAAGGAAATGCGCCAAAGCACTAAACTCTGGATTTCAACACCAACTTTAAATCAGTGCTGCTCTACGGTTTAGAAACATGCAGTGTAGCAAAATCCTCCACAAACAAAGTCCAGACCTTTGTCAACAAGTGCCTAAAACCATCTTGAAGATACATCGACCCACAAGCACCAGAAATTTATATCTGTGGGAGGAAAACAAACTGGGAAAAGAGACCTTGGGAAGGTCAATAGACATACAGGGACAGGAAATAAAGTACACCTGGGTGGAACCGGAGAGAGCGGCACTAAACTGAGAGCAGTGGAGAGGAATTGTAAAAAGACTTGTGCTCCACTTGGAGAGAAAAGGCTGCAATAAATAATCAAGTCAAATTAGATCATCAAAATGTTATTTCAATATACTTTAACTTTGGCTCATTTTGTTGCTAATTTCCCCAACATTGCTAAAGGCTGATACAAATTCAAATTGGTTTACAAGGGCATGGAGGGCAAGACATTCTTTTCTGCTTCTAAAGGGAGGCTGAAGTAAAAGTTTCAGAACTGCTGGTTTAAGAAGTTTATCAAGTAATAATGTCATTTGCTGCTAAGCTCCTCAAATGTTTGTCTTTTGTTATTTTTTCATTGTAAATGTATTATCTTTTAGATATCTTATTATGTAAAACAGGCAATGTAAAGACGTCACCTTGGACTTGAAAATATTTTTTTTTTCCTGTTTTATGACATTTCATCGACTAGAGAAATAATATTTTATTATATATATATATAGTACTGTGTAAAAGTCTTAGGCAGGTGTGGAAAAAATGCCTAGAAGTATGGTTTAGATTTTTCTTCTGTTCACTCACTTTGTATTTTGTGAATTGATAAAAAAATATAACCTATCAACATTTTTTTATTTTGGAAAAGCATTCTTATTTTACAGCATTTTTTCCACACCTGCCTAAGACTTTTGCAGTCCATATATATATATATATATATATATATATGTTATGTTATAATTTTTTTCTTTTTTTTTCCTAAATAATGGACAGATTATAACAGAGTTGCAACTAACAATTGCTTACGTAGCTTTTGTTTGAATATTTTTAAAAAAATCAATGCCAAGCTCTGATTTTAAATACTACACAAAGTTTGACCCTCATTAACTAAAAGAGAAGCTGACCAGATAGTAAAAATCCTTTGCAGCTTGTTTGAACTTTCTGTCTATGACTGCGGCCCAGAAACAGAGCTGTCTGCCTGACTTGATCCAAACGCTCAGATCCTGTCCATTAGCATCCTGGACAAGATTCTTCTGATCTGCAAACAGCCTCAAGTAAACTCATTTTAGTGGGCTCGTCTCTCTCCTCTCGCCGCCTGCCCTAAAGGGATCAATACCAATATGAAAAACCTGGATTCCATTCTGAGCAGACCACACCGGCGCCTCTCTCTGAATACAAATCACATCACATCACATACCCACACTATAACAGCCTGCAATACAGTCCCAGGGGGGAGGCAGCATCTACAGAGCACTCCATTTGGGGTCGAAATCAGAAGCGGTTGCCTTTCAGTGCCATTCAGATGATCAGCGGGAGGGGGAAACTGCAAGGAAAGCTGGGGTGAAGACTTGGTAAACATCCCAATTATCTCATATCTTTTATCCGTTTCCTTGCAGCTCCATGCGAGAGGTGCTGAGTGGCTTTTTAGGCATGAAAACACAACAAGAACAAAAACAAAAGCCTATAAATACAACAACAGCTCGAGGCTTAATCACGGAAATTACACTGCAGGATTACATCCATATACATTCAACGTGCTGAATTCAAAATATCTTCATAATACAGGACAATGCTGAGTGGCAAGATGCTGTAGCCTAATTGTAATCGGCTGTCTGGTTAGACTGATAAATGGAAGCTGAATATGTATTCACACAAACACACAAACTCTAATAAAAGTTATCATATTGAATGTGCCAAGTATACGCCTGCTGGCAAACCTTAATATTAAATTGTGCCAACTGACTTTTTCTGAAAGAAAGGCTTGTTAGAGTTGTTAAAAAGATTTAGGCTAACCACTCAGTTATGATACAATATTTGTTAAACCGTCACTGCTCCCAGCTAAAATCACATTCTCTATAAAAATCCTTCAGTGCAAACCACAGCAATCAATACCAGACTACTGAGAGTGGGCTTATTAAAATCTCCCGCCACCAAGCGAGCCTCTGACCTTTAGAGACGCTTCTTCTACTTGTTACCAGCCTTACAAACTCGTACAAAGTCCTTTTGAAAACAGCCATCGATTAACAGCAAGGGGGGGGGTAGGAGGATCGAAGTGTCCCCATGTTGTTTTGTTGCTAACAGGACCCTTCTCGGGCCTCGAGGCAGATATGGCGTCCCGTTGACAAACTGGTGATTGTTATCTCCTATCAGAGTGCAGCGTCAGCCGGCGAGGCTTTGTTTGGAATCTCAAGTTAGATTCTGTACAACGCTGCGCACCATGACAGGTTTTTACAATCCTCCAGCACAATACCCAGCTGGCAGGGGAGAAGATGAGAGACACAGAGAGGGAGAAGGGACTGAAGACAGTCAAGCTGGTTCACATGAGTTCACGCTCGTAACAGTGAAAAGTCTCTTGAAATAAAAATATATATATTTCCTGAAAGAAATTTTTAAAAGAGCCAAACATTGAACACAAGGATGCATCTGATGTGGGGTTGCTCGTGTTGCAATATGCCTTCGAAAAATCAATCAATGGCTGAGTGTTTAGCTTGCACTGAGGTCCGCAAGGAACAGAGCATTAATAAATGACATAAAGGTGTATTTTGATATCTTAGGTTTTAAAGAGCACCACTGTAGGGATCATCAAAGTCAAGCTGATATGTTCATACCACTGCCTTCCCCAGAGAGCTGTCCCTCTGGCTCAACCTTGATCATCGAGGAGAGGAGTCTGTCTGTCGCTCCAAAAACATGTGCCATCTTCATTGCTCCTACATCCCAAAGGCGCAAACACCTCTAAACCCACATGGCTGCTCATCCTCCCCCAGATTTGCTGCAGACAATCCACCGCTGCCGTCATTTCAGTCGATTGCAGAGTCACCTCTCAGAGCAATCACCAGCCGACGCCACCCGCCACAACAGAGCAGACATCCGGAGAATTTAGAGACAATTGGAGTTGACTGGGGCATAACCTCATTTATACAAAGCCACCCAAGAGTTAGACATGCCAGTCTGACTGAAAAGGCTTACTCCACTTTCTAACAAGCCGTGGTGGCTGTGGGCCGGGTTCAACACTCGGCCATCAGCTTCAGCCGCATTAAACCCCTCTGACAGGTCATCATCTGGCAATTTTGATTTAGCCGTCAATTCAGAACCTCAGAAAATTAAACTAAGTATCACGTTTTTACACCAAATGATAGCACCCTTCAAGGATTTAGACTTGAAGCAATGGTTTAACAAGCTGGTGAGAACTAACAGCTAACAGTCAATATCCTCACATCACCTCATCAGCAATTACAAGCAATGATTTACTCGAGCAACGTGGCCACCACCTACTGGACTTTTTACTTTCAAATCAATAACGCTTCATTTGCTGCTTTGACTCCTGGCTCTTCATTACAGGCCGAGTCATAAACTTGTGCATCTGAGACGGCTTAATTTATTCCTGTTGAGACGAGCGAAGCATCTGAAATAATCCCTGACGTGATCACGGCTCTCGCTGATAGATTTATTATGCTTTGCAAGATGTACATGGCGTTGACTTTTATCGGCTTTGAGCAGGGTCTCATTTAATTGTCTCTGCAGATCACTCGAAAATACGCATAGATGATTGTGCACTTAACATTGTTTGAAAAGTGTGAAGCTTCATTACTAGGTGCAGAATTTGAGCTGGAATAAATCTGTGTCGCCAAGCACATCAATGGGCATATAACCTGCACGGTTCTGATGCTTGACATGAACTTTTAGCTGACCTACTTCAGCAGCATATCTTGTAACATGTCTAACATTGGCAGGATCAACTACATTACACAATGCACTTGATCCTCTTGATGGAGACATTTGCAAAACAGGGAATCTCAATGCACACCATGTCTCTCTCACTTGATAAAAACATCACTTATTATGGTGCAAGATGATATTATAATGTGTGTAATTTGCCATACCTTTGCTGGAGGAAGCCAATAAAGGGGGCGACCCCTGTCCCGGGTCCGACCATTATGAAGGGCGCCGACAGGGCAGAGGGAGGCCGGAAGGAGCAGTTGGGTCTCAAACTCACATGGATCTACGGTCAGAGGCCATTAGCAAGCATTTAAAATAATGAGAGTAATTACAACAAAGCTGAGAATCCACTGTGGGCCGACCAATCTATTAATTGATCTACTTAATATTCTAAGACATACTAATAGGAAAACTCATGAGCTCCAACTAGAATCCATAGAGTCTGTGGTGGAGAGGATTTACTTGCTTTAATTTAAATTAATTTTTTAATTAACCGCACACACACAACTGCCCCAAAGCATAGTCTTTTTTTTAGTGCCTTGTGCATTAAATTTCCAGAGCTGACTAAAACATGTAGTAGAAACAGGTTAACTCCTCGAGTTCGGCAGTTTTGCGGTGAAACTGTGCAATTTTCTGATATTCTGCTCCACACTTGTCTTCCATTTTACTCAACAACCTCTTGAACTGTAATATTTGAAGGAGAAGGAGAAGTCCAGCTCTCTTGGCATTTTTATTGAAACAAAACTTGAGACAGAGACAAAGAAGGGACAGCCAAGCAAGGTTCAGCAGGATGTCAACCTTGCCAGGAGGTTTATGCGTTTGTTTTTTCCCTGTGAGTAGGGGGTTGCAACTATTACAGCACATGAACACTTGTACCCACAAACAAGGGCACTTATCAGCCAAAACTAAGACATCTATCAGCCAAGACCAGGAGTTCACAGATTAGCACAATCTAGTTTCACTTCTCTATTTTCCAGTGCACTCATTACCTTTGGCAGGGCCAGGCTGCCGGAGGATTCAGCCTTCTCAGGGAGAACCAGGACAGGATTGATGAGGTCAAACAGCCAACCGGTACACAAGCCTCGCCTCCCCGCAGGCCGCCCAGAGCGTGCTGGGAACTCTACCACATTGAAGACAAAATGCAGCCTTCCTGGGTACCTAAGACAGGAGCTACGGAGATGAGACCGCAGAGAGTTTGAGATGGAGGAAGACAGAGATAGAGGGAAACAATAGTGTGTGTGCAAGGCATACAGACAGTGACAAGCAAGAGGATGAACAGAGATGATGTGAAAATAGAGACGAACACCGGGAGAAGCAGAGGGAGAACAGAAAGGTACAAGCATTACAAGGGAGGATAAACAATGCTCCGGCAAATTATTGACATAAACCATCTTTAGAAAAAACGTAGTCATACAACAGCTGATCAGAGCAGAGCAGAGTAACAAGGATATGTACACATTTGATATGATAACAATAACAAATATCGCCATGACCTTAAATGTGCTATATCATGATAAATCACATGATGATGATCGGTCAAATGACCTCCAGTACCCCTTCATCAGCACCAGCTGTCGTTTTCTAAATATGGTTTTGAAATGGATTTTTAAACTGGATGCTATTAAACACTATTAATTATATTTAAATGGTTATTGTTTCAATATATTTTCATACAATTGAATAAAAAATGTTAAGATTGGTTTAGCAAGCTTACATTCGTATTAATACCACTTGAGAGTGGCAGGCATTTGATGTTTCAGCCCTTATCCTTATCCATGACTGTTAGCTACCAAATCAAACCCTTTATCCATGACCATTAGTTACCAAATCCAACCATTTATCCATGACTATTAGTTACCAAATCCAACCCTTTTCCATGACTGTTAGCCACCAAATCAAACCCTTTATCCATTACTGTTAGCTACCAAATCCAACCATTTATCCATTATTATTAGCTACCAAATCCAAACCTTTATCCATAACTGTTAGCTACCAAATCCAACCCTTTATCCATGACCATTAGTTACCAAATCCAACCATTTATCCATGACCGTTAGCTACCAAATCCAACAATTTGTCCATTACTATTAGCTACCAAATCAAACCCTTTATCCATTACTATTAGCTACTGCATCCAACCCATTATTATTAGCTACCAAATCCAACCCTTTATCTATGCCATGACTGTTAACTACCAAATCCAACCCTTTATCCATGCCATGATTATTAGCTACCAAATCCAACCATTTATCCATTACTATTAGCTACCAAATCCAACCCTTTATCCATTACTATTAGCTACCAAATCCAACCATTTATCCATGACTATTAGTTACCATATCCAAACCCTTTATACATTACTATTAACTACCAAATCCAACCCTTTGTCCATGACTATTAACTACCAAAGCCAACAATCAATCAATCAATATATATATATATATATATATATATATACACACACACATACACATTTTCTCAAATTAGTGGAGCTACTACACAATCAGACCATATAATGACTGGCATTGATAAGTACCCCTCAGAGAGAAGTCTAGCTGTTTGGGAATAACTGGTCCTCACAATGATGTCTGCTTCATTCTAGACAAAAAATAATGCTAGGGAGCAACAAAAAATATGTCTGTCTGTCTCGCCTCAATAAAAGTGCCTCTCCCTTCTTTCCGTTCCAGTGTTCACTGCCGGCTGAAGAACTCTCACGCTCTCTCATCCTTCACTCTCCAGTTCCTGTGGGCCACTAGAGACCTCTATTGACCACAGCATCAATAATGCAGGCCTCTAATGTCTCTGCACCATCTGATAAACTACAGCCACCATCTCTCCTGTCCGTTCCCTGTTTCTCTGCACAAACATACACACACATACACACCCCCACACACATACATAAGCAGCTAAGTGAGGGACTAATGAGAGGGGCAGAGAAGTTTTGACATTGCTTTAGATGTTGCTGTTCCACATGAGCTTTAAAGCAACCCTAATGGGTGCTATCTTAACAGGAAGCGCAAATCAATGACTGGCTAAGTGAGGCAAAAAGAAGGAACACTTGGATCTTTTTAAGCTAAGCACAAGTAGCTAAAGCCCACACAATATTTAGTCCATTCATATGTGCATATTAACTGAATTACATCCAAGCGAAAACACACATAACATGGACTACAATGATAATGGTCCTACAAAGGGAATTCACAACAATCTTTAGAGACATACATGTACATATGCAGACAAACAATAACACTTAGTATCCTGATTCCAAAAAAATGGGACATTGTCTCAAACAGAATGACATAACTTGTCAAACCCTTTTGACATACATTCAATTGAAAACTGCACAAAAGCAATATATATATTTTGTCCGAACTGATAAACCTTTGTTTTTTTGTAAATGTACACTGAATTAGATTCAGCATTCTGCTTTTATTACATTTTACACAGCGTCCCAACTTCTTTGGGATTGTCACTCTAAAGTCTATATATCATGACTTTTTGACAGTTATTATTTCTTCTAAAATATTTTCCAAAGTATATGAAAATTCATGGAGCATCCCTTTGATGCTATAATAAACCCTATCAAATGCACAACTATAAAAGAGCTGACCAAATAAAATACCTCCAATGGAATGCAGTGCATTACCTCGCTGCCAATAGTGTGAGATCAATATACACACCTAATAAACAACTTGGAGGATTTAGCTATATTATCATGATGCAAGTATAGGGATAACATAATAAAAACAGATTTCCACAACACAGTTAGAGGATTTCAAGACTGAAAATATGTGCACAAAACTACATATTTTCTTCTTACAACAGAAACAGGTATATATTTACCATCATTCTAATGCATCTTTTCTTTTTCAGAGGCAATAGATGCTATTAGGCATCTTAAAAAGAACGTTGTAAGTGATTTGTTGACATATACATTCCCTCCTGCATTTAAGCCTAACATTGTCCAGATTTTCAAATGCATTTGTAATAAATGCTACATGCTGCTCCACAATACTGGTTGCCAGGTGGACATTGGCACATTTTGAGAAACTGGCAACCAAGTCTTGGCCTTTGGCCTTTGTTGTTGTGATGTGACAGCTCTGTACGTGCGTTGGCGTAACACTAACCCGCAGGTGCTCAGGCTTCTGTTTTAGGGACAACGATGAAGCAAATGAAGTTTACTTTGGAAACAAGTTCAAGAAAATAACTTTACTCTAATTAAGCTTTATTTCATTTGTGGCACATTTTTATTATTAAGCTGACATATAACTGCAAAGTATCGTAACATAGCAACCAAAACACGATACCTCGTTGCCAGAATTCAGTGTTGAACATTGTGAGGTATAGAAATATTTTCTCCATCTTCCTCATTATACAACCAAGTTTAGAGGAAGGCAGCTGTGTCAATGACTCCTGACTAGAATTAATCAGGGGTATTTGAAAATATCTAAACAAATGAGCGGAGGGAAGTTCATATTTCTGTTGCAGTTGTGTAAATGATAAAAGAGATCCATCTTCAAATAAATGAGGTGAATCAATTATTCCTGTTAGCATTTCATAATTTAAACATCATCAGCATTACAGAAAGAATAAAAAAAAACATGAACTATCAGTGTCTGTAGAGTTTCTTAGTGTGTACTTTTTGTGCAGCTTGTAGAAATTATGTGGTGAGAAGTCAGAATACTCATGAATACTCGTTATTCCAAACAATTGATGCTTTCGGAGCACATTCAATACAAAATGTAACATAGATTCTTATTTTTCTGTCACCTTACCTGGCTGCTGAATAAGGCCTGGGCTGCAGTTTCGGCAAATGCTCTGAAAGGCAAGCACAACTGTCAATCATCCAGCTGTTTCACTAAGATTTTGTTACACAGACACTCATGACGGGGAGCAGACAAAATAAGTGAAAGTCATCTCGGTCCACTGAGGCGCCCTACCTACCAATCCATCCACAGTAACCCCCACCCAGGTTACAGTCTTGTTTCTAGGACACATTTCTATATTTATGAAATTACAAACTCAGGGTTATGGAATCCCAAGTGTCCAGATGTGGAGCCAGTAGGAAACAGATTGCTTATGCAGACCTTATTTCAATGCCAGCCATGAAGGTGCCCTCTTTTGGGTAATTTGTAGTGTGCATTGCAACCGTGAGAATGTGTCAGAGAAATCAGGAAAACTTTTAAGAGTTAAGAGATAACTTTGCACCCTGTAGCGCCAAGATTTGCCATTCGCTATGCTATGACCACTTCCAACTATTAGTGATGGCCAAAAAGAGTGATTGGGACTGCTGTGATATGCTCCCTACGCACTCTCTTACACTAAATTTACATCTCAGCGATAGACGAAGGTGGAAAAGTAAAGCTGCACCATATGCACCAGCTGAGGCTTTACACAAACACATTTTTCTGCTAAATTACTTGGAAAGACAAACAGCTGGACTAAATCTGCTCCCTTCTCTCTTTCTGGATCTCTCTGACATCTAAACAGCTCAGGGTGTTGCAGCGAGACAGCTCTGCACTTTGACGTCCGTTTCATCTTTCTAAGATGGGATGTTTTTTTTATTTTTTTCTTAATGGTGATGCATGAAACACTTACAAAGAAGGTTTTGAACAAAAACATCGGCCTTGCCCAAACAGCAGCCTTCTACTAAACAATCTAAATTCTTTCAGATGCTAAAAGAAAAAAACAAAAAGGCTCAAGGGCTTCATTTTTAGAGATCACGGTGGGCTATTGACATATGGACTTAAGCAAAAACTGCATTCCTGTAAGCTGATACAGCATGAATATGATACAGAAAATTATGTTGTTTATAATTTATCTAAATAACTGACTTGTGCATTCCCAGTGGAGTTATGCTGTTGAAACTAGACCATATGTCTTTCTATACGAAGAAGAAAAACAGATTTGTTAAACGTGTCATCTCAGTAATAAAGAGAATAAGTGTATTTCTTTTCTTTTTTTCTAAAACAAGAGTTCATATATAAAACATTCAACTTAGCCAGTTACTCGAAAAAAGACTGGGAGATGAAAATCCCTTCATCCAAGTGTGCTCTTTAAGATTTTAATCGTCTTTTTCTTTCTTCTGTTATTCTCCCTATTGTTTGTAAAAAGAAAAATGTGGTATTTGCAAGAAAATAGAGGTTAATATAATGTTCTTCTGTTGTATATATATTATCTGAAGATGTCTTGATGTTTGATATAGCAGTGTCTTATAATCCCATATGGAATGGGCCAAATGTTCGGCATGACACTTAAATAAAAACTTCACTGAAGAGGGCTTTTATTCTGAAAGAGAAATTTAAATGTTTTCGAGTTACTGAGCCAAGGCTACAGGCTGGCTTTGTTATAATCAATATGCTTGTACTGTAGATACAACTCATGGTAATTATTTCAATAATTAGGACTAAGCTGCAACAGAGTGGTTAAGAAAAACATGATTTAAAATAAATACATATTTTAAAAAAAAAGAAAATAAAGTAGCTCCCTGAAGGACAAAATCTGTTTGGACACACCATCACATACAACATATGCAGCAATCTTTTTCATCAGCACCCGATGGAAACACACACCTCTCCATCAGACAGTGTATCATGTACGTTAACACAATCCTCCACAGCTGCACCGCGCTCCAGTTGCTGCCTTTCTATCACAGAGTGACAGCACATGTCCGAAACAGAGGACAATCAATCCATCATCTCACATCACTGCACCATGATGATACTGCTGCTGGATACAAAGGATATATCACTTTTAAAACCTCTGGGTGCAAAGACGATTTTTATGTTGCAGTGAGGATACATCTTAAAAATATGTATTTCAAAAAAAGGTCTCTGTTCCAAACAATACAGTCCCAGGGTCCCCGCTATGTTTTCAGAAATGATCATTTTCAGGGGTATCATCGATCATACTGCACAACAATATAATCTATTCCATCTCAAAAGTCTCTCTGAGCTGCAATTTATATGCAGAGGTACCATTTTAGTGGGAAAAAATGAGATAGCAATGTGGTTGAACATAAAAGTTATACTTCTTAAGATATATGGATCTATATTTCTTTGGCTGCACACAGAATTAGGGAGGTTGTTAGCATTAAAGCATTAAGAAGAATTCTCCTCTGGAAGATTTTTTCTCTTTTTAATAGCCTACAAATGCTAATTTTCAAGCTACTTTGGAGAAAATGATCTGCAAGATTATGATTTTCTGAAACCATTTAAAAGTTTTTTTCCCTGGTATTACATTATATCTTAAATGAATAAAGTGGGAATATATATGTGATATGTAGTGCGTTCTCTGTGACCGTTTTAAATTTCAAGTTTTTTTGGAGATAGAGGGAGAGTTGGACGTTTGGGATACAGACACATTCGCTTTACTTTACTGTACTTTCTTCCACAGGTCACAATCAAGCTAAAGAAAAAAAAACAATAAAACTGCACCCTGTTACAATTTTATTTGAGCCCTGCGGTAAAGTAAATTGAAAAAGATGCTCATGGACAGCATTCTGCTTCTCCCTGGAGCAATGACCCCAAAGTTTTCATCTGACACACGGCGTGAAACAATGGACCATATAACAAGAGCGCTGACTCTGGGAAGCAGGTATCTTTCTCAATTTATATCCAGCATTTACTTTTATACCCGGCCTGTACTTGGCCAAAGACATCTGGGCTTAGATGCATCTCCCCTCATTATTTATAGTTAGTGTATAACAGCATAAACTCTGATCAGCAAACAACTCCCCATCGGTCGAGGTAATGAACCAAGAACAGTGCAAAAATGCAGCAGTGCGCTTTACCAGAGATGCACTGAGTCAGAGTTGACCATTAACCTATGATCCACACTGACCCTGCGCGTTTGTGTCCTTGCAAAGCTCAGTGGCTCAACAGTAAACGGCCCCCTGTCCCCCAAATAACAGCTGTTGCCCCCAAGGCCCTCCAACACCACATTTTTCACGAGGGCACGATCGGCCCGATACCCAATTTCTGCATCAGTTCACCACTGAAAAAAAAAAAAAAAGGTGCTGTGGTTGGCAACTATAGGCCAAAAATAACTGACATTGGGGAAGGCCAAGAGCTGTGACACAGCTGTTTTAGAGGACAACTCAACTTGTATGTAAAGCTGTAGCCAACTAATTTCACTGTCTGGTAAGTTTCAGTCAAAGCCTATTAGATCTATAGTGAATGACCGGCCAACTATCTTAATGAGCTAGGAGAAAATGTTAGTTTTCCACCAACAGTTGGCTCAAATGTTTAAATGAGGGATGGTGAAGGATTCAGACGGTGGCAAAAAAATGATCAATATTATTAGCAGGGAGGGAAATAATGAATAAACTAAGAAAATATCTCTTGACTCGCAGCTATAATGCTGCCATTATATTCACAGAAACTGTGACACAAAAGCCATATTGGAGCTACACGGACTTAAAATGAGACAAGGAAATGAGTGTTGATCCTTTGGGGAGCCCTCTGATGTACACGGTCTGACCATTCAGTATAATTAAAAGTTCTCACAAATTCAGCCTTGAGACTGGGCTCATAAATCTTGCTTTACTGGGGCTACAGTGACCCCTACTGGATGACAATTATCAAGTCAGACAAACCTGCACAGCTGAAAAAAAAACTACAGAAGTTGCATTTGACATAACCTGAGGTCTTTTGGAAAGTGAAATAAATAGTTTCAAAGTTAATTATTCTGCTGATATTTTGTGCAGGTGCAGTCTAAATCCCAATCTCATCTCAATCACTGCAATTCCCCATTTGCTCCAGGCAATGCAAAAGCTGACATTTAATTAAATGTGCATCTATTATAATAATAACTTTGTAAAAAAAAAAAAATAGCAACTAAAAAATAAAAAACTGAAAAGAAGTCTCTGGAAGTCTGAAGTCTTTTTTCATTACAATGAATAAATGTTGGACATAAAATGTGATTTTAATTTGTTATGTGACAAGGAGACTTAGTAAAACAAAAAATATAAAAAAAATAATGGGATTTTTGTTTAGATTTTGTATATCAGAGTGGCACTTTCTCAAAAAAAATAAAATAATTGTAAATACAATATCTGAATAGCAGGAGGAGCAGGATTTGTTAAAAGGTAAAACATGAAAAATACCATTCTGAATCAAATATTTGTTAGTTAGTTTTGGTGGTATTGTTGTTTTGGTACAGATCCTTGCAAAAACCCACTGTGATCATTATTATATATATTTCAATTTCAATGAGACCAATGATGCAAAAAATATAAAATCAATGTCAATATCAGTCAAAAATAATTGCAATTAGATATTTTTTTCCCAAATCACGCAATCCTACTTCAAAGTGGTTCTCATGTTAGGTAATCCCTCAAGCAAGATTTCACCCAACAGCCCTGATTATTATGGACTCAGAGAACTTTTAGACCCTCTGACTGACTGACTGAGACAGATAACAGCAGGCGCTCTAACCTATGAGGAGGCTGAGAGGAGGCGAGCAGGATGAGAATGCTGTGAGCAGCTCCAGGACGCTGAGGCTCGGGTCTCTCACGTACAGGTTGTAGTCTGCGGCGCCTTGTTTACTGCAGAGCTCCTGCAGTCTCCTCCTCTGTGCACTGTCACCCGTATGCTCCACCAGCGCTCGGAGAAATGCCTGACAGAGACAGAAATGGCATGTAAAGTCACTTGAAGCTGCTCTGCGACTCTATTAGCAGCAAGGGTCGACTTACGTTTCCATTCACAACTTTAAAAAGGCATTTAATACATTTTCTATCTAGGACACACAAGGTGTACAAAGTGTGAGTCTTTATTACTTTTCTATGGAAATAAAAACTGTAGAAGTAGACCTTGACATCAGCCCAGTTGTGGATTACAGCCATTTTTATTATTCACAGAGCACTTTCTACTCCCATTTAGTTTTTAAATGCTTTTAAAGTTACTGAGAAATGAGCAGAGGCAAAGATCATTCTTTTAATGAATTAACAAATTCATCAAAATCAATTAATGCAATCAGTTACGTGTTAAATTTGCAGGAGACAAGCTGCTGTCTAACTGCTACTTCATCAGTTATTATTAATGTTTTTTTTCTGGGCTGTGATGCAAATTACAGGATTAAAAAGCATCATAAAGAAATATTAAAATGTAACTCCTGAACAACTTTTGGAGTGATTTTACTTTATGCTGTTATCATTAATTGCTCTAATACAGCAATCACAATTTGTGAATATTTATAATGCCTGAGTGTTCTGTATAATTTCAGTGATTCATTATAGTTCATGAGTGCATGTTTGAAGAGATTAGAACTGGAAGAATTATTATCCCAAATCTACCAAGCCACCCTGTATAGAGAGAGGTGCACCACCACTATCTGACTAGTGTAAAAAATAGTGTCTGTATCTGATACAGTCTCTTCAGTAATAACATTCAAATTTGTCTCAGTAGGAATGCCAAGCAAGGACCAGCAACGTATATCTTTATGTATTTAATGCCGTTATGAATATTATTAGGAACTGTACTTACGAAGAGGCTGAGGTGATTATTTTTCACTATCCGAAATATCGTAAAATATAAAACTTACAGGTTTCCTAACTGCTTCAGTAAAACAGATTAACTGCTTGGATTACACAGACAGGTGTTGTAAAATAAAAATCTTACAGCCTTGTAAGTCTGTGTAGACAACAGTTTGAACTGAAACAATCAATTTCTGTGCTGGAATTTTATAACACAGAGGAGAAAATGACTCTGTGCACATGTCGTATTATATTCAGAAGGGAGCTGAACTGACGGCAGCTGTTACAATTACTGTAGGATGCAGCGTATATTTCTGACTCATTGTCAATTTGATTTGCACAGCTCAAAAGCTTTTAATGAAAAATTAGTGCAGAATAAGGAGTAATGTTTCCCTTATGTCTCTTTAGGGAAATTAAAATCCTTCATACCGATCAAGCAATATCTTATTGTGCTTGTCTTTTTCATGCTTGAAAACTAAATATAACATGTCCTTAAAACATCTCTGCAGTATGCAGTTAGCAATCATCACAGGGCCAGGCGATATGGAGAAGATTCCCAAAAAGTTGGGATGCTGTGTAAAATAGAAATCATTAAAATGAAAACAGAATGCATCAAATTCAGAATGTGTATATTTACAAAAATCAATCAGTTTGAGCATTTACTATATTGTCTTTGTACAGTTTTCAATTGAATATGTGTCATAAACGATCAGCAAATTATTGCATTTTGTTAGTAGTACAAACTTTTGGGAATCAGGTTTGTACCTCAATATCAATATTGCGACAATATTATAGGGTTGACTATTGGTGCTTTTCGGGAATATTTTCCCAATGATATTCTTGCTAGTAATCAACAGTAATGGTTATAATGACTGAGTGGATAGAGGTGAATGACAGAGCAGCTAGAACAGTCTGGTACTTTCAGAAAATGACATCACTTTACTGTAATGTAGCCTTTAAAACCAGGAGAAAACTGCACTTATGCCATATTATGATATCCAACATCTAGGACAATATCTATTCTCATATCATGATAAAGATATAATATCAATATATTGCACTGCCCTATATCGTCATATAAACAGTATTGGACCTCTCACAGCAACATCTCTCGTAAATTTTACTTATATATTTTTTTACTTTTCTGCGAGAGGAAAAAAAAGTAGAAATAAGATGCCACCCAAACAACTGTAAAAAGACGAAGTACTGAAATACATGTAGTGATAAACGCACCTTTAAGAAAGTTAACATGATTTTACAGAGCGTTAACACTGGCCTAAAAACATATATGAATATAATAATCTATAATACATTAGATTCTACATTTGATTCAAGCATTTATGTTCCTCAAATTTTAAAACGTAGGTTTTTCGTCCACTCGTAAATATTTCTCTCACCAAAGAGTAGAGCAAAATTAGAAAACATTCATAGCACTCAAGGATTCCAAGCAATCCTTGAGTATTAACATAATAGGAACAAAGTGTGGTTAATAAATTGTAATAATAAATTCATTAATTCATATATCGCCTCCTGCATGAGGCCCATTGTGTTATTAAGTGCTGTGGCATTTTGTGCTTTAAACAATGCTACATGCTGAGCAATACTTCGAATGCTTTATTTATTAAAGAAGCAATTGGATTGTTGCCATATTTTGACAATTTACAAATGGTCTTCCTTTTGTCATTCAGCATGTTTTTTACAAAAAGCAGTAAAATACTGATGCAGCTCATGCCAGAGGGAAATGAATGGTTTTCATTTTGGTTAGACTATAATGCTTTGTTTAATAATGAATTAAACTTGTGCAGTAAAAGTCAGGATGGAGGTGTAAATAACTTGAAAGATGGAAATGGGTATAGGAAGGTGCACACAAGTCATACATACAAGTCACCGCAGTAATAGTTGATGATACAAATGTTAAAGAATCAGGTAAAACTCATGCAAGCCACGTCCCCAGCCAACAGTTAGTCATTGCCGAAGCTCAAGTCTGTGGCCATTTGACATTTCCACACACCCACTGTATTGCTCTCCATTGCCACAGAGGACCGGGCAAGTTTAATCTTTATTTCAGCCTCTGGCCTACACTAAGTAAATTCAATTTTGCCTGAGCTTCTTTAAACAAACTATGAACCCATGCAAATGTTTTGGCAGCAGGCCCTGTCCTAACAGACTATTTGAGTACCTGTACTCCTGCTCAGTAAGTAAACCTTAAAACAAATGGGAACATTGGTGTCAGAATATAAATGCACTTCTTCATAAATAATATTACACTTTTCTCCGAGCTTTGACAACACAAACAAACGCAGTGTGCTCTTGCTGGAGAAAAAACATGACACTTAAGAAATTGTCTTCTCCCTAATTACGCTGATATCATACTTGTTGTTTTAGTCTGTCACCTCAGAAAGTTTCTTGGCCAATGCAATTTAGAAAGTAGCTGCAGAGCAATGTGTGGACTTGCAGTACCTTCTTAGGAACACTTCTAATCTCCAGACACCATGTGAGCAGGTACAGCAGAGAAATGTTCTGGGAAATGTAGGATGGCACCTGGGCACCTAGGAAGGAACATTTAGATATTATCATCATATAACTGTCACAAACAGAAAAATCTTTTGGAAAATCCAAACATGTTCTTTTCAGTACATTGGATGCATGTTAAGGGGACATATTATGCTCATTTTCTGATTCATACTTGAATTTGGGGTTTCTGCTATAGCATGTTTATATGCTTTAACGTTCAAAACACATTTTCCCCTCATACTGTCTGTGTGAATAAACCTGTATCTATAGTGCTCCTTTAGTGACTGTCTCTTTAAGCCCCCTCTCCGAAAAAGTCAAGTTTGCTTTGATACAGTAGATACAGTCAATGTTCACAGGTTTCACATGGAGGGTTAAAAGAGGAGACTGAGGTACATCACATGCACAGTGTGACTGTTGCCCCTATGTTACAGCAGACGGTGCTAGAAACAAAAAGGGTTTTTTTCACTCAGGTGTTCTTTGCGTCAGCTCGGCCTGACAGAACCATAAGTTCTGAGATCATGTGTTGCCTATTGAGCCTTTCAGCAAGTGTAAATCTGACTTTACTGTGCATGTGTTGCTCCCTAATGATATTTCACCATTTGAACCAAGGATTTTTGCTTTTTAGCTTAGTTGATCTGCACTCTAGGGTCTCTGCAGCCTAGAAACGACTGTAACGGCATTGCAGCAACATCACAACCTGTTTGAGGCAAATAAAAGCTTTTGCTTGTTTTCTATTCATTGTTGAGTTATATTCGAAGTTAGATTATTGGGTTAAATAATTACAACGAGTAAGTGCATATTTTAATACATTTAATTTAAGAATGTTACGAATACGTTTTAAGTCTGGAACAGGACATTTTGTTTGGTTTGAAAATCGCTTACTGTCACTTTAAGAGATTGCACCTTTTTGCATTTTGCTTTGTAAAAAACTTTAGAACTGAGAAGGAAGTGGAGCCCATGGGATCTGACTACACGCCTCTCTTCACCTCAACCTGACTAAGAGAAGTCGCTACTAATTCATGTTATTATTAACTGTATTGACTAACTAGTATTAACTGGGATGTTAGTTTTGGCTAGCAAAAGACAAAAACAAAATGTGTGTTACTGACCTCAGAAAACTGAACAGCGACTCCTTGGAGTGTCTGTTAGTCCAACCAAACGTGAACAAGATATATTTACTGAACAAAACGTTCAAATAAACTGTCATTAAGTGAAAATACAGTGAAAGGGTCAAAGTTATGAGACCAAACCGGTAAACGTCCTTTTTTCTATCTATATAACATTATATATAACTTTATTGACACGTTGCCGTGGATACGCATTGTTCTGCTTCTCTCCTGCTGACGTCTCGCCTTGTTAGTGACCTGTCAATCAAAGGTAGCCACGCCCCAAATCATACGATTCTTTATCTTCTATTTTCTTCTAAATGGGGCCATTATTAACTATTAACATCAAATTGTCTTGAAGAATATTTTTTTCGATTGAGGCCATAGTGTTGTCCTATAAAACATTCTGAGGTAATAAATCAAGTGAGAAGTTTTCTCATTTTGCACTGAAATTAATGGACAGATTTTTTTTGCAGCCAAACTTTTCCGTAGAATGCAGCTTAAGGCACTTCCTGGTTTACCTCCATGCTCAGACACGGAGATTGCCGCCTAGTGGAGCATGGACCAGCTGTGGATCACACAGTTTTCATAGCATGTCCTGTCCTGTTTAGTTTATAATTTCCAGCAAG
The DNA here is from genome assembly GCF_030273125.1 of Centropristis striata. Classification (NCBI taxonomy): domain Eukaryota; kingdom Metazoa; phylum Chordata; class Actinopteri; order Perciformes; family Serranidae; genus Centropristis; species Centropristis striata. The sequence goes on from NC_081539.1 coordinate 19,389,978, forward strand.
AGGATTCTGTGGATTGACCTGCAGAGTCTACAAATGACGTCGAGTGGATTTTGTAAACTATCTCAGTGGGACATGTGTAGCCGTAACCACTAGCTAAGTCGCCTTCTGCAGTTACAAAAACTAAGGTTAAAGTTTTTGAATGATTTAAATAGCACCTGGACCTACTTTAAAATCAAAAAGACATGGTCATCTCACGTCTTACAGTATGGGACCTTTTAACACCTTTTTCACCTTTTTTCTTTGTGTCTTTACGTAGAGAAATGTGTACTTGGTGGTCCCTCTGGTCATGAAGGTCCAATCTGTGGAGCAAGTCCTCTACCTCAGCGGCCCTGTTTGGGCAGAACACATCAAACGAGTCCCCTGGCTGATAGGTCATCATAGGATGGGCCTACGAATAGGAGAAAGCACTTAAAATCCAAACTGTAATCTAAACCGATACAGCAGGTTTAGCTTTTTTTTTTATTTTTTTAAATGAAGTTATTCTATTAAACTTACAGAAATGTCCAGCTCTAAGAGAAGGGCCGTCTTGACTGAATCTCCTCTGGCCAGTTGGACAGCCCTTGATATGGGGACCTCATGGAGAGTTTCTTTCTTTAACGGTCCAACAATCTAAAAGAAAACATTCATTAGATGAAGGGTAGAATATGGCACAAATACGGGTCTTATCAGTAGCAAAATGTCTCACCTGTTCCACAGCATCCACCTCCTGAAGAGAGACATCGAGGTAGGGAGGAGGCACAGCAGGAACATTAAGAGAGGACTCGGACAGCGGTGGCAGGGAGCGTGTCAGTGAGGCTGCCAAAGCAATATGGGGAACTCCAGCATCCCCGGCCTCCGTCTCCGGTGCTGATGTAGGAACACTGGCAGTACCATGAGACTGAAATGCCAACCCAGTGCTCCCCGCAGGAAAAGCTGGCCCGAGATCAGAAACAGCAATCTGTGTAGCAGAAGCTGAAGATGAAGCAGCAGTTGCAAATTTGGAAACCGTTTCTACAGATGCTCTGATCGACTCGCAGTCCTGGTGGTCAGTTATGCTCAGGAGGTTCAGTTGGACATCTGCTATGGATGAATGAGGAGGTTCGTTTGGTGAATCCCCCGCTTCTCCTTTCAAGTAACCAGTCCTATCGGCAGACATTTTTGATAAGGCTTCTTTGATTGCTGCCCACAGTCCTTCAATCCAGGGGTCCAAAACCACTTCCAGCCTGGAGAGAACAAAGTCCACAAAATTAAACACAGCACGGCAGCAGTGTTTTAAGAGCTAACAAAGAGAGTAAGTAGGTTAAATGCCAGTTGCTGAAAGTTTGATGCCTATTCTGCAGAACGTACCCTACTCCATCATCTGCATATCCTGTCGCATAGAATTGTTTGGCACCAAGTTCCTGTAGACGACGCTCAATTGTCTTCCCACAGTTGCAGAAATTTGCATAATTTGTGTCTCCTAAAGCTGAAGCAGACAGAGGAAAACAGATGAAGATTTCTCAAGCCAGCAACTGCTCAGAGAGTAAACACTGCGCAGTGCTCTGCATTGTAATGATTAACACAAATATGTTTTGCAAATCAAGTTCCCCATACTGACAGTCTGGCTGCAAAAGAGCAACTTCAGACCTCTTTCATAGATTTACCTAAAAGTGCATAGCATAGGTGCTTATAGTGGTCAGGGGAGAGGGTCTTCTTCTTGATGCGCTTTACAAATTGGAGGGCATTGTCTGGCGGTTCCCCGTCTCCAGTAGTAGACACAATAAAGACCACTGGGGCATTCTCCTTCTCCAAATTGTACTGGAACCAGTTATATGGTTAATCAGTGAGTGGTAATCCCACAAATCAGTGTGAAAACTCTTTACATTAATATCCACAAAATCAGCAAGCATGTGTGTCAGCAACAATGCAGTAGGAGAGGGGGTTTAAAGGAATACTTCAGAATATTTGAAATGGGGTCATTTGTTTGGGCTATTGTGACTTGAACAAACCCTTTATAACACCACAGTCAAAAAATAACACAAACAAACTAACCGATCAAGGCAGCAGTAGACCAGCACCTCCTATGTTCTGCAAAGTAAAAATACTGTTTTTATCAAAGGAGTCTGGTAGCTTTGAAGTCATGGAAAAAATGATTAGACCACCCTTGTTTTCTTCTATTTCTTAATCATTTAATGCCTGGTACAACTAAAGGTACATTTGTTTGGACAAATATAATGATAACAACAAAATAGCTCACAAGAGTTTAATTTAAGAGCTGATATCTAGACATTTTCCATGGTTTTCTTGATAATGATTTTGGTTATTATTATCATGAAGGGTGGTCTACTATTTTTCTCCATGACTGTAAGCTTCAGCTCCCTGTTGCAGAGAACTGTCTGATGGCAAGGTAAAGAGGTAAAACTATTATAAATATAGCCCATTCTTAACCATATACACCACATATTCATACAACCCCATTTCAAAAAAATCTGAATTATCCCTTTAAAAGCTCTGTTTCAAGTAAAGTCCTTAGAATGTGCATCTGCTACCTTTTCGTTGTCTTTCAAGCAACTGAGCTCTGCAAACAGTCCATGCTCCTCTGCTGACTCAGCTATTCCTTCTGCTATGGACTCGGCTTGGCCCTTCTGAGACCCGTAGAGAACCACAAAACGAGGCTTTACTTGACAGGGCATGCTATAGAATACAGAAAAAAACAGTATAATTTGTAGAATGACAGTTTCCCAAATGACATTTCTTCATAGGCCTTTTTTACAGCATTGTCAAAGTTTTTAACTTGTCATAGTTGGAAAACCACAGATGACACTAATAACGTTAACAATGGCCTGATGAGTAAGTGTCCCAGTAGGCAATATATGCACATTGTCACATAGTTATTAAATCATTATATCTTGTTTTTAAAAAGTCAAGACACCTGAATATTCACCCATGTTACCACAACTTATTTTAAGAGGGGGAAAGAGCAAGAAAATATCAAAATGTCCCTAAAGACCATAATCAGGGAGCAACAAAATGTTTTAGGAAAATATCATATACCTTCATTATGCCATCATTTTATTTTCATTCAATAAATGTAATTTTCATTCTCTAACACACACTCCCACAAACTATGCTGTTACATATAAATACACTGATAATAGCAATAGTATGCTTTTTTAAATTTACTTATGTTGGCACAAGGTGGTGATTACTGTATGCATCTGGGCTAATTTTCAATAAAAAATCACTAATTTATTCCGTTTTTTTAATTACCTCCAAAATGATGAATTTTTTAGACGGATAGTTGCACCCAAATATTTTTTCCTACATATAATCCAGTGCTATCATTTGCATGCATGCATAGTGACGAAAAAATATTTATAATCCCGTGTAATCTTTAAATCCCTACCACTACACACAAAACATGTGAAGAAACAGACACAGAAAGACATGTGCAAGACACACCAAGGTGTAAACAATACAGAGCTGAACTGAGTCAAAGCAGCTACTGTTGAGGTCATTAAAAATGAAGTATTCAGTTGTCGAGCTGTGTTTTCGTGGGTATCTCGTCTTACCTACATACTGCACATTTAGACAGGTAACAGACGGACTGCCACAGAAAAGCCTTCGCAATGCTGTAAACTGAAACAGCTCTGAACACCACCATTTACTACCCGGACATTGCGTCAGTTTTACGTAACATTAAACACGTGTATTCGAGCATTTTATTTACTTTTCATATCTTACTTAGTGCTAAATCAAAACACTATTTAACTAAATGTTAGTAAGTTAGCTAGCAAACTGACAACTAACACATGCCAACATCCGATCCCAAGGGTGGTGTCTTTTCAAGCTACACATGTTATTTTATAATAATAAAAAAAAGTACAAATACTTAAATGTATTTAGAAGCTTAAAGTCTCCGTAAGGTTTTCGGAATACACGTTTTCTACCTTTTCAAAACAGCTCTGTAAGTCAACTCAGCTCATTCCTTGTCATTACAGTGTACCATCTCTGGAATTCACGCGAGATTACGACACACACTGAGCGTGATCGGAATAAACCACATCACAAAAAAATATATTTTCTGGTCTAAACGTCAAATATTCTTTATGAAAACCTTACACATATTAACGGTGTCATTTCAAATCAAATCATCTCAGTTAATTATGTGTTAGCAGTCTCAGTAAATAGGTTTTTAAATATGTGATAAGACACACTTAAGGCTACTTGGTTCCGCCCTCCCCGCCCGTGGACCCTTCCAGAAGTCGCCGGCAGACCCGTGCGGCTTGCAGATCAGCCACACTCCAGATTTCCTTCGTAAAATCTCATAATTTCATCACTTGAACACTTTCTAAGTGTCCTAAACCCTCAGTCAACATGTCCGCTTTGGGGACACTAGCTTTCGATGAATATGGGAGGCCATTCATCATCATTAAAGACCAGGACAAGAAGACACGGTTATCGGGCATTGAAGCACTGAAGGTACAATGGGCTAGCTAACGGGAAACAAGTGTGGCATGATGCTTAGCAAGTTGCTAATTTACGATTTGTTGCATTTAGTTGGCTACGTTAGCCCAACACGATATGTGTTGATATACATGTTTGCGTGTTTTAATCACACACTCAACTAGCATATTGAGCTGTTCGCACAATAGCAAAAGAAAAGCATTATCCAAAGGATTAGCTAGTCATGCTAACTTTGAGGCCCATGTGCTTTCTCAGCCGGTGGGTGTTGCTACAGGGCTGTGCCCAAAATGGTCATTACTGATGCATATTGATGCACATCATTCCCTCTCCTTCTCGCAGATGACAACTTCGATCTGTCTTCAGTACAGAGACCAAGAATAATAGCTTATTTAAATACGTGAGCTAACATGAAATTGTATTTGTTTTTTGCAGTCTCATATTATGGCAGGCAAGGCAGTTGCGTCAACGCTTAGGACATCTCTGGGACCTAATGGTGAGTATAAACCAATGCATCGCAGTCACATCTGACATTCTCGGACCAAACTGTCAAAACGGTTAATTTTAATCAGAGACGGATAGATGCTGAGCTTCTGTGAAGGTTTACTCGAGAAATTTAGATTTTTAAAACAGTGTTTTATAAATTAAGTATCACATCCTCAGACAACTGTGAAAGCTAATTTACACTTTTAGCCAAGAGCACACTTTTCTGAACCTTTTTTTTTTTTTTTTTTGCATCCAGGTCTTGACAAGATGATGGTGGACAGGGATGGAGAGGTGACTGTCACCAATGATGGAGCCACCATTCTCAGCTTGATGGATGTGGACCACCAGATTGCCAAGCTTATGGTGGAACTCTCAAAGTCCCAGGATGATGAAATTGGAGATGGAACCACTGGAGTTGTTGGTACGGGAAAGCAAGATCGGGGATCTAGAATGATTTGGCTGCAAACCCAAATTTATTCCACTCAGCTATATGTTCTGGAGGTCCCAAAATAGATGCAACCTCCATAAGAGTAGATTTATAGTTCTGTGTGCTATTTAATGTATGGAATATTGTAATATCATGCAAACACAATCACTGTATAGCAGAAAATATCAGGAACTCCAACATTGCTAAAAGCAACTGGATTATGAATAAATGTATTTAATGTATTTTCTGTCTTCAGTGGTGTGCATTTAAGTTTCTCTTAATGTCATATTCTCAATGCATAGATGATGTTGTCTTTATCATTCATGTACTGAAACCTTTAAGCAACCTGCAGCCATATCAAAACCTGAACAGTGAACTAGAGGTGTAATTATTGTCTTCCTGTATTTTCCACTGCACCTTCAGTGCTGGCCGGGGCTCTGCTTGAGCAGGCTGAGCAGTTGCTGGACCGTGGAATCCACCCCATCAGGATCTCTGACGGTTATGACCAGGCGGCCCGCATTGCCATCGAGCAGCTTGACAAAATTGCTGAAACGTTACCCTGCGATCCCAACAACACAGAACCACTCATTGAGACCGCCATGACAACACTGGGATCCAAAATGTGAGCCTTTTAGACACAACAGTGTTAGTTTGTTAGTAGTTTTCCAACGTTCCTGATATAAATGAGGTTCAAATGAATGTGCATTTTATCCTGGACTGTTGTTACTTGAACAACAGATAGCAATTCAAATCACGTTTTTATTCATAAGCTACATTTCTCCCCATCTTTCAATGCTAGAAATTGTTATACTAGTGATTGTCTTGTGACTTCAGCTAAGATATTGCATCCTAAAGTTCTACTGTTGTCTTTCAGTATCAACCGGTGTCACAGACAGATGGCAGAGATTGCAGTGAATGCCATCCTCACTGTGGCCGACATGGAGAGGAAGGATGTAGACTTTGAGCTCATCAAGATGGAGGGCAAAGTGGGAGGCAAGTTGGAGGACACACAGCTCATCAAGGGAGTCGTTGTCGACAAGGAGTTCAGCCACCCTCAGATGCCCAAGGTACAAACGAGGAGAATCCCAGATAATGTCGATTCATTTTTGATCACATGGAATTAATTGACAGTGCATGCAGAAAAACTAAATGTGTATTTCTAACATGCATGTATGCAACTATCACAAACTATTCCAGTTTTTGAATTTCATCCTTATTTGATTGTTCATTGTTGTTTATTAGAAAGCAACAGTAAGGAAAATATTGGACAAACAGTAAAAAGCAAAGCATGGACTGTGATGTATGTCTTATAACTCATAAAGACACTGTTTGCTTTATAGTGCTGAAACCAAACACTACAGGCTATATTGCATTTTTGCACATTTAATCACATTACCTCGGAATTTTAGAAACTGGGATGGTTGGGTTTTTTTAAAAACTATTTTCTGGCATTTTAAAGACTAAACAATTTATCAAGAAAATTATCGGCTGATTAATAGATAATGAAAATAACTGTTAGTTGCAGCCCTAGTCTGAGGTAATGATACTGACGTCGGTTATTCTTTGTCCCCACTCAGGTTCTGAAAGACGTTAAAATTGCCATCCTCACCTGCCCATTTGAGCCACCTAAGCCCAAGACCAAACATAAGTTGGATGTGACCTCTGTGGAGGACTACAAAGCACTCCAGAAATATGAAAAGGAAAAGTTTGAGGAGATGATCCAACAGGTGAGTGCTGCAGCATCTAAGATACTGACACTGAATACTTAACATCTACTTTGGCACTTGTGGTTAAAATGTCAACACATACTTCTCTTGTAGGTCAAAAGCAATGGCGCTAACTTGGCCATTTGCCAGTGGGGCTTTGATGATGAAGCCAACCACCTTCTGCTGCAGAATGAGCTGCCAGCCGTGCGCTGGGTCGGAGGTCCTGAGATCGAGGTTTGTCACATGATCTTATTACTTGATGTTACTTTTTGCACAAACTATTTCCACATCCTTCATCGCCTACAAGCAATTGTGTGTTCGCATTTAAAAGCCATATGGGTTCTATGAGCAGAACATATAAGGTATTATTTGCGTTAGAGAATAAAGTGGCAGTTGTGTTTTCCCTGCAGTTGATTGCCATAGCAACAGGAGGCCGCATCGTGCCGAGGTTCTCTGAGCTGACACCAGAGAAGATGGGCGCAGCTGGTGTGGTAAAAGAGATCTCCTTTGGCACCACGAAGGATCGCATGTTGGTTATCCAGGAGTGCAAAAACACCAGGGCCGTGACCATTTTCATCCGCGGAGGCAACAAAATGGTAAACGCGAAGAGGACGTGTACTCTGAAGTCCCAAAAACGTATCAATTTTTGCTAATCTTTCACTCATGATTCACCTTTTTATCCTCTCTCATAGATCATTGAAGAAGCTAAGCGTGCCCTCCATGATGCTCTCTGTGTCATTCGCAATCTGGTCAAAGACAACCGTATTGTGTACGGAGGCGGAGCTTCAGAGATTGCATGTGCTTTGGCTGTCAACCAGGCTGCAGATAAGGTGAGATACACTGAAACTATTTTCAGAATCAAGGAAATTTCAATTTTGTATTCATTAGGAGTTGGAGTATGTTTCTGCTCTGATTCTTCAAATCAACACTAAGATGATTAACTTTATTTCTGCTCCTCTCCCTTTTAGTGCCCATCATTGGAGCAGTATGCCATGAGGTCGTTCGCTGATGCTCTGGAGGTAATCCCAATGGCGCTGGCTGAGAACAGCGGCTATAACCCAATCCAGACCATGACAGAGGTCAGAGCCAAACAGGTCAGAGAGAACAACCCCTTCCTCGGCATCGACTGTCTGCGCAACAACACCAATGGTAAGGAAGCAACTGTCAGACAGTGGTAACACTGCACTAACTGTCCAAGCAACACATTGTATTGAATGGCTTTTTGGTTTTCCGCCTACAGACATGAAGCAGCAACATGTGGTCGAGACCCTGATTGGCAAGAAGCAGCAGATCATGCTGGCAACCCAGGTAGTCAAGATGATCCTGAAAATCGACGACATCCGAAGCCCGGGAGAGAGCGAGGACTGAAGGCCCCCAAGAACACCTTGGATATCTGAGATGTTCTAGAGGTTTTAGGCACTTCCCCGAGCACCATGTCCAAACCGCACTGCGCATTGCTATTTATCATTTGATACAAAATGTTCAAGCTGTTGTAGTATCAAAGTCCTCATTAAAATGTTGGTCCGTTGAAATTATAAGTAGTTCTGATTTCAAGCCTTTATTTGTGTTCCATGTCAAATATACATTACATGTCTTTATAAAAGATGAGAAATTACACAAAGTTGGCAAATTAATGCATAAAGTGTAATCAACATACGTCATTCTAAATGATTTTTACATTAATATACAAGATAGCATACGGCATTCATGTTTTTTTGCAAAAGTGCTAAAGAGTTTTGGCTCCACAATTTAAAAATCACATTTCATTAATATTGCTGTTCAGTATCCACAGGTCCAGACTTCCAAAATAAAACAAGCAAATTTGGGGAAAGGTCTGGCACATAATCCTTCAGAAACCGTTTTAATATAAATGGCACCTCAATATTTCACATTTTCAGGTTTTCGTCCTGTCCATATGAAAATTGGTCAGGTATGTGTGGAAACATGTTAGTGTTATGTGTAACTATTGATTCCTCTGGTCTTCTTATTTATATGTATTTATTGAACCAGTTGAGCATATCTGTTCTGGCCTCCAGGATGTAGGGTTTGTCTGTGGGGTTGATGTCTTCTCTCTTGCGATGGACAAACCCATGAGACTGACCAGGAAAAATTTTCACATGGTAATCCACTGTGCATTTCTCTTTAAGCTCTGCTTCAAGGGCACTGACCTGAAGAGCAAAAAGATGTAAGCACAGGTTGTCATTGGTTATGGCACAGAGATTATAGCTTTTTTTTAAGGGTATATATATATAGTTATATCAGTAAAGGTAGTTATACTTGGGCCATCACTGTGAACTTAAATACTATACCTGTATAATGCATTATTGAAAGCTCCTAAATTGATGTGTACTGACCTGGTCCAGTGGAATAACATCATCTTTCTCCCCAAAGATGAACAAAGTCGGACTCTTCAGCTCAAACCTGTCCTCCATTAGACGAATGACGCCTTTAAAATGTCACAGAACCATCATGAAATCAATGTACAGTAATCATAACAGTAATGGAATTAGGAAGAGCAGATTTTGCTGCAGGTGACATGAACTGTGACACATACCATAGACTGAAACTCCAGCTTTGAGCTCTGGATAGTGAAGAGACAGGTAATGTGTGGCAACCCCTCCCCAGCAGAAGCCCACTACCCCAATGTGTTTGGCCCCACACTGCTCCTTCAGGAATCTCAGCACTGCATCCATCTCTCTAGAGAAGGAAATATCATGACTAGAATGTCTTGAAACTATTGCATACAAAAAATGAATGCATGTGATCAGCAACCCTCTCAAAGGGCCAGATCATAGCAATGTTAGCTCCCATTCAATCACTTTAAAAGTTATAAGTGGCAGCCCCTGTGGACAAAAGCAGTAGTTTTTCCATAAGAAGCACCACATTGTGTTGTAAAAAGATCTGCAGCTACCAGACTTCCTTTAGAAAACCTTAAATTTTACTGCAGCAGGGTTCAATAGTCTGCCCTACTCAGTCCTGTTCACGGTCCTCCCTTGCCTCCTTTCCATCCAGTGCTGGATCCAGCAACACGGTGTGGGAATCAAGCATCATGGTGTCTGTGTTGGCACTTCTTAACCTGGCTGTCTGCAAATTAAGTAAAACTTGCCCTAAATTGATGCACAGGTTGTCCTGGACCATGTGAAAGATATTCCACGCTACCACCTTGTCTTGCTGACTCTGGGTCCGTTCATGACAGGCTGGTTTTCGTCTCTGGAGCTGACATCCTAAACCCAGCTGGAGTCAAAGCTGAAGAAGTCTCTGGTGAACCTGCATGCTGTAAATCATTTTGTCTGATTTCACCAGGAATCGGATCCAGTGACAGGCATTAAGAATAACTTCAAAATCTAGATCTAGTCTTGTTTATTTACCCTAAAGGATAAAGTTATGAAATTGAAACTGCTACATAACCAGTAAAAACGCCTTGTGGTAACTTTAATGTAGGACACCCACTACTGCTGGAGACATTTTAAACTGGGACATTGCTGCTTGATAAAGTAAAAACAGGCTTTTAGTTACTTGTTTATATTTGTTGCTTTTTTGTCTTCAAGCCACTCTTCAAATTTGGACCAGTCAAGTGATGGATTCCATGGCTCCTTTCCAACATAGAAGTCTGGACAAACTGCACTGCTCAAACCAAAACAATGGCAGAAGAAACAAGTGTTAACCAAGCAAGTAATATAGTGCTGAACTTACTTTTAGAAACACACATGTGACTATCACTATCCACTGTTCATTGTACAGTAAATTGATTTCAACGCACATGTATCCATTGGCAGCCAGCATATCAGCCATGTATCTTGTGTTGGGAAGCTGCCACCCATAGATGTCCTGTATGACAATAATGGCCTTGTCAGATGCAGAGGTAGGATTCACCACATAACCTTTGATGTGCTCTATCTGGACCTCCTGCCCGAGCCCTCCATAGTCCATCCGATCACCAATATCACAGGGGCATGGCTTAGCTTCATTTGCCATCTGCTGACAGACAGGAGCAGACAGAGCGATAGAAAGTCAGCTAGGTGCATTAAAATGTAATATTAAATTTCAAAATGCATTTTTCTGTCATGCGCTTAGACTTCGGAGGCATTTAAACAGGATTAAAGCAGCATTTGCGTAACACGATGACAAAGCGTTTTTCACAAATACCTCTAATCATTTCCAATATCTACTCTTAGCCAGACAAAATAATTTCACTATTGGATGCACAGTTGTAAATCGGTTTGCATAGACTATACCGTTTTGTTTTCCGATATTGCGATGAACGAGGAAACAATCTGTCAGTCTTCTGCAATGCTTAAAAAGTTCCAGCCAAAGTCTCGGTGATCGTTAAGTACAAAAGTCAACGCATTAAATTCCTGCCATTACTTTCAAAATAAAAGCTGTAACTTTTTTACATCATGCATTTTTTGAGCTCCCTACCCATAAAGAGCAACTGAAAGCTAATCTGTAATAAAAAGTTTTTGCCGTATTTTGCAAATACTTGGTCGTAGCTGATATTAAATTGTATATTCTATCTTCTTGATTGTCAACGCCAGCTGCTGTACATGCAATAAAACCTCTGAATCTGAGCTTGACATATTTTTGTGGTAGCCTGAACACATCCATCCATTTAAATTTAAATTTACTTTGCCTTTTGATTCGTTTTTTTCATTGATGACTGTGATTAGGAGCTTCTGTTTGTTATGTTTATACAATATCACTCAAGTTTTATGAAAATTGTTGACAAAATTTGACAAGATAAAGGTTCAGTTATACTGACCTAGTCATTTAGATATTACGTAATTTATCCTTTGTATTGCAGGGTATACATATGTTCGATTACCTTCTGGAGTGGCTATCTTATGGGTGTGGTGTTGCAGTAAATTGTTGCAGTCATTAATTATGCCTTCAGATAGTTATGATAAGCACGACACTTTCTGAAAGCATTACACAAAGACAACGATATAACCTCAATGAAATTACAAGGTATCAATGATTACGACTTTCAATGAGACATGTCTTTCAAAAGGCACCGCTGGGATTCGAACCCAGGATCTCCTGTTTACTAGACAGGCGCTTTAACCAACTAAGCCACGGCGCCGCTGGGATCTGCGGCTGGGAGGACAGTACCGCTCTATCTAATTAGTGTATTATTGTTGAATGAAAACTAACGACTGTAATAAAATAAATTAGCTTACTTTAGTTTCCCACTCAACTTATCACTATTCATTACTACAACCTACATTTGTTGGAGTTAAAACAGAAACAAAAAGCAGGGGATATATTCGCATAATATTATCCAAATATATTCCTTGACCAAAACATTACATATTTGTTATAATCAGTTATATTAAGGGTTAAGAGAGAATGGAAACAAAAAGATGGTTAAGGTTAGGGGTTAAAATTAAATGTAGTATAATAAACCAGCAATTTGTAAAACAATTCAATTGGGAAATAAGAGCCCGCAGAACAACATCAATATTGTGTTTTAAATAAATATACATAATGAGCAGTTTTAATAAATAATGTATAATGTTTATTAATATGTAACAAATACATTTATTAAGGAGAATGTCAAGTTCCAAACTACAGTGTTGACATTTTAAGGGTAATTGATTTTTTTAATCAAATACCCAAACCCAGCAAGATATTTCTCACAAGATGGACTTCAAAGTCTAGATCAGGGATGGGCAACTGGAGGCCCGGGGGCCGCATACGGCCCGCACCCTTTCTTGATGTGGCCCTCAGTACAACTACATAGAAATTACAGTAGGTGGTTATTTTTTATTTGCTTCGAAACCTTTTGTATTCCTATTTATACTGTTATGCGTGCATTTGAGCATGAAATGTGTTAAGTAACTGCACTGTAAACATATTTAAAATTGCAGTTTCATCATATGTGGTTAAGTGCACATTCTATGTGGCCCTGTGGTAGTGTCCATGAAAAATTGTGGCCCCCTCCAGCATTTAAATTGCCCATCCCTGGTCTAGATGGAAGTCTGATGTTATATAAGTTATTTGTTCCTGCAGATGTCACTGTTCAACATGGATGGATATATGATAACGTTACTCGGTTTCTAGAAATATGAAAGAGCCAAAGAGAAGAAATTGAAAACACTTTCTCCAGTGTAGACACAGATGTGCATCTTAGTCGTGTTGAGAAACCAGCCTCCTTGGATTTGAAAAACATATATATAATGGCTTATAATAAAACTTATATTGCCTTTCACTAACCACGTGACGGTTGTTATGGAAGTTTCTCTGCCGTAAAACATGAGCCGCTGTGGCGAAGCACGTTTGTGTGACAGGAGCAGGAGCTAGCAGTGACGTTAGCGCATGCGTTAGCCAGCTTAGCTAGCCGTTTGTGTCACAGGTTTAAACTGTCATTTCAGCAACACGGAGGATGTAACGTTTATTGTTTTACATCAAAATACACCGTAGAAATAAAACCTTTTGTTTAGCAGCGAGCACAGACTGGATGTGAGAGGACACAGCGGAGCCAGCGCTGTTGTTCAGTCTGTGGGGAAACCATTTTAAGATTGTCAATGCATCCGACAAATAAGGATACACTCGTCTCGCTAGCTTAATTTAGCTAGCTAAACGACATTGTCTGCTTCTTGGATGGGTTCGCTGTACGAGTTTCTCCTGGAAGAAACGGTGATCGGTGCCTAGCGAACATCATGGATACTGCCGAAGAAGGTAAATAACTAAAGAAATGCGCCGCTTGTCGTTGCACAGCTGGGGTTAACTAGTGTTAGCTTTCGCAAGTGTACCACTCCGAACCTGCTGCTGAGCTGGCCTGCTAGTGGTTAACTTAGCATAGCGTTATATCCTGTCAGTGTGCCGAGAGGTTAATTCGGGAACATGGGAATCGACTGCTAAATGTTGTAGTAATGTAGCCTGACTTAATATGAGAACAAAGGCTGAAGCAGCAATGTAGAAAGGTCTAAAAGTTGTGATGTCACCAGTCTCCTAATGTATGGCCATATAAACGAGTGAAACATCCTCTCTTCACCATTTAAGTATCAAGCATTACGATTAGAGTGTTCACTCCAGAAGACACGTCTGTCTACAGTGTCAACCCAATCAATCCAATCCAATCCACTTTATTTGTATAGCACATTTAAACAACAAAAACGTCTCCAAAGTGCTGTACATAGAATTAACAATAAAACAAACATTTCCATATAACAATCAGCAATAAATAAGTGCATAAATCTAAAATGATGCTATAAATAAAACAATAAATTCAAACAGATAAACATAGTAAAATAAATAAAAGACGTAGTTAAAAGTAGTAAAATAAATAAAAGACACAGAGGACCACAAAACTCACGCAAAGTTAAAAAGCCAGGGAATAAAAATGGGTCTTTAGACGAGACTTAAAACATTCCACCTTGTCCCACTACTCTCTCTGCACACCTCTGGTTTGCTTAACTTTGGAGATCTGTATCATATTACTAACTATCATGTTGTGTGTGTGTGTGTGTGTGTGTGTGTGTGTGTTTGTTTGTGTGTGAAGCGGATATTTGTCGTGTGTGCCGCTCTGAGGGGACCCCAGACAAACCCTTGTACCACCCTTGTGTCTGCACTGGCAGTATCAAGTTTATCCACCAGGAATGGTAAGTGTGTTCCACTCTTCAGCTGTTATTATTGTGACCTCCCGCTTCTCTCCCCAGAAAACTTTCTCCCTTATTTAAGCATTTACATGTGCACCAAAAGAACTTCACACAGAACGCTGTGTGAAGTTCTTGCTCCCCCAAACTTTATCCTTATCAGTGTCCAAGTTAATGGTTGAAATGAAGATAGACTGTGTAGAACTGATTATGTGGGTGTTATTCACATTGTTAAAAGCATGCAATACAATTGATAATTTCTGAAAGTAGTATAATGTTTAAGATACTTCGTTTGTTCCCATTCTGGTTCTATGGACCTGAGCAAAATGTCCTCGAGAAACCCAGCCAAGAGTACACTTGATTTCTTTAAAAAAAAAAAAAAAATCTGTTACCAAATTGTTTTTAATCCCATAGGCTAAAAAAAGAACAAGGACTAGTATGCACATGCTCACATTATAAGAGGATTATTATTGTGTAGTGATTTGTTATATTTGAGGGTGGTTACTAAGTAATAGGATAACTTGCTGCATAAGTCGTCCCCTTTGATTATTCTTTAACAGTGGTTTGAAAGCAAATGTAATTGAAGAATCATGAAAGGATGCAGAACAAGTTCACTATCAGTCACATTGAGGTTACATAGTTTCCCAGATTACTGGCCCTGTGTGTGCGTGGTATTGGCATAGTGAAAACAATACGAACCCCTGCAGGTATTTTGGAGATTGTGCTGCGTTCTCAGTTGTCCTGTGTGTAAGCCTCACAGGTTACAAGAGGGTCAGGTGCATGGAAATCCCCAGGCAAAAGCAAAGGCCAGGCCTGGATTGTTCTGTGGTAATTGTTGAACCTCAGTTTGTATCCATAGTAATTCACATCCACCCCCACAAAGTTTAGAATAACAGTCTTTTGTGTCTGGATTGTGCAGTTGTGCTGAGTGCATGCAGGTTGCAGCTAACCTGTTTATCTTATTTCCCTGTTTTTGTTACTATTTAAAAATCAACCCTTCAGCAACACTCGGGTAGCAGTTACATTTAATGTGCAATTGACTGCTGACTGAGTGACACAGTCAGTGATGCATCAGAGATTCATGATTCTTTGGCTAAATCAGGATTTCAGGTTGTTTCACATATGACTCGCTTTTACACATGTATACCAGAATATATGTTACAATGTGTTTATTTATAATGAGCTGGTCAACTAGATCATGTGGCCAGTGGAAACAACCCACAACACAACCAGCTGTTGCGTACCTATAATGCTGACCTCAGTCCATATTTTCTGAACTGAACGAATTGCATCAACAAACTTGGAAGGAGTAAATATGTTCTGTCACGGGAATAAACCTTGTGATTTTTTTTCGTTAGAGGGCAGTGTAGAAACCTTGAAGGATGTAAGGTGAATTGAAATTTAAGCATAACCTGCTCTGTCTTTCATGCTGTCATATGTGTAGGAATCAGGTGGTGCAACGTCTCCCTTACATAATCCAGTTGTTCATCCCAGAGTCCAGCCTATGTCACAACAAGTAGGGATGGTCTTATTATGGACAACATATAAGCACAAATCAGCTCAGAATTACCCGGTACACTCTTTTGTGTGATTTGTTAGTCAGCAAGTGTGTTACCATGACTGAAACATAAGTTCTCACAGTCAGTGTGTGTTGGGTTCAGAGATCCTGCCGAGGTCATGACAGCTGAGCGTGTCTTCATCACGTCATATCGTTGTGTAGTCATAGCAGTTGTAAAAAAGATTATGTCACGTCAACTCGTCAACACTACTGACCTTTGTCTGAGTCTCACAACGTCAACATCCCAGACTGTGATATAAATTTGCAACACAGGAGTTGTTTGTTGTGATAGTATGTAGTTGGATCTTGTTATTTCAAAGGCCTTGTGAACAGAGACCATTTGGGAGAGTGAAAATGTCTGAACTGGGGACCAGTCAAATCTATTGAAATCAGAACTGTTAACGTTTTGAAATGTGACTCTGGGCACACATTGCTTCTTTAAGGATTTTAACAGTGGATGCTGTTGATGTGAAAATTCAGTTTTTCAATGTCTCTCGTCAAAGCCACACATGCAAAATTATGTAATAAAAACATAGACATTCCCCACGAGCACATGTTTTAGGGTGTTGAATCATATGCTACTTTTGACTGTCTAAATGTTGCTTTTACAGTTTGGTCCAGTGGCTGAAGCACAGCAGGAAGGAGTACTGTGAATTATGCAAGCACAGATTTGCTTTCACACCAAGTAAGTACTTGAGGCATTGATGGATCATCCACTTTAATATATTAAACAGCCTCGCGTTTCCTCCACAAGCCTTACAGATGGGGCCATATGGTTCTTTTTTTTAATATTCATCCTTTTGACATGTGATTATTCATTTGTTGAAAGTAGGTTTTAAACACAAATTTGAATAATATTTCGAACATCATCAAACATAAAAAAATTATTTCAATGTCTCTGGATAACTCTTTCCCCCTTTCCACTTCAGTCTACTCCCCAGACATGCCCTCGCGTCTGCCCATCCAGGACATCTGTGCCGGCCTGCTGACCAGCGTGGGCACAGCCATCCGCTACTGGTTCCATTACACGCTGGTGGCCTTCGCATGGCTCGGGGTCGTCCCTCTCACTGCATGTAAGTAGTACACAGACAAACACAAATGTAGAGATAAACTGAATGTATACTCAAGGGCACAGTTATCTCCTTATTAATACTAAATACTGTTCTAACACCTTGTATCAGTTGTTTCATAGTTTTTTTTTAAATCTGGAATATGTAATTCACATTTTTTTCTCTCTTCATAAGTTGATTAATCAAAGCAATGAGGTTTAATAGGTTTTAGCTTGTTTTAGCTGGTTTGAAATAAGTAGATGTTTATTATATTGTATGAAGTGGTCATGACATAAGCTTCCCATATTAGCTCATGTTCATGGTTTAACTCCAAGAGAATTAACAGCTTTACTGCTATTACATAACATGCAATGCTGGACCTGTTCCAAGATATGTAAATCCCTCTTAGTTCTCAAAATATGAATTATTTTTGAAGCAACTGCAAAATGCACATATTAGCATAATTAAAATGTGTTTACGTGTGTAAAATGACCCTCATTTATTTATCTGTCTCAGGTCGCATCTACAAGTGTCTGTTTACCGGCTCTGTGAGCTCACTTTTGACACTGCCGCTGGACATGCTGTCTACGTGAGTGATGACACCAGTATTCTCTTACTACACACTCCTGAAGCTAAAGCTAGGCTCATTTAAACTGTGTTCACAAGAGATAAGGCAGTGCAGCAATTCGCAGCAGGGTTGTGCAGTGTTGGGGGAGTGTCAATTTAATTATCCATTTGTGTGAGTTCCTGTGGTTACCTATAACTCCCCAATGTAGCACCAGCAGACTCTGTACTTCACAGTAATTGTTTTCCGTCTGAGCGCTTTATGATCACAACATTTCTTACTGCATTTGAAGGCAGCTTTTGCAGCAGCTAGACAAAAAAACAACAACAATGTGTTTTGTTGGAGCTGGTTGCAGGAAACACACTTGTGAGGATAAAAAACATTTTTTACCCTCTTAGTTTTTTTTCCTATACTAAAATTGTTGTCAGCCCCTCACAGCATTGATACAGACAGGGATGTTTACTGTACTCTTTCACCAACTCGCCAGGTTGTGTGATTGGCAGCTGCAAACACATTTCTCCCAAATTTGCATTTCTTTCAATGTTTCTGCGGCAGGCTGCTGTGCCTTAAATGAATGAGATGACTTTTTTCACTGTAGTGCTATATCTGGTCTGAACACATCCGTACCTGTTTATTATCTTCATGTCCTTATAGCTTACTTTTCAAATGTATGTTTCAGTGTTTTTGTGTGTTTATTTAAGTATTGATCCCTGTACTCCTGCAGAGAGAACCTGCTTGCAGATTGTCTTCAGGGCTGCTTCGTGGTCACCTGCACGTTGTGTGCATTCATCAGCCTGGTGTGGCTCAGAGAACAGATAGTCCATGGTGGCGCTCCCCAGTGGTTAGAGCAGCACCAGCCGCCGCCACCTAACGCAGCCGGACAAGCCAATGAGGTGCTTTGCTTCACTGATTGCCAATGAGGCCCAGGCTTTTCTCTCCTGATATGCAAACTTGTACATTCTTACCTGGACATATACACACAATCGTATATGTTGAACCCATGCATCCTACCTCCTCACTCTCAGGCACCTGCTGCAGGCCAGGGAGCAGCTGAGGAGCCCCCTGCAGCCCAACCAGCTCCTGCAGATCCACCAGCCCAGAATGAAGCAGAGCCTGAGCCCCCTGATGTCCCCCCAGACCAGGGAGATGACCCAGAGCTGGAAGAGGAGGAGGGAGCAGCAGCTGAAGATGCAGACCCCAACAATGGAGCACAAGGTTGGAATCTGATAAAGCTAATTAATCACAATCAGAGTTTCGGGTTTAAGTATCTTTCTGGTAGTTGTAGTTGCAATCCTGAGTAGTGCTGAAGAGTTGTAAGGCTATATAAAGTGTTTTCATTGCTATATAAATAGCACTCGTTTCAAGACATGTATTAGGCTAACAAACACAGCGATTGTGTCCAAGAATGGCACACTGCCTGTCTGTCCATCACATTTTACAGTGTATCCTGCCTGCTCAAATGTTATGCAGATATGCTGGAATGCTTTACCTTACAAAATGTAATTTCTTAACATTACAAAACACTGAGAAAATGGTGCAGAACATGCAGAAATACAAAACAGCAGAACATCACAAATGAGAAGAAAAATGTTTAATCTCCAGTGAAGCCGACAAACAAGGCCATTGGTGAAGCAACATCTTTTTGAAACAGAAAACAACAGGGTTTATAGAAATGCGCTCTTAAACGCTGAGAAACACTCAAACAAGCGGCACCACTGGCATTAGAGCATGCAATTAATTTGAGAATGATACACAGTATGTCACAGTGCTACCAGTAGCACTCATATCTCACTAATTTGTTTTTGTTTTCCTGTGGTTAATGGACTGATTTTGCAGCAGGCCAGGAAAATAATGGACTGATAATGAATTGTGATTGTATTATACATTATTCTAGCTGTGGGGTGTCACCACAGCTAAATTAATTCAGTGGAAAACCCTCACGATAGGTTGTAATCCAAACATGTTTTCCCAGAACAGCATTAATAATGTATTCGTAACAGCATTCTTAAGTACTATTTTTCACTATTGCGGCTCAAAGTCAACCTAAAAGCACAAAGATTACATTTTCCTGTTACTTTATGGTGGACTGTAATGCTATGGACATAACCGACAAACAGGCTGAAACATATGATTTTTTTCCCCCCAATTATATGTTTATATTGGGGCAGTAATAAAGATTTTCATAGTAGATTAATCTGTCAATTATTTCCTTGATTAATTGGTGTGTTTGGTTTATAAAATGTCACAAAATGGTTATAAATGTTGATTAGTGTTTCCCAAAGCCTCAAAGAAAGAAAAAGAAAAAGTCCTTAAATGTCTTGTTTTGTCCACAACGAGAGGATATTGAGTTTACCATTATAGCGGAGTAAAGAAACCATAAAATATTCACATTTAAGAAGTTGTAATTGTATAATTTTGATATTTTTTTCTTTAAATAATTACTCAAACCAGTTAAAAGATTATCAAACTAGTTGGCAAGTAAATTAATAATTGAAAAGTAATCCATTAATCTCTGCAGCTATAGTTTATATAGATGCATTTTATGTAACGTACTGTTGTGAATGTATTCATCCTTATTGCTTTCAAAGTGAATTTGTTTCTCTGTAGATGACATGAACTGGAATGCTTTGGAGTGGGACAGAGCAGCGGAGGAGCTCACCTGGGAAAGGGTAACTCTGCATGACATAACTGATCTCCAAACACCAGCATCCTGAGTACACAGTTTACACTTTTCAGAACTCTTTCTATGCGTGTTATACATCATAAAGCACTAAAACTCTTTCCATTTCACTTTTAGATGCTTGGCCTGGATGGTTCACTGGTATTTTTGGTAAGTCTTTAAAATCTGCAATTGTCAATTATGCTCTTTAGACTTTTGTACGATGAGTTTGTAAGTTAAATTGTGTCTTTTTTTTTCTTGTAGGAGCATGTTTTTTGGGTAGTGTCTCTCAACACACTCTTCATCCTGGTCTTTGGTGAGTAGACTGAATCATCAAATCAATTTAATCAATTATTTTATGTTTTAAAGTACAGAATAACTCTGCACAGCAGTAGTTACATTCATCAAGAACTAAAACAAAAATTAAATTACCCTGAGACTTTTTTGTCATTCCAATATCTTAAACATATAATGCAATTGTAGCAATGGTGTATGTTGATTGCATCTGAACCTCGTTTATATGCCACAATGGGAAAATGTCCTTTTTATTTTTTTCTCCCTCATTCAGCATTTTGTCCCTACCACATTGGGCACTTCTCTGTTGTGGGTCTTGGCTTTGAGGAATATGTAAGAAACTGCTCTCATCAACTCAACATTAGTATGCAATATTGTGTCTCTTGAACTGTGATTAATTAATCGACTACAACTTTGCACTTTGCTTCAGGTCCAAGCCTCCCACTTTGAGGGTTTAATCACAACCATCGTGGGCTACATACTGCTGGCCATGACGCTCATCCTCTGTCATGTATCCTTCCACACCATAAATCCCCTGCACTCTACTGGATTGTTAATCCTAAAGGTCTTTTCACATCAGGAACGTAACAAAACAATTTTTAGCATTCTTTCACAACATAATGGGTACAAATATTTGCATTCTGCGTATTCCAACGAAAGTGAATTGTTTACACTGTGACACAGTTTATCATATAAAAGCATTCCCACACTCGACTCTACACACTTGAGATGGGCTTGTTATTCCAAGGG
Organism: Centropristis striata; assembly: GCF_030273125.1. Lineage (NCBI taxonomy): Eukaryota > Metazoa > Chordata > Actinopteri > Perciformes > Serranidae > Centropristis > Centropristis striata. The sequence goes on from NC_081539.1 coordinate 19,411,489, forward strand.
TTGCATTTCCTTAGGGTGGTGCCAAAGATGCATGTTACTGTAAATGCTTTATTGCACTGGTTTTTATTATTCATGACTGGACTGAACAGATTCTAAATGTGTTCATTATATATAATACACGGCCTTTAATACAAAGCTTAATGGTCATTTTAATACATATAGGGCTCATGTGCTTCCATTGCTGGTAATAACAATACTAATACTTATAATAATAATGAAGCTGTTGCTTATCCTATATGGTCAGGTTTGATAGGATTGCTTTCCAAACAACTACATTTGTGACATATATAATGTCCACAACATAATGTCAGCTACTGCATTTGCAAATTAATGGTTCTCTATATGTTGCCATGTCAACAAAGTATGTTGACCCCTCTTATAGGCTTCTCACCATCACAAGCAGGTCAGAAAAAGTCTATTTATCGCTCCATTAAACACCATTATTTATTGGTTATTAACTTTTTGAGTCTGAAAGGACCTTTTTTGTGCAAACAGAATTCTATTACAAAGACAGACAACGCATGTGAAATGCATACTGTTTGGTTTGTGCGGGTGTAAATGTGTGAGTTGTGTGGATCCTTAATGGCTGTCTCAGGGACTGGCTGCTCTGGTCAGGTTCCAGCGATCCCGCCGTCTCCTGGGAGTCTGCTACATTGTTGTCAAGGTAACGAACATTTCTGCTTTGTGTAACTCATGTCTGCATCGTCCTTGGTGGAAATCTAGACAGAAATATTCACTGACTGAGATTTACTACCTGAACAAAGCACTCTATCTGACGTGTTGAGTTGAAAGACAATAGTTTTATATAGTGTGACCTAAAAAAAAATCATATTTTATATTCAGACTTGAGGTGGCCTTGTTCATTTCATTCAAGTGTGCCTGAAACTGAATCAGAGTCTCACTTTTACTGATTTTCAACACCTTGATATAAAGATTTTAATTCTATTTTTAGGCTCATTTGTGATTTTGGGCAATGTAAGTAGAATTTAATTATCTACTTATGGTGTAAAGTGATACTGAGACACATTTCTGCTTCCATTTCAGGTCTCTCTGCTGGTTGTCGTGGAGATTGGTGTTTTTCCACTCATCTGTGGCTGGTGGCTTGACATCTGCTCTTTAGTAAGTCTAATCTCAATGTCCCTCAGTTCGACTGTTTTAATCTGTTAAATTATGCCGTTCCTGTTCTTGGAATCCCCAGCTCCTTACACCTGTCTGCATTATTTATTAAACTAGTGTAATGTAAGAATCAGTATCATGGTCTTAAAATGTTTATTGTATTCCGCATTCCTGGCAGATGTTGTTACAGATGCAGTACCATATTTTATAGTGACAAACACTTTTCTGTCCATCTGAGCTGCATCTCAAATAAATCTTAAAGTTCCCAGCTAAAAGACAAAATCGGGCCCATGTTGGGTCTTCACGATTTAACAGGGCTGAGATAGAAGCAAAGGCTTATGATAACACAGATCACACATTTATTACCACAGAAACACAGAGAGGAGATTTATGGATGCCTTTGTGTTGTGGCTCTCACTCTCTTTGACTGCAAGTCTCAGCGTATCAGCAAGTTTTCACTCTTTGAATCAACCTGCCTCGGAACAGGTGGAGCAGCTTACACAGCAGAAGGGAAGCACGTTCCTTTCACTCTGCAGCTGTTCACCTGTGAAAAGAATCCAATTAGCACGAAAATGGACTGTGTAGAATAAGTTATCTTTCTCATTTCAGGTGTCCCACAAATTAAATTTAGCTGGTGTCTGCTACTGTTTTAGAAGTGTTTTAGAAGCTGTAATAAATATGTGACATGTGTGACATCTGAAATATCCATCCTACTCACACTTGAGCAGCACTGGAGGAATCCTTCATCATGCATGTACTCAGAAACTAATTGAGCATTGTCTTATTTTAATCTGTTAAGCATATGGCATGTGCAATTATTATTCATAGCACAGTTTATGTTCTAGCCAACTGTGCATTCATTTGTCAAAGACAAGTCATTAGGATGCATCATCTTAGAGCCAACGCTGAATCTGAACCAGTCTAAGTGATCTTTATTTACATTTTACCTCCTGCAGGAGATGTTTGACGCCTCCCTGAAAGATAGAGAGTTGAGTTTTAAATCAGCCCCTGGTACCACCATGTTTCTTCACTGGCTTGTGGGAATGGTCTATGTCTTCTACTTTGCTTCTTTTATCCTCCTACTGAGAGAGGTAAGATCCCAACAACAATAACATTTGCTTTTTTTAATGTAGCTGCAGATTATTGTTTGTTCATTTTTACACTATACAAAATATAATTGTTCCTTTTATTGTTCTATCATCAGGTGCTGAGGCCGGGTGTGCTGTGGTTTCTGAGAAACCTCAATGACCCAGACTTTAACCCAGTGCAGGAGATGATTCACCTTCCCATCTACAGACACCTGCGGCGGTTCATCCTCTCTGTGGTTGTGTTTGGCTCTATCGTGCTACTCATGCTGTGGCTGCCCATCAGGCTGATCAAACTACTGCTGCCCGCCTTCCTCCCATACAATGTCATGCTCTACAGGTAACCAGCAGGCGTAACAACATTATAGGTCACTTAACGGTGTGAAATGTGCTGCTTTGTCTCTCTGAAATGTGTGAAACGGTTTCCTCCTGAGCAAGATAGCCATAACATCTCCCCACAGTACATCTAGAGGAAAGAGGAAATATTGGCCATATTACTAACATGAAAAACTAATAAAAACAAGAGTTGCAGTGTCTTGACCTATTTGAGTGTATGCTGTAAGAAACAAAGGAGAATAGAGGTCTCGAGCACAAGAACTGCTCAGTGTAACCATGTAGTTCAAGCACTAGCACACGCTGTAGAAATGGCTTTTTCTGACCCTGTCCACCTCTTTCCTCTCAGTGATGCCCCGGTCAGCGAGCTGTCTTTGGAGCTATTATTACTTCAGGTGGTGCTGCCAGCTCTGTTGGAGCAGGGACACACTCGCCAGTGGCTCAAAGGCCTGGTCAGGGCCTGGACAGTCAGTGCTGGATATTTGCTGTAAGTGATTTAGTTCAAATACACTTGTATATTAGGTTCTATTTTATCTTACTGATCCCCTGATTTTTCTCACTTTTCTTACTGTCTATGACCAAAAACATGTTTCCCTCCACAGAGACCTCCATTCCTACCTTCTTGGCGAGCAGGAGGACAATGATGCCAACCAGCCTGTGAACAACAACAACAATAACAACCCTCCTCCTGGTCACCATAACAACAATAACAACCCCGCCCCAGCTGTTGGCGAGGGGCTGCACGCAGCCCATCAAGCCATTCTGCAGCAAGGGGGCCCAGTTGGATTCCAGCCTTACCACAGACCCCTTCGCTTCCCATTCAGGGTGAGAAAGTCCTAAAGTTTTCATATTTGTCACTGCAGTTTCTGGAATAGTCTCTGAGGATATCTTATATTGTGAATTACTGTTGTTTCTTTTTTTAGTATAGTTTGTGCACATGTTTGATTGACTCAGTTATAGGATTTGTTGGTTACAGTTTACAATTCTTAGATGCATGTATTCCAGTCTGCATAGTCTTAACAGGCAGGCTACATATGCAGACAGATTATATAGCGGCTGTAACAACATTACACTTCCACAATAATCAATGAAATTGGCTGCAACAGGCGTGAGAGCAGCTTGTATGTGGTGCATATGCGCCACAGAGATCCGCTCTGCAAACATAAATATAGATCGGTCTACTATATCATGGGTGTGCGCAGCCCCTTTACACAGAAATGGGACATACAATGTATTCTTTATTATTAAACTACAGACATACACGAAATGACTTAAATGACTTTCAGTGAGGATATTGGCAGTGTGGTTCTGACAGTTTCTATTATTTATTGTTTCCTGTCACCTGCTAGCTTGATAATAACTGATAAGGGAGATTGAAATAGAAGACTGGCGTGGAAATAATAACAAGTATAAGAAGGAAGCTGGAGGTTTTTTAACCCTACAGTCTCTTAAAGAAAGAGACGTAGTATTTGTGCTTTTTCCTCACAAATTTAGAAGTGAGCCACTAACTGCACATCTTAGGCCATGCAAGTCAACTCCCAGTAACTACACTCCTCCATAATTTTACTTTGATCTTATAATTGTCGTACATGTTTCAATTGTAGTCTATAAAATACAGCAGAGACACATTTCTATGGTGCGACGAAGAATGGAGAATCATAATCAGGCATGTTGAGGCTTCCTTACAGTCACGTTTATTCTAAAACTGACCTCTTCTCTCCAGATTGTGTTGCTGATCGCATTCATGTGCATCACTCTGCTGGTGGCCAGTCTGGTGTGCCTAACCCTACCAGGTAAGATGTGGTGACTTTAAAGACAGCCAGCAATTTATCTTCTACTGTGCAGACCCACACCCAAACCATAATTAAAGGGTGAATCTATGTATATGCACGTCTTTGCTGTTTAAGCAGTTCTTTTTTTAAGTTCTAGCTTAAATAGTTATTCATTTCTTTGTCAATCATTGTTGCTTTGTCACGTGTGTTTCAGTATTCACCGGGCGCTGGCTGATGTCCTTCTGGACAGGAAACTCCAAAATCCACGAGCTGTACACAGCAGCGTGCGGCCTGTATGTCTGCTGGCTGTCTATCCGCGGAGTCACTGTGCTGTTGGCCTGGATGCCCCAGGGACGCACCGTCATCGCACGCAAGGTCCAAGAGTGGACACTGATGGTAGGTATCTGTAAACAGCCTCTATTGTTGGCAAACACCTACACTGGGCAGCAGAGTTGTATTGTAATTACTTGTTCTCTTTCCAGCTGTGTGATTGTCTCCTCCTGCAGCGTTTTTGTCCCATGGTTGGTTGCTTATTACAAGATCATTAGCCGAGATGCAAAATTTGTCTGCTTCTGCCTCGCAGTAATCTTCTAAACTTGTCATTCTGCCAATGCAGAAATCTGGTGCAATCAAAGGGGAATAACACTAAAACTACAACACTTGTTCCCTCACGTTTTATGCTTAATCATGTTCATTGTATATGCTAGATTCTGAAGACCCTGGTTGTGGCTCTGCTGGTCGCTGGAGTAATCCCGCTGCTTCTGGGCTTGCTGTTTGAACTGGTCATTGTGGCTCCACTCAGGGTCCCTCTGGACCAAACACCACTCTTCTACCCCTGGCAGGTAGGATCGATTGGTCTGTGTTGCGTGGTCATATCTGTCTTTTGCCGTCTCTCTCTGTCTACAGAGAGACTTTTTAGTGGTTTATTGTTGTGTAGGTATTGTGTTGTAATTGTTCCTGCTCCCTGTTACTATGTGTGTTCTTCAACATTGCCACATAATTCCCAGTTCTGATATTCATGTTCATCCAACTGTTATTTGCAGGACTGGGCTCTCGGAGTGCTCCATGCCAAAATCATTGCTGCCATCACTCTCATGGGCCCTCAGTGGTGGCTGAAGACTGTTATTGAGCAGGTGGGTTTTAGATGGATATTTTGGTTTCTCACCAACAATTCTCCACTACTCTCAGGGTGCTTTCAAGGCTAAGCTGTAAGAATCAGTCAAACAAACTCCGGCCTATTTCCTTAGTTAGTATGGTTAATTTAGTCTGTGTGAAAGCTGTTAAGAAAACTCTTCTTGTGTTTGTGTCTTCTTGTGTTCTCTTCTTGTGCGGACCAACACAACTGAACCGAGTGGGGATCTCGGACCGGTGTCTCGCCGACTCTGGTGCAGTTTGTGGCGTGAAAGCAAACAAACTAACCAAACACATGATTTTAAGATGGCAGATATGTGATTTAAGCTTGATTTTCATATCTAAACTATAAATAAATCCCCTACTGATCACGAAATTTGTTCAGGAAGTGATCTTACAATTTATCTGTTTAAGGCCATGTATGTAACCTATTCATGCAGTATAATTTGGTTTTCATGGTACTGCATGTGTACATCAGTGTGGGTATTTTCCCTGAATAATAGGTCAGTAGCTGTTAAAACTGCTGCGCTTGTGAGACTTTGTGTACTTTTTCAGTTCATTAAATCCATTAAAAAGTGTGTGACGGCAAAGCCCCAAATCATTACTGTACAGGATGCCTCCTGTCTCTACCTGTTAGTCATTATCCATGATATGGTCAATTTGCACTCTAATAAGTCTAATAATGCTTTTAATTGGTTATTTCTTCATGAGCACTTTGTGACACTGAACAAATTTGTAAGGAATTTATAGTTGTAGTCAGTGTGAACTGGAAGAATGTACCAAATGAGCCAAACTACCCTAAATAAGAAATAGTTTTTAGTCTCATTACAAACACATACGAATACAGTCTTGCCTTCTATACTGTTGTTGAATTTGTATGCACTATATTAAAGGGCAGAAGTGGAGTTGAGTACTTCAGTTGGACTACCTGGGTTAAGGCTTCCATGTCACTAAGCTTTCACTCTGCTTGAGTGGCCTTGAGCCAGACAGTGGCTCCCTAACACATCCATAGGTGTTTGGTTTTCTTGTGTTAAAGAGAGGAAAAAGAGAAGGGATCAATTACATTGTACTAGCTGTACGGTATATTAACTGTTAACTTTCTCCTCAGGTTTATGCAAATGGTATTCGTAACATTGATCTCCAGTTCATCATCCGTAAACTGGCAGCTCCAGTCATCTCTGTCCTGCTGCTGTCCCTGTGTGTGCCATATGTTATCGCTGCCGGGGTGGTTCCTGCTGTGGGTGAGTGTCTAAGTACATGTGTACATCAGAATCAATTAGACCGGCTTCCTATGGGGGCTAAAAATAAATACCTTATTAAAATTCAAGCACTTTCAAGTTTGAAAAGTGCTGGAGACTGCTTGAAATTTAGGTTACATAAAATGAAAAGTCAACTTAAAAGCAGATGGCACATGTTAAACATTAAACTTTGTTGTGGGTCTTTTTGTCTTTCTCTACTGTATCCAAATGTGTCGTTTGCCACAGCTGTGGGCTGCTGGGAAAGCTCGAAAATGCTCAAAAGTGCTTGAATCTGACCTTGTAAAATGTGTAGAAAAACTGATTATAGAGTTTAACTATCAATGTAGTTATTTTTTCTGTTGGATTATATATTTCACCTCCTTCATTCAAGCTCTTTTCTCTAAAAATGAGCGTCAAAGAGACAAATATCAGTAAACACCCCTTTCTGGGCTGAGTAATGCATATAATATCAGTTGCAAAAGGAGACAAAGCACTGGCCTTGTTCACCTAAATGCTCCAGTTTCCATTAAAATAATCGTGTGAATGTGTTGAGTTATGGAGTAAATTACATAATGCTGTTTTTTCTTATCTCCTGATGTCTTGCAATGGTTCACTATAGTGTCAGCTAATGGGATGTTCACTGAAACAATATATAACTGAAGTGCATTATTATTTGCAGGAGTTACCCCGGAGATGGAGATTCTAATGCAGAGGAGAATCTACCCGTTCCTCTTGATGGTGGTCTCACTTATCGGCATCCTGTCCTTCCAAATCCGACAGTTTAAACGCCTTTATGAACACATCAAGAACGACAAGTAAGGATCTTGGAAACCCATCTGTAGAAACTAACATGTTTTACATATTGAAGGTTCTAATTTTCATGGTAATCTCTGTATTTACAGGTACCTGGTTGGGCAGCGGCTTGTCAATTACGAACGGAAAGCTGGAAGAGCAAGCTCAGTCCCGCCCCCCAACCCTGTCGCAGAGTAGATTTTTGTGTCACACGTTGCCACATTTTTGCACCCGTTACCCTGCGTACATCCTGTATCGCCCCCCTTACCCCCACCCTTTTTGATTTTCAACTCAGTCCCTGAACCGTAATCCTTTTGAATCTCCCGTGGATCTTGGTGGATTTGATGGATCTTGTTCAATTTCTTGAATTCCCTTTCGTGCCCATCAAAGGTGGGATGGGAAAATGTATTATAATCAGGGGACAGCTGAGTAATCCCCCTCAGACAAACGGACGGAGTAAACAGGAGGGTGAGGATTAGAGGTTTGATTTGAAGTTCAACATCTGTATTGTCGTTCATGCCTTGCTTTGTAAAGTGCTGCCTGATAATTGTACATGTGTAAATACTTTGAACGCAGACTTTGTCTTAAAAAAAGGATATGGATTAATGTAATGACCATTGTACATCTTAAAAGTGTATGTATAATTTATTAAATCAAACTGACAATTTATCTTTTTGATTGACTGATTTGTGTGTGGCGACTGGGTGTCGTTAAAAATTACTGAAATTCTTGTGGTGTCACTAAAAGTGTCACAATTTCAATTTTAAATGAAAAATCGCTCAGAATAAGCTCTCAATTTTATTCGGTGGAAACCAAAAGCAGGATTAGCAAAATTGGAAATTCTAACCATATCGCAAAAAAAATAATTTGAAAATGTAAAATGGTCAGGGCATAAAACCAGTCATCTGTTGACATTTACAAATCAAGACCAGATAGTATTAACAATGGCATATATATATTTTTTTGGGGGGGGGGGGTGTAGGAGTCTAATCGAATTGTGAATTTGGAGAATAATTTTTTTGAAAGGGATCCTGTAAATAATTACTCAGTATCTTAAAATGAGTTTGTATGTTTTTGGAATGTTTATTATTTTTAAATTCTGGGTCATATACATTTCACAATTTTGATTGTCTGATTGAAATAAGTCATTTCAAGATAAATAATTATGAGAAAGTTTTTAATAAAAATGAGAAGATACAGCCTTCACATAATTTTGCCTTATGGAGGTCAGGATTTTTTCTTCCATTTTAAGCACCATGTAAGCTAAATGAATGTAAAATCAATATGGAGAGCATCAAAACTAGGCTGTAGATGGTCCCAAGTGGATTTCTTTAGCACATTTTGTTTTAGCTTTCTTGATCCTGTTAATCAGCTCTACAGTTGCTTTTCCAACTTTTTATGCACATATATAATAATGGAGATCTAGAATGATGTGAAATTGCAGATTTTTTTAATAACTAAGCTTTTCTTGGGGGAGGCTCCCAAGTCTTCCCTAAACCTGTGGAAGTATGGTCAGTACATGACTGGTGGCAGTGTGATTGTCTCATCCTTTGGTATGAGTGTAGAGTTTAATACAACTCCAAAGTTCTCTGCTAGAACATCAGGTATCTCCTCGTCTTTAAGATCTCTGGTTGTGGTTTCCAGCACTCCCCCTGTCCCCTTTGTTGGGAATGTGGTGCTGGTCAGTCTGTGGCCCATGTAGGTGAGCCTTCCACCTGGTTTTAATACGGTGCAGAGGGACTTGCAGAAAAAGATGGAGCAGGGGGAGCTCTGGTGGTACTGACACATCTCAACAAAGTTCTCCAGACACCGAGGTTCAAGGGTGAACTTGTAGATCTCAATCCAGTCTACATCTGCCCCTCTGTTCTCATCACCCTGCCACTCCAGAAAGTGCATCCCCATGTCATTCCTGATCCGGTACACTCGGTGGTCCTGCTCCTGGGGCCCGCTGGTCTCCAGGGAAAGGGGGACGCTGAATCCCGGCGCACCGAATCCGACGTCGCAAAGCCATCGCTGTCCATCAAGACTCACCATGAGGATCAAGTGGTCAAAAGGTGGCCCGTAGCGACCCGTGATCACGCCCCTCACCTGGCCGGAGAGCAGAGTCACCTGGAAGCCCAGTTTGGACAGCAGCCACGAGAAGAGACTGTTATTCTCATAGCAGAAACCGCCTCGGCGTTGCTTCACTATCTTGTCGTACAGAAGAGGAAGTTCAAGCCGGACTCTTCCGCCGCTGTGCACCGTGAGGTTTTCAAACGGCACCGACAGCAGGTGACAGGTGTGGACCGACCGCAGCAGCTGCAGGCTGGGCTCAGCGGGGCCAGCAAACCCGATGCGAGACAAATAAGTCTCCACGTCCATCTCAGCTTTAGACATTTTTCTTTATATTGTTTAATGGGTTCCGGGAAACTTTCGCTCCTCGCCTCCACGTCCTGGTGAATTACAGTCTCTGGGACTAATAGCCGATTCAAGCAATAAAGGAAGGAGACTTTAGTACTTTAGACTTTAGACCATGATTGTTGTGTTCCCTTCCTTCTTCCTGGTGTTGGGTTACTTTTGAGGGCAGGCATAAAGTTAGACCGCCCTGAAATTAGCTCTTGCTTCATAAAATAATAGAATATGCTTTATGTGGGTACAGCACCCATAAAAGCTTGTTATTTCGACAACTACACGGTTCATTGTTTTTGTTTTAATTATTATTATTTTAGAATTAAAAAATAAGTTGTGAAAAAGATACATTTCTATTTTATTTTTTATTATTTATCACAACTTTTTTTCATACCATTTTGTCAATACTTTGTTAATCAAAAGATCCCTTTTCCCATTAAAAAATGTTAGAAAGTGTTAAAAGGCGCAATGAAATTAAATTATATAAACGGAAATACAATACATTTATGAAGGGCAGTGTTATTGAAGGATAATAAAGAATATCAACTACAATAAAAGTAAGAATACTGTAAAATACAGCCATTTAAAACCATTTTAGAAAATAAATTATAACCATTTTCACACGTAATTGTGCGTTATTCTTTTTATTGCGGGGTAATTTTTTGGACTTTGAAAACATTATTTTCTTTTATTAAAACTGTATTTTAAGTATGCGTGTATTGTGAGGCTACGTTTTATATTATTTATTACAGCAAATATTTTTAATTAATTCCCCCCAAAATATCATCAGACCACCTCCAGTCTCATTTTGCTCAAATGACGTCACACATGGACACTCCCTTTCCCCAGTAGAGGGAGAAAGATGGCGCCCACACACGTACTGAGATGCTGTCAACGGGGTTTAGCATGGATACCTGTGATTTTTATCGCCCTGGTCGTCTGCTGGTCGTATTATGCTTACGTGGTGGAGCTTTGTATATGTAAGTATCCGTCCTGCCGCCGTTTGAAAGGCTTTAAACCGCTGGTGTTTTCACTGTTTCCATAAACATACAGCTGCTGCTGCTGCTGGCCAGCAGGAAGTAAATGGACTGCAGCTCAACAATGGTGTTGGCAAGGCTGTCCAAATCTAGATACAGCTAATTATCTGTCAGCTGCCATCGCTTTAGGTTGCCTTATTTTAATGTTATTTTAATGGGGATTGTGTTTTGGTCGCAGTAAAACTTTCACCGTGATGTTAATACTGCTGCCCGCCTCGTTTCTGTTGTTTTGTGTCGAGCTGAATGGAGTCTGGATGGAGAATTAAAACGCCAACTAAACGCTATTTGGCTGGCTGACCAGATGCTTACTTTCCCTCTAACTAGACTACCAGTAATTAGCTTGTGTTGATTTGGCTCTGAGCGATTTTGTGTTAGGATGAGAGAAAATGTTAGAACATTTTTTATGAACAGAGGAAAACAATTAATTTGCTTTGTTTTAACTGTCAATGATTGCGCCTTGTGCATTTAAGTTCCCAAACTTTTTCATACCTTGAGCTGTGGCCGGCTATACGCAGGGGCAAGAGGGGGCAGCGCCCCCTCAAACAAATGCCTTGGAAAAAAAGACACAAGGTTTCTTACCAAAGTAACTAAGTACCAAGGTAACTACTCACTCACTCCGTTAAAAAAAGACAGAAAAACACCAGATTTTGAGATGTCCAAAAATGGAAGATACAAATGTCGTACTATAGGCCTACCATGTCCCTTTCTGTCAAAAAAATGGGGGAAACATCATATTAAGGGATGTCCAAAAAAGTCATACGTTGATTGTTGTATGTTGATTTTTGTCAAAAATGACTAAGAAGGCTAAAATGGACTAATAATACTCTGTTGATACACTGTTATAGTATTATGTCAAACAATGTCAGAAAAACACCAGATTATGTGATATCCCAAAAATTTAAAAAAAGGTCATACTATAGTATGTCGATTTTGTAAAAAAAAAAAAAAAAAAAAAAACTAGTTACTCTGGTATTTAGTTACTCTGGTAATTTGTTACTCTGGTATTTATCACCCACCCCTAGCTGAAGCATGATGTGTACATATGATGCCCCCTTCACTGCCTAGAACCGGCCCTGTCTTGAGCATACTGGATAGGATTTGGTCTCAGGGTCTAATTTTATGTAGACGTAACCTACTCTCAAGAGCTGTCCACTAAAAAAAATCTTCAACTAACACTGATTTTGTTTTGTCGACTAATTGATTAGTTGATTTACAAATCTGTAAAACTTTTTCACTAAGAATCATGCAAATGCACCACTTTAGATCATGCGTTGCTTATAATTTTCTTGGAAAAAACACATTTAGGTGCTGCAACCACTGACTGTTTTCGTTTTCAAGTAATTTGCTGATTATTTTCTCGATTAATCTGTCTCTAAAATCTCAGGAAAAAGTGAAAAATGTCCCTCAGTTTCTTAAAGTCAAAGGCTAAGTCTTTAAATGTCTTGTTTTGTCAGGTCAAAACCCAACAATATTCCATTTTTATTTTGATATATAACAGAAAAAGGGAGGAAATCTTCATATGCGGGAGGCTGAAAACAGCATTTTCTGCTATTTTATGAAAAAAAAATTACATAAGTTATAATCATAATCAATAATTGGATTCCACATTTCCCGTAGATCAACTAATCATTGCAGCTCTAATCTCAATCAGCCAGAGAAGAGCATTAAAAACAACAATTAAAGAAATATTAGCTGATTTATCTCTTAAAAGGGGGCAGCCTATGAACTCTCATGTCTTTGTGATGTGAAAAAAGTGCACCTCAAAACACAAACAGACAGATTTGGTGTCAGGAAATACTAGATTAGTGGTTTTCAACTTTTTCTTGACTTGGTACTCCTTAAAATATGTCAATATTTTGGTTTTATACCCAACTTAAATATTTTATGGCCATTGTGTGCCTGAAAGAGATGAACATTTTTATCAGATTGTTTCATCTCAAGGTTTTTTTACGTGGCTAGTGCAAGTATAGAGTGTTAGCTTTTTTTTAAGGAAAACAAAAAAAACATCCGACAAAAGAAGTCGATAGTGAGAGTTAGTCAGCAGATCAGATTGGGTGTGTCCATTTCTGATGTTAAAATTCAATTTTTTTTCTTACTTTAGGGACTTTCTCTCCCATATTTACCCAGAACTTGAAACTGAAAGTTCATTCATGACCCAGGAAACAGTAATTGAGGAAATTAAGTTAAAGATAAATAGTTTAGATCAATAGAAATTAAAGAACAACTGGGGACAAAGGTTGTTTGATATGGCTGAAAGCTTCAGAACAGCCACTGAAAGTTAAACTGTGGATCAAATGTTTGTCACCAAGAGAAAAGATGTAAAAATTCAAGCAGGATTTTCTATACCAGAATAATGTTCTTTTTTTTTTTACCACTTTAAAGATATTGTAACCTTTGAATTTCTTTTGCGACCCCATAAAGGCTCCTGACACCCAAGTTAAGTAAAAAGAGAATGTATTGAATGTGCATTACTTACTCACTGATTTGTGTGATTTTGTCTGAACTTCATATCTGATTTTTTTGTTTTCTCTGTTTTTTCTCTTACAGTCACCATACCCAGTATAGGAGAGCAGAGTAAGTGTTTAAAATGTTAAAAAAACATTATGAATTGAGCCACACAATGCTCTTTGAGATAACATCTCAGGTCCGGTGAAATGTGCTCTGTACACTTGGCAAAAAAAAAAAAGAGCTGGCACAGAAACATGCTCCCTCAAAGTGCTGAGGTTGGACTGCTGGAAGCGGAGCAGCTCCTCCTTCCTCTCTCATTAATTTAATATGTAGATGTACAGTGTTTCCACATATCCCAAGTGACAGCAGCACTTCCTTATATCAACCTTGTAATGGCAATTCTTGTGTTCAGTGTCTCTGAGGCTGTACGCGGTTTGTCCTGACTTTTTTCTGAATGTTTCCCTCCAGTCGTCTACCTGATCTTCTTCCACCTCTCCTTCATCATGTTTGTATGGTCTTACTGGAAGACCATCTTCACCCAGCCTGCCAACCCCTCAAAAGAGGTACAATAACCCATAAAAAGCCCTGCTCTATCATCTTTATTTTATTTTTTTCTGATTTTCAAGTTGCCTATCAATTTAGGTATAAGTATGATTTTATAGGAGTATTGTGATAGAGTGTAAATGCATTTGCAAGGATGTGTTATTGATTTTGATTTATATATTTTTTTTTCTTCTCTTTAATTTTTTTTTTTTTTTTTTTTAAACCATTTTCTTTCTTTTTATGTTTTGATGAAAAGACTTGATATGTTTACAAGATGTAGAGCAACATGTATGTGCTGTTTTGTTTTTCTTCAAATAGAAAGTTTAATAACAAAACAAGCCCTGTTTTGTCTACATGTATGTAATCCCATGCTGACATTAAAAAAAAATCTGTTTTTTCCACTTCAGTTCTGCCTGCCCAAGGCTGAGAAGGAGCGCTATGAGAAGGAAGAGAGGCCAGAGTCCCAGCAAGAGATCCTATGGAGAGCCGCCACCAGTCTGCCTCTGTACACCCGCACAGGAGCTGGAGGTACGTCAGTGTGTGTGTGTGTGTGTGTGTGTTTCTGAGTCTGTTTACGTCTCTGTGTTGGAGCTGTTCAATAACAAGGTCTTGTTGTGTTGACATGATGCAGCAATCCGTTACTGTGACCGCTGTCAAGTGATCAAGCCAGACCGCTGTCATCACTGCTCCGCGTGTGACATGTAAGAAAAACATATTTGCTGAGCTGTCAGACTTCCCCTTGAGTCAACCAAATTTTTTTTTCCTTCGACTTCTCTGTCAACATTTTTATGTTGATATATTTTCATCTTTTTTCGATGTCTGTCCTCTCCTTTTTCTGTTGTCTTGCTGTGTGTGGCAGGTGTGTGCTGAAGATGGACCACCATTGTCCCTGGTATGTAAGACCTGAGAAACACTGTACATATGAATTTCACATAGTAAAGAAATGATGGTTCACACTTAATGCCAAGTATATTTGGCACATCAAGCTGTTGAATGTTTATCCCCTTAGTTAAATTTTTTTTGTATTTTTTAAGATGTCAAAACTGAACATATAACAAGTGTTATTGAGTTGTTTTAGCAGCATGATATAGGTCTGATCACTAGTAGTTCCTCATACACGTTAACATGGTCAACCACAAATAAACTGCTCTCTGATCTGATGCTCATTCACCTATTTTCATTTGTTCTGCTTTGAAGACCTAATAGTTAAAAGGGAATTTTGGTATTTCCAACCATGACCCTATTTTCCCTTTGTTTTGTGTTTAACTGGCTACTTGGATAAACAGTTTTTGAAACTGGTCCAGTATTGAGCGAGAGCGGTGCAGCTGGTGGCCATGAAACAGGCTGCAATGTAATCCTTCTGGGCAATTCCTTTAATTTAGGTCCACGAAAGCTGTTTGTGTTTGCGACTGACAGGCTCAGGTTGTGATTTTAACATTATGGAAAGGATCCTACAGAGAAATCAAAGTTTTTGGGTTTTTTGCTTGATCCGTTCTGTTTGTTATTGTGTCTAACCAAGACTTCTTGCTCAAGCAGAAGTCTCTTTCTTCACAATAACAAATAGATTGGACCAAGCCAGAGGTTAAAATAGCAGGAGGAGTTTTCTATAATGTTATCAGACACTTATAATTACAATCTGAGCTTGTCAGTGGCAGAAAAAGCCCTTTTTAGTGGATGTACATTGGCAGGACAATTGCAGTAATTTCTTGGCTGCCAGTTACAGTGCTCTTGCTCAATACTTCCAAACCGTTGTCCCCATTAGCCACTTCGACACAAGAACACAAAGACTATTTTAATGCCACTATTAGGGAATAATATCTCATCTTGCAGCATGACACATTCCCAAAACTGTTAAAAACGACTTAATTATCTACATAGATCTTGTTCGCTTGCCTTGATTAACTCAATTCAAGAAGGCCACTTTCTACTCTGGTTTGTACCAACAAAAGCAAATTCTTGGCTTGGTGTAACCACACAGCCACCACCCTTTTTTTTAAAAGTTCAAGTTGATAAGATTTCTATGGTTTGCCGCTCCTTTAAAAACTGTTCTTTGTTTGTCTCCTTGATAAGATTTGTGAGGTCAAAGCTGACCTTTCTGTGTTTGCGTGTCTCCAGGGTGAACAACTGTGTCGGATTCTCCAACTACAAGTTCTTCATCCTCTTCCTGGCTTACTCGCTGGTGTACTGTTTGTTCATTGCAGCCACCGTGCTGCAGTATTTCATAAAGTTCTGGACAGTGAGTAATGATGTGCAGAGTGTGGATGTGTGTGATGCTCCACAGGATGCAGCCTGGGTTGCATGTGGATCTCTGGAAGAGCATCCTCTGGGTTGGTTGTGCATGGTGCTGAGCTGTACCGCTCCTCTGTTTTTTCTCTGTCCTCTCTCACCCCTCCGACCCCTCTCTGTTTCCCCTTCTGTTATCCCCAGTTCTCGCACACTGGCTCATTGTTCTCTGATCTCTCTCTTTTCTGTCGCCCTCTCCACTATCGGAACCATCGGTCACACCACTCATGCGGTCGCAAACACCTCCTCTTTTTGCCTTTTTTTTTTCTAGCTCCTCTACTTCTGTTTCCTCTCATCTCTTCCTCCTTTCATCCCTTTGTTCTCCTTATTCTGGGCACACTTTATGCATTCACCCACCCACTCTCTTTCATTTTTTCCCCCTTTCACCCAACTTGCCCTTGACTTGTATTGGCCTGCTGATTTCTAAGAGCTTCCTCCCCTCCCACCTGTTCTCTCCTGGTGTTGCTAACCAGTCTTGTTTCTGTTTGTACTAAAGCTTTGCCGGAGGAAATCGGCAGAGAACTGCCCAAAGGTAACCCAGCTGTCCTCCAAAGCCTTTAGTGTTGCAGTGCCTCTCCATCGATGCCATGGTTTTTTATCGTGATGTGCATGCAGTAACGTGGTTCACACGTCACCATTCATAGCTCTCTATTACTCTTTCTTTTTCTTTTTGACTTTCTCCCTCTCTCTTCTTACTTTCTCTCCATAAATGTCCTTAATGTGAATATGTTACTGATTCCTCTCTCGCTCTCCTTTTCTCCCGTCTCTACCCCCAGAATGAGCTGCCAGACACTCACGCCAAATTCCATGTCTTGTTTCTCTTTTTTGTGGCGGCCATGTTCTGCATCAGTATTCTGTCCCTCTTCAGCTACCACCTGTGGCTTGTAGGGAAGAACAGGTCCACTATAGGTAACCAACACACACACACACATCAGGTTTTTCTGTCATTTAACCAGTTCAAAAACACAACTATTACACATTTTTAGGAGTATATCAATAATGTTGCAGTATGGCCGGGGCCATTATTAGGTTTTATTTTGGCTTCCAACGATTATAAAACTAAAGCCTGATTTCCACCGGGCGTGTTACAGCCGCGGAACGGCAGTGCCGCGGTCACCGTTGCAAATAGGTAACACTCTAATCAATGAGAGTATTTCCACCGGGCACGCTGCAGAACGTTACAGCAACATCTCAGCCGCGGCTCTCCGCGAGCATTAGGTAGGACTTCTATTTTCTCCGGGAGCCGCTGCTAAACCGCGTAAATCTCAACAGAGCAGATCACACCAGACAGGAAGTCCGACTCAGAATCAACGTAAAACACTTCCGCCCCCTTTCAAAATAAAACACAATACGCAGTCCATGCAGCCTAAAACTACTTCACATCAACATTATGTTATGACCGGGGCACCAGATCAGCAATCAATCAATCAAAGGATCTCAGAGGATCGGTGACACGGACAACAAGAGACTGATTGTTGAAGTGGAACATCATACAATCATTTATGACATAACATTGTTTTTATAAGGATAGATGGTCAGATCAACAGGTCTTTCACATCAGAGAAGCAAAGTAAGCTGTTGGTTGTTGTTGTTGTTTACTTTATACACACAGTTTATCCATAGACTGTATACATCATAGACTGTATATAAATAGGTATAAATAAGAGTTTATCACGGGATCTCGCGGTCCCCAGTATGGTCAGGATTATCACGTGTTCTCGTTATCTCGCGTGTATACGGCTGGCTCGCTATGCTGCCGTCCAGCGGCTGTAACGCGCCCGGTGTGAATTGACGCTGGGCAGAAGACGCAGCAAAACCGCGGTGGAGCCATTCCGCGGCTGTAACGCACCCGGTGGAAATCCCCAGTAAGATAATCTGGATGGAGCTCACATTTTGTCTTGTGTTATAAATCCAGCACACCCCACACAGCTTCCGACCATCCCTGAGAGCCCAAACTCTAAGGGACCAATTTTTCTTTTCTAACATATTTTTTCCTTTTTTATTATTATTCTGAATGTTTTGTAGTTTGTGGAAGTGCGATTACGTAACAACATATTTGATATTTTTTATGTTGCTCTAATTTATATTTATTTATTACTTTTATATTGTATAGATAAATCCAGATTATTAACCTCAATTCCAAATAAATGTGGACGTTGTCTTAAACATTAATAAAACAGATTTTTATAATTCACTAGGCAAGCCAAGGCAGCTTTATTTGTATGGCACATTTTATACACAAATGCAATTCAAAGTGCTTTATAGAGAAAGTAAGTAAAAATCATAACACAAAACAGTATGAATAAAAGTAAGAAAAAATTATACAAATTATATTAAAATCAATAGGTACTTATAATTACTAATCATTTATGCCATATATTCAATTGAAAAATGTACAAAGACAATACATTTAATGTTTTAAAACTGATTAACATTTTATTTCATTATTGCTTATGTTTAAAAACATTTTTTAAGTATTTAAAGTTTAAGAAACCCCACTGTTGAACAGAGCTTGTGATTTTTGCAATAATCAAGCAGCCCCTGTGTTGAGAATTAGCTTCCAGATTAAATGACTACTTGTTGCACACAAAAACATAGATTCTTGTCTTCATTCCATTCATTTTTTCCATCTCTCAAGTGACATTGTTGCTCCCTCTCTGCAGAGGCGTTCAGAGCTCCAGTCTTCAGGACAGGCTCTGATAAGAATGGCTTCTCTCTGGGTTTTCGCAAGAACATTGCTCAGGTCTTTGGAGACCAGAAGAAGTACTGGCTGCTGCCCGTCTTCACCAGGTAAAGGAGACAAATGATCCCAGAAGATACAGAGGCTGTTCTTTCAAGCTTCATATTGATTCTGTGGTTGAATTTACAGCACAGTATTTCACAGATGTTTTCGTGCTCAAGAAAGCGTTGAAAACAGTCAATCTCCTCTTTTTAAAATATCAGCTTCCCTTTGTTGGAGTTCCAGAGGAAATCCAACCCAACTGCAGTTTGCTGCCCTGCGGGCTGATTGCAGCTAATCTTGACTTTCTCCTGTCCTTTTTGTTCACCACAGTCAGGGAGATGGTCTGACGTTCCCAACACGGCTGGTCAACGCTGATGTGGAGCAGGCCACAGTGACCCTGCAGCCTGAGCCCAATAAAAGGTGATTCATCTTGGTGTAATAAAATGTTTATTATTTGACACGAGACTCTGAAAAGGATTTATGGTCTTGAAAGGGTTGCGGATTCACAGTTCATTTTGCTTTTTTATTTGTTGGGCATGTTTCCAGTGCTGCTGATGTCCCTGCGAGCCCCGTCAGTGAGTCAGAGAACCGCCTCCTGAGCAACGACCAGCACGCCAACAACATTGGAGACCATCAGGCTAATAACACCCTCAAATCAGGTGAGCCAGACAGAATGCACTCACAGGCCGCAGCCCCTTCCTGACCACTTTTCCTTGACTTTGATGGAAAACTTTATTCGGTCAAAGAAAGATGTGAAGGAGAATTCAAAATGACCGCAGCAATAAGATAATCCAACAAAATTTACACTGGGCTACACAGATGATATTGATATGTGTCAAACTACAATGTTCTGCAGATGGACAACCAAAAGTTCCAATGCAAGCTATATAAATGTGGATAAAGGAAAAATATTACTCCTTACCATGGTTGGGATTTAAATTAAGAAGGAATACAGGCTACCAGTCACAAAAGTGATCCAAATGGCTATACATTCAGAATAATTGCCCACGCTCATAATATAATAAATCCCAATTAGTGTGATTGTATGAAAATAATTGTTAAATATATGAGATATGAATGGCCTGGTGCTTTAAATGTTGCAGCCAATTGCGGTTCGTGGTGAGACTCTTTCCTAAAGGATGGTCCACTGTCTGCATTTAGAGAGTCTGACCTGCTCTTAACAAGGCTACGTGGTCAAAATCTTTTTGTTAATTTTATGTGACTCCGATCTGATGTTTTTCAAAACGGTGTGAGCAAATGAGACCTGCACCATATGTGGGTCATATGTGGTCCTAAATTGG
Source organism: Centropristis striata (assembly GCF_030273125.1). NCBI lineage: Eukaryota > Metazoa > Chordata > Actinopteri > Perciformes > Serranidae > Centropristis > Centropristis striata. Next base: position 19,431,678 of record NC_081539.1, read on the forward strand.
ATACAGGTGTAATGTTTTCCAGTGCGGGCTCAGTCTGATCAGACATGTCACAATTCATGCGACTGTTTTCAGTGACAATCGTCCTAATTCTGTACTGGCGGGAAAGTCACTTGTACGCGGTGATTACATGATCTATTATGACGATTACATCACTCCTCATCCACACACACCTCTGTACAGACATAGCAGCCATTGCTCCACAAAAACCCATTGTCGCTCTCTTTCTCCTTCCTATCATTCTCATCTGCTCATAACTTTGCAGGCTTCCACCGTAAACTCTGACTTTAGTAGCCATCATGTTTACGTCCGTACACAGCGTGCTGCGTGTTATCTCTTTGTTATTTTTCTTCTCCTCATGCGGGTCAGATCGGGACATTTAAAACATAATGTTGCAACTTCACCACTGAAGTCCACCAGATTTTATATGTGAAAGTGACCTTGGATGCTTAATTAACTCGGTTAGGATCTTTCCTCAGCAAAAGAAGTCTATTCAATTGCAGCCACTGTCTGTTATCTGTCACCTTAACACATTTTCTGTTTGATTTCACAGCTGAAAGTGAAACCATTACAATCTCCATGGAGAGCGAGTCCTAACAAGGTAAACGAGTCCAGTCCGACTGTAGTTTTGGGTACAGTTCTGTGTTTTTTGTTGTTGTGTGGAAATGTCAGTTTCCTCACATGGAAGCGTTGCATTGTACAATTATGCAAATTGTGAGTGTAATCAACAGAAATGTATCTCATCATCTTTGTTTTGTTTCTTTTCTTTTCTTCTCTGCCACAGGAGAAACTCCTCAGTCATCTAATACGATGCCTTAAGCAACGCAACAGTTTAGTTTGTCACCATGGCAACAGTCTCCCAGCGCAGCCCCATCCCCACAGAGCCATTCAGAGTAAATGCATTTCTTTCACCCTTCACAGCACTGTAATGCATCTATGGCATTGGCATTTTCGCATGCGGTGTCATGAGCAAATCTCACACCTACCCCCAGAGGACATGTGATACAAGCTTGTTCCCTCTCATACACACACATACTAACACACACACATTCAAACGTATACATATATCCTTGTGTTTTGTTTTGTTTTGTTTTCTCACAAGTGGAGCATTTATTGATGATGAAAATTCGAGAATCTGGAAGGAATATGAGCTACTTTTTGTGTTTTTAATGAGAAAACTTTTTGGTGCCAAAAGCTTCCTGGGCGCACCGGGACTCATTTAAAGGCACAAAGCTGCAGTGACGAGTGGGGGACAAGCTGGAGCAGTGTGTTTGTTTTGAACATTTTTCTCTCGTGTTTTTAGAAAGGCAGTACATCCCTGAGAAGATGGATCACTTTACCTGTGTGACAGTTTTTTTTGGTCTTTTTTTATTTTTAACTCATGCTGTCGGAGTGCTTCTGTGGTCTGCAACTTTTTTGAGATGGATGTTTCCCACCAAAACCTGGACTATCTTACAGAGGACTCTACTGCACAGTCCAGTGGACTGAACCGGTGCACCACAGGGAAGACTGTAGCTGGGTTTTGGGTGGCGTTTTGGATATCAGAGCACAAGGTGGCACATTTGCACTTTGTAGATTATCAATGTCCATCAAAACAACGTGCTGCTTTTTTTTTTTTTTTTTTTAAAACATGTCCAAAAAAGCATCCCAGTTGTAATGGATGTTGGATGTGATTCATGGCGTATTGTTTGTGTGTGAATGTGTGTAACAGTTGAAGTGGCAGTTGTTTTTTTTTAAAGCTAAAAGAATCAGCTTAATGTGTTGTGTGGCCAACTTGTGTTAAACCATGCTGCTTATAAATGACCTGGGAGATGCATTTCAAATAATGTGCAGCGCCCTTCACTACCTGTTCTTTTAGAGTCATATGTAAGTATGCCGATCAGTGATTCTTAGCCCGCAATGTCTACAGCCTGTTTTTCTACAGCTCAGTGCTTCAGCCTTTTACTAAGACACCAACACTCTTTGCCAAATAAGGGCTGACCTGTCAGGAGCTCTGACCTCTGAACCAGAAGTGTTTACAACATCCTAGCTTTATCTCTAACCTCACTGGCCAATGTCATCATAACCAAATTTACCAGTTGTCGTGGCGCAGTATTTTCTACAACGTTTGCCTGTCCCCCCTGCCTGCAGCAGGTCATGATGTCCTTGCAATACCAGTGCTGGCCGGCAGGTGGCGACACGGCTCCTGTTATCTGCCCTCATTCAGATGGAGAGTTTATTATCAATACGTGGCTCAGGGCTCAATTCACTTTCAGTCTAATTTGCAGGTGCAGCCTTCTCCAGAATTAAATATTTTTTCATAACATGCAATTAATATGCATTACTTTGCTGTAATAACTCATCCAGATTTCATTTCAAAATGAAAGTGAATTGAACCCTGTATGTGTAATGTGATGTGAAGTAGAGGTGTCCAATACAGCTTCTCCTCACCTTTGTCTAATCTGTATGTACTTGAGAGTCAGCTCAGTGTTGTGACCGTGAACTGTTAAAGGAGCCTCAGCTTGTGTCGAAGCTAACAGTGAACTGTCTTGTGTCAGTGTTGAACATCTGGGATGTGACAGCGACTAACAAAATCTGCAAAGGAAGGACTTTTAATTGGATTTCATGACTCACGCACATGTGAATACCTGTTAAAGAATGGACGATTTGGTCAGTATAACCAAATATTTTGAGTTACGTCCTTTTCTAAGGAATTTTGTTATTTATATGCAACTTTCCGATTCACATTGGAAGAAGACCCAGCAAATTCCTGATGTCTGTCATTGCTCGTGTCTATCTGACCACATCCCTGACTGTTGCTGGAAGAGCCTCCTACTAACTAGATCCCACCCGACTCTGGTGATGTACAAGTTTACAGCTGTTTCTATCGTGTAGAGTGAGTTAGTGGTGTTGTACGGTGTGTTTCTTGGTAATTTTTTTGTCACAGTTGTGCTGAATGTAGACGGGACAGTGGGAGGATTCGATCAAATGATGGAGCGTTAAAAACAGCCTGCTCTCTGTACTTTACGTTTACGTTTTATTCTTCTAAACATGTTTGAGCCCAAGTGTATTTATAATTGCAGTGATTGGAGGACATTTGTTATGTAATATGCTCATGGTGGCTAAGTATCAGAATCACACTGTGGTTTGATCTCAATTCAGCAGATTAAATTACTGTCAGAGATCATGATTCAAGCCAAGGTTATGTTTATCTTTTTTCTAAACCTCACACTTAGTTTAAAAAATAAAAAAAGACAAAAATATATATGTTCTGCATCATGTGTATGAGCCTGGCTCGCTCCACTCATCACTTATGGCCACTGATTCTGAAACATTGGACCTGTTGTTTTACAAATTGCCTATATCCTCTCTCTGGGCTGTTTGGCCTTGAGACTAAAGTGCGCGCGTGTATTTTGTAATGCTTAATTGAGTGTTCTTTTGTAATATTGTCGTCTTGGAAGAAATGCTTCTGTGCAGCCATGAGATTTTTACTCGTCTGTGTACATACATAACGTCTGACTAATGCTCAAAAGCATGGCGCCTAACTTGTGTAAAAAAGTGTTTTACCATGATAACAGGGATTATGGTGTTCAAACAAAACATTGGGGTTTTTCAATTATTGCGTCATGTTTTAAATTAGCTTTACTCTGTCTCAACTTTATAAATGAAGCCATAAAAACTGCTGTGAAAACGGAGGAAGGATCTGATTATTTCAGTCTAATTTCAACTATTTCTTTTTTAAGACTGTCAACATTTACATCTGTACTCACATTGCAGATGTAGCCTATCATAACTTGCTTATTGCTACACTTTGGTTTCTTTTTGTTACAATGTCTTATTTTACAATGTGTGTATATATATATTGATAATGTAAGAAAAAGACTACATATATATTTTTCTTGTCTGATTAATTTTACTGTTCCTATTTTGTGAATGAAGTACATGCCTCGACACAATTAACGTAAAAAAATAAATAACAATAAATGTTTTTTTAAACCTCCCGTCTAATTTGGCTCTCATCGTATTTTAATTTAATTTAGTTTTAAGTGCATTTAGTTTTTTTATTAAGAGTGGGGTTTTTTTTCAATGATAAAAATCAATGCAGTGGAGCCAGAGATATCTTTTTTCTTTTTAATTAAACATTCTCTTCCTTGTATAAACCTACATTACCCACAATACAACTTCACCCCTGACAGTTTAGTCAGAAATACATGTTATGCTAGTAGCAGCAAATATAGCCTCAAAGTTGCTCACAGAGAGATGAGGCTCAGGCTGCAGAGGTCTGCTACAGACAGATTATTTTATATTTAAAATCTTTAGACCCAGTTGCTGACTCAAGTGACATCACTTGAGGCAATTTATTGGGTTGGCACATCTCCCTCTGGAGTCCTAAAGGAATGAATTGTTTTTGATTGTTATAGATAGATAGTATGAAACAAGTATGTAGTCTCCAGTGGTGGAATGTAACTAAGTACATTTACTCAAGTACTGAACTTAAGTACAATTTTGAGGTTCTTGTACTTAAGTATTTCCATTTAATGTAACTTTATACTTCTACTCCACTACATTTTGAGGCAAATGTTGTACTTTTCAAGCCACTACATTTAGCTGCCAGCTTTAGTTACTTTTCAGGTTAAGATTTAACATGAAAAACATGATCAATTTGGTGATTTTAAAGACATTTCTTTTAAATGAAACCTCACAACAGTATATTAAGTCATTAAAATGAGCCCTGTCTTTACAAAATTAAAACATAGCCTACATAAATGCCTCAATGCAGAGGTGCCTTGAACCTGCGTTCTTTTAATGGCCGGCAGGGGGCGACTCCACTGGTTGCATAATAGACAGTAAAGCAGCATATGCTTGAGGATGTTGCTACCTTGTGATAGACAAGTTGCTATATCCACTTATTTTATACAATCTTTGATGTTCATTGGGAAGTGGGAAGTTTTTTGCCAATGTGGTTTTAATCACTTCTGTAGAGAATGCATCAAATGACACAAATACTAACTATACAGCTGCACCTACACTGTCTATTACAGGAGAATGAAAAAAGGCCAGTTTTGCACAGTGTTTGGATCTATGCCAGTTACTCATTATCACCATCTACAAGTTCTAAATTCCTGGAGTGAACCTTGTTGCAAGCATGCAGACTGGACAAAAAGTTGTGTGTGCTGTCAGAGTAAGACAGCGATTTGAATAAGTACACACTACTTGTTTTTTGTCTAAAACAAGTGCATTGTGATAAGTTTAGTCACAAAACTAACACAGGCAAGCTGCTTCACGGCCACGGTATTTGAATACAGTGAACATTCTTTGTACTGAGCTTCAGGAACCCCCATGAACTTTGAACTATGTGACTAACACGCAGGCCCTTAACCTCTGTGGCAGCTCTGCTCTTTCTCTCAAATCCCTCAAGCTTCACTTTAACTTCCTCGACAAAAGCGTCCGACATGGCTGTTTGTGAATCATAATTTTGGCAAATGAGGACAGAACAGACCCCCGGTGCATCACATCTGTTCTGCAGATCTGTACAGCACACTGGCCAAGGTAATCACAGCATGCCTTGGCTTATACTATGTAATGTAAATGCCAAGTTTTTGTAAAATACTGCTGAATTACAAAAAAGTGAAAAAACTCAAATGTAATTAAAAAAAAAACATATCAGTGATGAATTTTTGCATCTTTTATCTTAGATCTGTTTTGCGCATGTGTGTTTATGAGGTGTGTGTCCATGCACACAGGGCAATGACCTCAGTGTCAGTTTTTGACAGAAAGTAAACGGTGACTTGTTAAAAAACCAAACAAGTGTTATCCCCACAAGGCCAAACTGGCTGCAGTTTCACTAAGGACCTTTGAATAGTTTATCTATTAACAGGTCAATCCACCATTAAACAGTGACTTTGGATGGTCTTATTTACATTGAATCTGAATGTCTGGCTCACAGCTGCTCACATCCCAGTCAAATCATAGCTGTCGTCATGAGCTGAGCCGTTCCCTTAATCATCATCCAAGGATTTGTCCCAAGACGTAATCATCTTCACAGTATGTTTCTGTTTAAAGACAGAATCATAGAATATGGATTCATCACATGCTAAATTTCCCCTTAAATGTATTTCTAATGAGGCTACGTTGTTGCTCAGGATTGTTCTGTGATTTTTTTGTTTCTCAGACAAACTCAGACAGACCAGTCTGGACAAATCCTTTCGGCTGAACATCCCTTGTTAGAAACGTAGGCTAAGGTGTGCCTTGACGCAACCAAAATCAGAGTGAAATGAAAAGGTGCTCAGACTTGACTCGAATGATTCAACCTTCGTACAAAGTGAGAGGCAGATGCATCATACTGAACACTGACTGGGTGGATATTGGGTAACATGGCTGGATGTTTAGTCCTGTTTTGGTGCCCCCCAGTCTACAGTAAGAATCATTTTTCAAATGCGTCTGCACACGCAGCTCAAGGATAAAGAGATTTATTCCCCAGAGCAAAGCAAAAACAAACGCCTTAAAGTTATTATAACCTCTGGAGGCCAAGTTTTCATGAATGGACAGGCAGATGTGATAACAAATAAAACCTGGATTTGAGCAAGATAAGGGCCAAGGTGATGTTCAGAAGTAAAAAATAATCAAGTCAAAGCAAGTTTTCTGGAGAGATAACAGCTTGGATGCAGAGAATATCCTGCTTGGCAAGCTGCACTTCAGGCATCACTGCTATTCAGTATAATACTAGCTTTAATTCAGCGACTGGACCTCAATACAGGCCTCTCACTGTTGTGGAAAATTATTCAAATGGAGCCAAAGGCGCAAAAAGATCTGCAGCAAATGCCTCACATGACGATACCCCTGCATGTGTTGCTATGGGAACAAGGGGGCATGTGATGCGAGTGACTGTGTTGTCCACAAGAAACAACCCCCTCCATACCACACACACGCATACCTCACTCTGTAAACTTTCCCTTACTGCTTCCTGAGTCTTATTGTTACTGGAGTTTTTCCAGTAGGTTTTTAAAAAATCCCAGTTAACGAGGAATCCCCATCTGTAAAATAAAAAGATAGGGGCACATTTAGCTGAGAGTCCTCAGAATCCACACAGTTTGTACACATTTAGGGCGTTGTATGCTTTCTCCATGATGAAGACTTTCTCTGAATGAGGGGTTGAGTGAGTCAAAGAAGATATCCTCTAAAGTGCATGGTTCATAGCAGTGAAGTGGCACAAATTACCACACACTATCTATGCTCTCAGTCTTATAAATATGCCTCAAAGTACACCTCATTACAACACATGGAACATGGCAAAAGCATAGCAGACTGTATATAAGTGATAAAATTGTATTTCTATGATTCTAATTTCTTGTACAAATCTACAGAAACCTGAAATAACAATTAATGCATTAAAAAAACATTTTTTTAAATTAATTTAATCTCCTCTGTCTTTTATTGTATTCTTAAGACAAATGTTCTCCGAGATGTAATGGAATCATTTTTTAGAGATCTGAAAGAAAAAACCCCAAAACTTTATATTATGGTAATGATATATTTAATTTAGGATCACAAGAAAACTTAACATGCGATGGTTATGATCGAAGAACTTAATTTTTTTTGTGAATATAATGGGTTTTTTTAAAAAAAGAGCCTATATATTGTTATCAACAAACAAAGTTGTTGTTTTTTTTTTTTTGTTTTTTTTTTTCAGATTATAACTGCAATAGCCAAATCTGTGAGTATACACATTTATTTGTTATTACAGGAAAATAAAAATGTTTGAATCCATGGCCGTTTCGGGCTTCTGTACAAATCATCATATTGCCGCATTTGGCAACTTTTATGTTGCTTTAAAAGCTGAGGCAGGTATTTTTTTTTTTCATTTAAAGAACTTAATTGAAAAAGGTTGCATATACAAACAATTGTATATAGAACAGCAGACATGTGCTCCAATATATATGTATAATGAGAAATAAGTAAATAATAAATAAATCATAGTCAATCAAGGTTATCATTAGTAGGCTAATGCCAGTAAACTTTAAAAAGTAGAGAATCTAAATAAAATGACAGGGGGGGCATAGTGTAAATACATTATTCTTCTTTGAAAAACCTCTCGTAAAAGCTGAGGCAGGTAAAACAGCCCATAATCCACGTTTCTACGTCAATTACCAAGGAAAAGGGTGATTTGGCACACGACTCACTGTCCTATGACAGCGTGAAAGAGGCGGGTCCAGTGATTGCAGCAAGTGTTTTTGGGTGCCCAGGAGGCAGATAAACCCTCCGTGGAAAGTTTGAGGACGCTCTTTGGACCTTCGGAGAGGAGGCTGAGTGCGGCTCTGTACGTACCGAACATCTGTGGATGTAACAGATAATCTGGAAGTTGCATTAGTGAAAAGCCACCGACAGCGGCCACCATGGATAGCGGATCCAATCAAACCATTCACCCGAGCTGCAGGAGCCAACCTCCTCTCGCTATCGACATCATCATCAGTAAGTAAACTGGCTTTGATACAGTAGATTATTCTGTTAAAGGACTTCTCCAAACATCTTTATTCTTAAAATGTTATGCAACAGATCAGATCTCATCCGCAAAAATCTCTCTGCAGTGAGGTGTGATCTCTGTGTACTTGCCTACTGAACTGTTAACAGTAGACTGTGTGGTAACAGTAGGGACTAAACTGGGAGTCTAGGTCATGGACTTTGTTGGGTCAGATTAGTCTGACATGTTTAAAACAAATACATACTCCTTCTTGTCATTAGTAATGCTCCATTGGATTCGAAAAAATTAAGAAATCTAGCCTGAACTCGACTTCTGGATTACTTCAAACATGTTATAGGCCTACTAAAAATATGGGTCCGGCCACACAAATTTGACTTCCACAAACATTTTGCAAATAAAATGCATGGGTAACGCTTTATAATAAGGTCCTTAATAACCATTAATTAACAAGTAATAAGGCATTGTTCTTGCTTAAGATCCGGTAGTTGCAAAAAGCATTGTTAACTTATAGTTAACTTATAATAGATGAGCAATAAAGTATATTTTAATATCAATAAGCAAACAAAGTAAGATTAATAAAGGCATGGCAAAGACATAATGGGTGGGTCATGGGTGTTTGTAATGCCATTATTAATACTTATATAAGCTTATAAACACACAATAATGTTAATAAGCATTATTACTTGTTAATTAATGGTTATTACAAGGACCTTAATATATAGTGTTCTTTTATCTTCTAGTTTTTATTGCTGCTTCTTTTTAATCAAAGGTTGCATGGAGGACTTTGTTGTTGTTCATCTTTCATTTTAAATATACATATAAAGCATTAAAACTTCTTCACCGTTTAATAACTAATATTAATAATAACTTGGATATCGGGAAAGACGTTTTCTCATTTTAAAATGTCCATAAATTAAAGAAGTAATCAAAAATATGATCAACTAATAATACCCAACCCCGTTGATCAGTCCCTGGACCCTGCTTTGGGAAGTGTAGGATGGTGGTTTCTCCTGTGCAGTATCTATAGTCCTCTTGTGATAGTAAAAGAGTAACCTCCACATTTTAAGAAACAGAGAGACTCCTTCCATACTCCTTCATATACTGCTGAAGAAAAAGTTTGGAAACATTATTTTGGTCAATTATTTCTCCCCTTATGATGAATATGATATAATTCCAATTGGTCTTGTATTTTATATCATTGGATTGCCTGATTTGTCAACTTTACAACAAGGATCATATTCATGCATTTGTGGAATAAGCAAAAAATGCCCCCCAAAAAAGTCCACTGCAATATTCTCATGTTGGTTTTCAGCAGCCAAATTAAAATAATTAATCTAATTTAAGATTCTGCCTCATTTTGGATTATCCAGTTTACTGCCCATAACACACTCAGAATCTATTTATTAAGTTATAGACATTTTTTTCTTATTCTTAAAAAAACGTTTTCAAATGTTTTCTTTAAACCAAAAAAATCATTATCTGCTTTTTGATTAAGACTAAATGAAGGTTAAATATCACGTATACATGTTTACTGTTGCATCACTTTTTCTGTGTATTGCACAAAGCACTTTCTTTAAAAAATTATAATTATTTTATTATTTATTTATTATTTAAAAATAATAATTGAGTTTTAAGACATGTATTCCATATTTAGATATACTCCTGATATGTTTCTGAATAGTATATTCTTATAATAAGAGCTCAATAAATTGGCATATATGAATATTACCTTATACGGTTTTATTATATAAGCATATATTGGCCAAAATAAAAAATGCAGAAACAAAATTAATTCTTTGATTTAGCTTTAGGTCATTTAAGAATAATGCCACTGTTTGATCGTCCCCCAGAGAGCTCTGTCATGTTCATTTCTCAACTGTTAAATGTCCCGATCAGTACATACAGTCAATTCTTTAAAACACACTTTTTAAGGTAAGTTTTTTGAAAATGTTTATTCCTATTATGTGTTTATGTAAAAAAAAAAAACAACAACAACAATGGTCTCAGCCTCAAAAATGCAGTTGGCGAAACATTAAGTCCCACAAGTACCATCTGGATCAGTTTTGTCAGTAAAAAAAGGCTCTTTGCTGCATAAATCTGAACATGTGTGGCTGCGCACATGTTTGCATATGAAATTTAAGAACAGAATAAAGGACAGAAATAGTAAATAAGCAGATGAAGGAAAATTAATAACATTTTTATCTGAATTTAGAAACAGTCCAAAAAAGTCTTTCAGTCTTTCAGACTATTAAAAAGTAACAAACTCAATAGAGCATAGTGACCACCTATAAAGACAGAAAACATCAAAAAGGAAATGTTTGTTTATGGAGTTGTATGTGTGTGTTTTTGTGTGCTGATTGCCATTAATGGCTTTGAATTCCAGAGAATAGATGAAGCAGATTTCCAAGGCACTCGCGTCAACATTGATAGGGGCAACATTGTGAAACAATTAACCCACACTTCGCTTTCAACATATCTGTCATTCACTCCTCTGCATGGAACATCTGCCATGTGCTAAAAATGCTTTTCTTGGAAATGCTACTGCTTCTTTCTCGCATTAGGTATAATCCCACCCACATCAACTGATCAATTACAGCTGCTCGCAAAAACATGTTCTGGTAAAAAAAAATTCCAACACTATTTCATGTTATACAACCAATAGCATTTTTTTTCAGTTCCAAGCTGAAAAATAAATGATTGTGCATTTTGATTATGCAAAGCTCATCAAGCTTGTTAAACATATGGCATGATGAAACCACTTCATGGTCCAAGGGATGATGGAATATTTTACCATTCCCTAGCTGATTTTGTCAACATGCAACAGTCTGCATTTCATTTCCGTGTGTTTCTGTTTTCACTTTCACATTGATTCAATTGAGTCATTATTGAGCTTTTTTCTGCATCTTAAAGAAACATCGTTCAGAGGGTCAACAGAACCTACACTCAGGTCTGGGATGGTATTTGGGTAATCCTCAAAATATCAAAATATGGCTTTTTTAAAAGTAATTTACTTAGCGTTTGGTTATTGCCAGTTGAGATTATTTTGTCAAACTTTTTTTCACTTTTTTTCACTTTAAATAAGCCTTTCATAACTTGCTCCATAGTATACTTTTGTCCATTGTAACACTCATGTGCTTTCTGTTTAGTGCTAATTAGAATAACTAACATGCTAAACTAAGATTGTGAAATGACAGCTATTATACCTACTAAACATTAGCCTGTTAGCATCATCATCGTGGGCTTGTTAGCATGCTGATATTAGCTTATAGTTCAAAACAGTGTTGTGCCCATTGAGCCATTAGCAGATCACTCACTGGTGTACTATAGGTCTGAAGAATCGAGTTTGGCATTTGGCTGTTTCCAACTTTTTTTTGCAGTTATGAGTGACATTGCTCACGCCAATGTCTTATTAGCAAAGCAAAGCCTAAGTTACCAGCTAACACACTAGCATAGATAGCTAGCTAGCTAACTGGGATGTAAATTGGGATTGGTCTTAAGAAAACCTGTACTGACTGGAAAAAAATTAAGTCTTTCATGTACAACCAAAATGCTCAACATTTTTGAGCAATCAAAATATGACCATTAACTTTCATTGACCGTAAATACACTAAAACTTCAAAGTTCTAAGACAAAAACAGGGATAACACCAAACCTATGGAGACACACCACTACTTGTCAATTACAGTGTAGCCGAGCCAGTTTACCATGCTTTAGTCTATTTTACTCTAAATTGGACCATAATTTGAAAAATTAACAATTTTGATTTGTGCTTGATTATGTGTGCAACTAACTTCTGTTGTGTGAGCAAATAAGCTGGGGGGATGGCGCAAATAGTTGCAAAACTGCCATTGACCGCAGCCAGGCGCAACACAGTTTGGACATTGTTATTTTCAAGATTAAACTCTTTATTGTTTATAATAAAAAGACATCATTTAATTCCAGTCACTCTTCTGACCTTTTGTTTTTACCGTGCGCCACCGCACATCATACACATTGCCCTTTTTTAGTAGCGGGCAGAACATTAATAAGAATAAAGAAGAAGAATAAAGGAAATAAGGTGTTTTTTTTGGCCCGTTACAGTGCTTCTGCATTAGCTTCACTTTTTGGACCCAGAGACTATGTCTGCTTCCTTTATACACTTAAAAGTGGACATTTTCTTGCACTAAATACTTCAGCCTGCAACATTTCAAGGCCAATATAAACAACAACTACCTTCATAAAGATCATATCAGTGAGTTTCCCGGACAATGATTTGTAGACCCAGACCCTAATTTAAAGACATCTAATTGGTTGTAATTTCCCTTTTTTCCAGAATTGGACATTTTTGGCATCATCCTGTACTCTGTGCTGACCTTCATGGCCACAGTGTCCATGCTGCTCTACATAGAGGAGTGTATCTACATCTACAAGAAAGTGCCTTCCAATAAGAAGAGTGTGATCATCTGGGTGAATGGGGCAGCACCGGTAAGAATAACACTGTGAAAAACTGTGGATAATGTTGGAGAAATATACTGCAATTCATTTCACATGGTGTTTGCGTTTTTCCAGGTCATTGGCACCATGTCTTGTTTGGGGATGTGGATCCCCAGAGCCACCATGTTTACTGATATGACCTCTGCCTGGTGGGTTTCTCTTTTCCTGCTTCTCTTTTACTCACCTTCCATCTCTCACTGTGCTCTATGTGTTCTTTAGCCACAGAGCCCCACAGTTAAAAAATCACAGATGGTAAACTTGATCTTCACTTCACAGACAGTTAAAAAGAAAACAATTATACTCTTGCGCAATGTTTTTCATTTTATATCCCCTGAATGTGCTACTTTCCTTACGTCATACTTTTTCTTTCATTGTTCCTGCATCCTTCTTCTTAATTTCTTATTTCCATTAACCCGTCTCTCCTCCACTTATCTCTCTAGTTACTTTGCCATTGTGGTGTTCAAGTTCCTGATCCTGATGCTGGAGGAGCTGGGTGGTGACGAGGCGTTCCTGAAGCGAGCAGGGAAACATAAACTTAGGATCAGCACAGGGCCGTGCTGCTGCTGCTGCCCCTGTCTGCCACATGTGGCCATCACACGGTAAACACTCATATACAGTCTGTGGTTGTCATAATCAATACACTTTGTGTGCTTTTTCCTGCCTTGGGAGCAGAAATAACGCTGATTATTTCTAACTAGGGATTAAGATTAAGACTGAGATTTCATTCATTAGTCCCACAACAGGGAAATTTCAAGTGTTACAGCAGCAAAGTGGATAGCAAAAAACAATAAATAGTAAATGGCAGAATAAACTAGAAATATAAGCAAATAAACAATCAAAAATATCAGAAAGTATTAACAATTTACAAGAAACAAGTAGAAATATAAAAAGTATTAACAATTAAAACAAAACAAATAAAAAAACTTTAGTAACATTAAATACATGTAAATGGAGTCTGGATATGGATCATTGCACATAGAGTATTGCATGTATAAGTTAAATGATTACATTAGATGCAACCATACCCACTCGGATATTGACTCAAAAAGCTGGATTGGGTATCAGTGACAATGCCACCAATACATTTAATTAACTGTTTTATTAATGTTAATTCTTATTTTGATAATCATGTATTTGTAAAATTGCCTCACTTCCACAGTGAGGCATATAATAAAAACTGGTATTGGATCAGTACTCTGTATCAGCAGATACCCAGAGTTTAGTTATCGGCATCAATATCGAGACTGAAAAAGGCAGATCTGTGCATTCCTGCTTTCCAACAGCAGAAGCACATTTTTAGTTTGATAATAGCTTTGTGGATATGTGGATATAGAAATCTGATCCTATTATCTTTGGAAGGAGATGCTTAAGTTCACAGTCACACATGTGCAAAATCAATATTGTCGAATATTCCATCTTGGGTGAATTTCACGAGGGAAGTCAATCAAACATGACTGTAGAAGTGCAAAGTGCATTTCTGTTTAAGTACAGCTGATATATAGTATATATAAGTATACAGTATTTACACTTTGTATATATACCGTCACAATTGTCAGTGTCATTCACTGCATGTTACACTGCTCTGTTCTGAAAGTGGAAATCAGGAAATCAGTTGGCATTGATCAGAAAATATTTAGATTAAACATTTTACCTTTTTACTGAGGAAAAATACCAAAAATGTTGCCAGACAATGAGGTAGTTTATAAATGATAACAAAAAGAAAGCAAGTTTACATTTAACAAGATTTATTTTATGGTAAAATAAATCTTTGGGAAAACCAACAAACATCAACATGACAACATTACTTTAAAAGACAGTGTTCATTATGTATTAAAATCTAAATAAACGCAGTATGATTGTTTTAGTATCAAAGTAGACATTTCGTCCAGCATCATCTTGCTTCATGGCCGTCATTATATTGTTTTTCTGCAACCACTGCATGAGCACAACGGATTATGAGCCTGTGGCAGCTAACTAGCTTTATTATTAAGGGGTAATCATCATTTTTAGTTCATGAGTTTTTTAGTACTTACTTTAGTTTTTTTATGTAACAAAGTTGTTAGTTTACTCTGAACTGAAAACACACTGTGAGCGGGTCAAAATCCAGAAAAAAAGACAGAAACACACAGTAAACTTGGTAGTGACTGGTCAATCATAAGGTAGCCCCGCCCTAAAGCACATCCTGCTTTAGGACCATAATTTGACTTCACTTTTCAGGCGTGGATGTTGTGGCTTGCTCAGGGTGCATGTTAATACTAGGACTGAACAGAACCAGAGATGTACCTATTGCAAAACTGATTTCATTAAATTAGTGAACTTGTCTCCACAGGAGTTATGTCTCTGTTAGTTTGATCCTCAGGTGTTATTTCAAGAATGTAATTTGAGGAAAACTTTTTTCCACAAGTGCTGCGATTCTGCAATAGAAAACCACTTGTCTGTATGCAGATATGTAGTCTCTTCTCACATGAACATTCAAATCATCACCATGTTTGAAATCTATTCGACCTTTTACGAGTAAACGAATTACGTATTGAACTTACAATCTTTTCAACATGTGTCAAAAATAGAGGTCCAAATAGGAAACTACTTCTCATGTGGACATTCCATTCATCTTTACGTTTAAAATCTTTTCGACATGTTTTACAAGTAAACGGCTTCTCGTCTGTGTAGATTCTCCTGTGCCTTATTAGTGCCGACATTTCGCTGAATCTATAGTCGCAGGTCTTGCAAATGTGCGGCTTCTCACCAGTATGGACTCTTCTCATGTGGAGACGAAAAATCTTTTCCACGTGTATTATAAGTATACGGCTTCTCGCCTGTGTGGATTCTCATGTGTCTTTGAAGTTGTGAATTGAACCTACAATCTCTTCCACATGTGTCACATTTGAAAGACTTTTTACCTATCACAGAGACTCTCTGACAGGTCGGGGTTCTCTATATTGTTACAGTGACTTCTGTTCTTGGGATGTCTCTTGTTTGTTTCTAGCACATTGAAAATCCAAGCGCTTGTGGTTGTGTTGTTAAGTTCCGCTCGGTGTCACAATATATAATGTTCCGACAGTGGAAGTGCGGGAGCTTTTCGTTACACTTTCAACTTACTACTAGCGTGTTTAACATTAGGTGCCATTTTTAATTAACTACTTGTGTTAACTATCAGCCATTTTTTGTTACTTAAAAAAATATTTTTGAAGGTCATAAGAAGTATTCACAATGCATTCTAAAGGTTAGATAACTAAATTAATGGAAGTAGGCTACTATTTGATATTCCTGATTCCTACTGTATAAAAGGCCCTGTTTTTCAATGCAGAGAATTTGGTTTTAAAGGGGGTCTATTTTGCTTTAACTTATTTTTTGTCATATCTATAATATTGCAATGTCAGATATTCACATTTAACAAGGCCAAGGTTTCAAATATGAAGTAAAAACATCTTAACATCCTAATGGATTCAAACTTAAACCATGGCACTTACTCATGTGTTGTCTTTTGACTTCTACACAATCTATTCTTGTGTAGTATAAACTCTAAAAATGTACGTCGCTTTGGATAAAAGCGTCTGCTAAATGACACTGTAGAATTGTAAATGTATCTAAAAGTAATCCCTGTGAGCAAAACTTGTTTCGCTAAAATGTCTAATTATTCATTTAATTGTCTGTATTTAAAAGCTGCAGTGAACAGAGATCACTCACACAGGGTTTAAAGGGAGAAAACTATTCTCTCTGAGAGTGTTATGATCCCATGTTCTCCCTATTTGATAAGTTGTTGTTTCGAAGGAAAATTCCAATTGATTTCCACCAGGTGTACTTCCCATCAATGTGAAATGACTCACAATCATTGCAGTAGTCTTTTGAGTTTCTGTGGTAGACAGTATGGCTGCAGTTAAAGTGTGCCTCACACGTTTCCAGTAAACGGACCAGGATGTGCAGATGAGTTCATGATGATGAGATCAGCTGGCAGGTAGCCATAAGGCCCACTTGGGATGGCTACTTTCCGGTTATTTTTAAATCTGTAGAGACTTCTCATTTCTTTGAATATCCATGACAGTCACATTTATGACAAATGCTGTACTGCAGGTGGAAATAAACCAAAACTATCCCTTAATATGAGCAATCCGGTGGTGATTGAAACATCATGCGGTGCAAATCAATAACAGACCCTGGCGTCCCTTAAGATGGTTACAACCATGTGTTGTTTGAGGGGTCTTACTGGTGCACTTTGAAGTCATTTTATCCTCTTTGAAGATTACGTAACCTCAGAGATCCTCTGTGCAAACAGTGTTTGTAGGTATGCAGGTTGAACACACTCCTGATCATTCAACTCTTTTAAAGTGGGGCCCCGTCTCTACATCACAGCGTCACCACTGATCGATCCATCAGGAATAAAGTCTGCAGCCCAACACTCTTTTTTTTCAAAATTTGATGTGTCTGTAGCAAAGTTATAATAGATTTTTTCCTTAGTTTGAGTTTTAATTTAGTTGTCAATTTTTGTTTTCAAATTCAGTTCGTTTTAATTTGTTTTTAGAGTGTGTTTGCTAGTTTTAATTAGTTTTTATTTTTTGGAAAATGCTTAGTTTTAGTTTCGTTTTTATTAGTTTTAGTGTTAGTTTTAGTTTTTTTGGAATGGGGTATTTGTTGGGTGCGAGATTCAATAAGGTTACAATAAATGTTGCCTTTATTTTCTTTGTCTTATCCATCTTAGCCCAATAAGTTTACTAAGTCATAAAACCAAATAGATGAATAGGTTTCATATCAACCAAAAGGTTTACGTATGAAAAAAAATTGACAAAGACGAAAACTAAGGACATTTTCACTATCATTTTAGTTAGTTTTGTAACCACAAGATACAGTTTCAGTTAGTTACCGTTTTTTAAAAAAACTCTTGTTTTTATTTTTATTTCAGTTAACGAAAATGTTTTTTCAATTCTAGTTTTCGTTATTTCGTTTGTTTTCGTTAACTATAATAACGTTGTTCTGTAGCAGGTACAGGTCTACTTTGGCTATGTGCAATTCTGAGCAAAATGATCAGCATGCTGGTGTCACACAACAACAAACCAACTTTCTCTTTTCCAACAGTATGCACTGCCTAACTTGCGTTCAGGAAACACCTTTTCCGTAAACCCTCCTGCTATACACAAAGATGATGATGATGATTCTGGATAATCAACCGTTTTCCTTAATGCACTGCCCGGTTTCCCCTCAACAGCACCACAAAGGGACTGTTAATATTGTTGTTGCACATTCAAACATGAACATACCCAAAGCCAATAAAGATGTTCCCACGGCCTCCCTTAGTTGTTCAAAACATCCTGCCGTAACAATCCAGGATGGTTCAGGGCAAGGGCGAGTTTTTAATATGCGTTTCAGGACTAAAACCATAATCTGTCACTTTTGACCAGTCTGAAATAGTTTCCTCTGTTCCAACTCCAGGCGCTCTCTCTTCCTGCTCAAGCTTGGCTCGTTCCAGTTTGCTCTCCTGAAGATTGTCTTCACCATCCTTTCCATTGTTCTCTATACCAACGGAACGTTTGACCTTTCAGATGTGAGTAACTAACATGGAAATGCTTGATTGCTATTGTGTCCTTAATTGTTGTTTGTACTATTTGTTTTCCAAGCTTTTTTGCAGTGAAATGATGAGTCATACAGTCATGTTGTTTGCTTGTTATTACTGAACCCATTACCACTAGTTCTGGACAAGCAATACTTTTATATTGTGTGTAGAAGAATGACAGCCATTCTGTTGCCTCAATACCTACTTTATTATATGGGCAAAAAGCAAAGATGTAAACATCATTAACATAAAACTGCAAGATGTTTTGTAGTTTTAGTGCACCATTCTCTTCGTGCTACATTTTTAGCAACAATAAAAAAATATAAGAAAACCTCCACATTTCACCCTCCAAGTCATGCAGCATTATGTAGATTTCTGTATCTAACAGCGGCTCAATATTTATATGAGAATATAAATAACAGAAGTTAGTAGTAGTGAGCACCAGGACTTCATGATCGTCTGGGATTCGTTTGCCTTTCTTTTTCCTGTAAGTCGCTTTGGATAAAAGCGTCTGCTAAATGTTAATGTAAATGCATTTAACCATCACAACACTTTAGTTACTCATAACTTAAACATGTGTTTTGTGCACCTATTATAAAGTGTTTCCTATTTTGCCAAAGAAAATAGGGAAATTCCAATAGAAGTCGTAGAGAAAACTACAGTCACAATACACCCATTTTACTATATGACATACCATGTGGTGGAAATGATGTATCGCCTTGCAGAGAAGTCAACAAATAATTGATGATATAACAACCAGAATAATAGAGTATAACACTGGAATGTATTCTGTGAATCTGAGCAAGAACTTCAGATACAGTCACATATTTGTAGTTAAATATAAAAGAGCATTGAGCACAGTCACCTGCTTTGAGCTGATAAATTTAATGAGAATAGATACATTTCATGAGAACAGATAGTTCCCTCATCATCAAGTTTCTCACACACAAATGAAACCAACCAAGGGCACTAGTTTATTTTAGGTCAGATGAAAACTTGCATAAAGGAGAGTAGAATACTATTTCAGCAGCAGGATAATGTGTGACTCTATACAGTATATGTGGTTATGGTGCATTTTGCTCTTAAATTTGTCATGTCATGTTATTTGTCAATGTCCACAACCATCACCTCCATTCAGGTAGTATTTTGCTTGCAAAAACATTAAGTGGATAAGTGCTGGTCGCTTGTTACCGTTAATGTCTGAGCTAACGTTAGCTTGTGTTGCCGCTGGAGGGAAGCTGAAAAAGAAGAAAGGCGCTGGAAACAAACATAAATGTCACACTCTTTGGATAATCTTGGTAAAACATGGAACATAGAAATCAGTCCATATATAAGCTGTTATAGGCAACCAAGAAAAATGGGGAAGGTCTCAGTTTTTTAATTCACGTGACAATCTGTGTACACATTACCAATACAAAGAGACTAATACATGGTGGCCCATAAAGTTGGAATAAAATATTTTTTACCTCTTTCCATGAAATGCTTGTGACAATGGGATTTATTCTTGACAGAGTGTATATCTTCTCACAGCTTTATTAATCAATCTCTTCCAAACATATCACAATGAAAATGAAAGCACAATTAACAGAGGATTGTGTCTGAAAACAAAATTATTACAACTTAATGGGCGACCGTGTACACGTAAATCGATTCACATAGTACATTTTAAAACAGAAATTAGAATAAATATACTTCGTTTAAAGATGACAACGAATGAAAAAAGTCAAACATTAGCTGCTTCATCCATTTTATAGACTCTTTTTAAGAACAATAACAATGTCATGTTATTGATTTAAAAAATATGGAGGGATAAAGGGTAATTCATTAATAAAAAAACAACTATAATGTCTTTCATACCTTCTTTTTTTTAAACACTGTCTCATGAGTCCCTGTTGTTTTTTTCTTGCTCTCTCATAATTCCTCTTTGTTGCCTTTTCTAACTTTCTAACTCTACTGTGTGTTTCAGTTGAGCATCACAGGAGCCACTATATGGATTAACCCGTTTGTGGGCATCTTGACAATCATAGCCCTGTGGCCCGTAGCCATCATGTTCATGCACCTGAAGGGTGCCCTGCGGACTCTCAAGATCATCCCCAAGTACGCCATGTACCAGGTAAGGCACAAGATGCTGTAAATGCATATATGCACACTTCTATGCACACAAACAGCTGTTTAAACACCTCATGGTGGACAATAACTAGCTCTACTCGTATATATGGCTGGATGTAATTACACTTTCCGAATAACATGTCAGGTTATAGGGCTGCCATACGTGGTTTTACAGGATTTTTCCAGAATTCTGTTTGTTTGGCTAAACAGAGGACATTTGTGTGTGTTTGTAGTTGGTGCTGGTCCTAAGCCAGCTGCAAACAGCTATCATCAACATCTTGGCTTTAAATGGAACCATCGCCTGCGCACCGCCGTTCTCCGCCCCAGCTAGAGGATATAGTGAGTCAACATCCATCCATACAATCTGTCCATTCAACCATGTGTTTATCTGTTCCATCAACAATGAGTGGATCCATCCCTTTATTCGTTTAGTCACAACATGTCTCCAAGTCTCCTGTAACTCACAGCTGATTTGTTTCGCTATTGTTTTTTCCTCACCTCTGTGTCTCAATAGTGATGAGTCAGCAGCTTCTGATCCTGGAGATGTTCATCATCACGCTGGTAACACGTCTGCTGTACCGCCGACAGTATGATCCTTTACCTGAAGAGGACGAAGACATCAATGAAAACACCAAGATGGTTGCAATCCCTGTGTCTGCATGAGAACTGTGTGTGTGTGTGTGTGTGAGAGAGAGAAAGAGAGAGAGAGAATGTGTGTGTGTGTGTGTGTGTGTGTGTGAGAGAGAGAGAGAGAGAGTGTGTGAAAGTTTGTGAGAGTGTGTGTGAGATATACATAGAGAGAGTATGTGTTTGTGTATAATTTTTATAATTTTTATTTCCTGTATGAAAAGATTATATAAGTCTATATGAATTAATGTAATAAAACCCAGATTCCAAAACACTGTGAAAAATGTAATAAAAACTGAAACACAGTGTGTAAATTTAAAATTCTTGTGGAGGTTCATTTAGGGTCACAGAGGTGCAAACTGTCCAAAACTATTCACTTTTATATTTTACAGGTCCATTTTTTCTTTGTAATTTCCAAAGAAGTGTGTTGGGAAATAAACTAGTAGTTATTACAGGGAAAATGGAAAAAGCTGTGAAGAATGTCTTTCAAGGAACTGCTCACAACTGCTAAAAATTGTTTTGTTCTTAATTTATTTGTACAAATTTCATTTTCCATGTATGTTGAATTGTATGTCTGCTGGTAGACAAATTTGACATTTTTCAGTCTCCAATCAGCTGAAGTACCAAAATTGTAGTTCTATGAATTCAAACTAACATGCAGTTACTTCACAACAAGTAAAAGTCCTGCAAAATTAAGTAAAACTACAAAAGTATCAGCACCAAAATGTACTTAAAGTATCAGAAGTAAAAGTCCTCGTTATGGAGAATGGCCTCAGATTGTTATACAAATTCTAAATATATTATTTTATTATATGCATCCAGCATTTATGTAAGCAGCGTTTTGGGGGGTCTCATTTTAACTACTTAACATACTATTTTTTTTAAATGTCCAATCAATTTAAATTGATCATGTTTCATGTTAAATCTTGACCTGAAAAAAAGTTAATAGTAACTCGAGCTGGCAGCTAAATGTAGTGGAGTAAAAAGTACAATATTTGCCTAAAAATGTAGTGAAGTAGAAGTAAGTAAGTAGAAGCAAAATTGTAAGTAAAGTACTTGAGTAAAATAGTTAGTTACATTCCACCACTGATAACATGTCAGCTAAATTCTTGGAAATTACAACAAAAAATGGCACCTCTAATATAAAGTGGCACCAATAACTTATACCCACTGTCTTTTTGACAGCTCCCAGGTGTACTCACATATCAAATGATTGTCATAACAGGAAAGTACAGGACAGTAAAACCTTAGTTACAAAGAAACAATGACGCACGAATTGAAGTGAAATGAGTTTGTGAGAGGCGTTGTCTCTCAGTTGTTGTTCTGACCATTGGATGTAATGTTTCATATGTTTTTACTATCTGCCAATTAAATCCCGCACAAGGCTGTGATTCGATACTATCTGTTCGTCAAGTGTTTTCTTTAAAGATTTTCTACAACAACAGTATTTCATAAATGATGACAAACTGTAATTTGCGGTCTGGGTTACAACTACTGGACCTTTACTGTCACTATTATCATGTACAATAAAAGCATTTTAAACATCCTCTCTATGTGTGCGGTGTCATATCTTACAGTATTTTTCAGTTTTTTTTAATCTTGTACCGCTAGGTGGCAGTAGAAACCCAAATGTGGTAGATACCAAACAGCTGCAGTGAATCTTTTTTTTATTTTTTTTATTTTTTTAATTTAAACATATACAGCAGTAGTACAGTAACAGGAGTAGCAGGGTAAACATTACATTAATACAATTTAAGAGACATCTAAATAATACAAAAATAAAGATAAATACATAACTAGAAAATGAAAACAACAATAGTAGTGAAATAATAATAATAAAAGAAAAAAAATACATATACAAGTAAAGATTGCCAGGGGTCACAAGCGAAGAAAAATTAAATTGAATCAAAAATACTCCTGTGAGGGATTGGAGTTTAATTATCATCACCTGCTGGTGTCATAACTGTGACAGGTAGATGACATTGTAATGGCCTTCCCACAGTCCAAAAGGAAATTTAGTAGCGTACAAGTACATCACGTATTTCATATTTTACACGCATATCTATTGACTGTGTATAAAAAAGTACTGCTGCATGTATTAGAATAGCTGGCTGCAGATAAACAAGGTAAACGAAACTGATTGACACGCCCCCGTCCAATTGGTTTGTTGTTGTTGTTTCTCACTTCCTAGTTTTAAGCCAATCAGCAGAGTGCATCAACAGGCCTGGGCCAAGTGCGGTTGAGACGAGACAGTCGAATGTACGTGAAGCCAGGACATACAGGCCGGAAGTCAGAACTTCAAAATAAAATGTTTTGCAGCTGTACAGAAAATCCAAGATTTATGTATTTATATGTGTATATGTATATAAAATCCAGTCTTTAAAGAACGACCTCCGAGTTAATATGTTCTAGGTCAAAATAGTCATCATCATCATCAGTTAAACTGCCTTGACTTTAAACACATTAGCGCTGCATTCACTCATTTAATGAAGGGTCAAAGGTTTATCACTTTAATAGGCCATTGGCAAATATAAGAATCAGCAGTTATAAATGTCAGTAAGTCATTAATAAAAGGTTCTTATAATAATCCATGAAGTCTGCAGTTGTAAATGTTAATAAATTACTCTGCCGCTCTTTTTTAAGAAGGTCCAGTGATGAATCTGGGCAGTCTTTTCATGATTATAGACAAGGCTAAAAGACAAGTGTATGATATATTGTTTTATTATATTCATTCATTACCATTAACCGCTTACTCGCATTCGGGTTGTTTTATTATAGTGTTTTCTAATTACCCCCACTATTTCAGGATCAGAATCCAGGTTATCTACCTAGTAGGTTTCCACATAGAATTAATTTGCTTCTGTGTTTTAGTGCATGGACAAAAACAATTTACAATAAAAATATTTAAATATACTATTCAAAAATATGCACAATGGAACTGTTTACAAGGAACAACCTAAGTAGGAATGTGCAAAAAATTGTTCTAGAAACCCAAAAGTTTGCATTAATGTAATACATAAAGATAGATGTGAAGATGTTAATGTAACATGTAGTGTCTACTGGCAACAGCACAGGGTCCTGGAGGAGCAGGCTACGAGTGCTAGAGAGATGGTAGATTTAAAAATGTTTACAAAAATGTATACAACTATACAATTTTAGTTGGTATCACTATTTACTATTTACACACGCACATTTTGTTTAGTTTTTTCATAACTTTCTACAATATATGTGTTTTATATTCTAGTTTGCTTTTTATCATAGTGTTTTAACATCAGTATGCACTTTTTGGCGATTGGTGAAGAAAATATATGAAAAGCAATAGCAAGAGACATTTTTCAAAACAAAGGTTTTATTATAGATAGATTATAACTGATCCACAACTCAAGTTATAAATTGTTTACTACTATTAATAAGGTAATTTACAATCATTTAATGGCGCCTCCTTAAAAATTGCTTCCAAAATTGTAATGGTACATCTACTCAATATGATATGAGTGACATGAGCGTGTCATAAACATGACATGGGATGTGTCATGAACATTAATGACACTTTGAGTCAAAATAAGTCTAAATAAATTGTGACTTAGGTAATTTTTTGAACATGCCTTTGTGACTTAAGCAAGATATGGTAACACTTTATTTTGAAGGTGTCTACATAAGAGTGACATGAGCGTGTCATAAACATGACATGGGATGTGTCATGAACATTAATGACACTTTGAAGTAACATTAATGCTCATGATACTTGTCATGTCATGTTTCTGACAGGCTTGTGTGACTCTTATGTAGACACCTTCAAAAAAAAGTGTTACCATATCTTGCTTAAATCACAAAGGCATGTTCAAAAATTGCCTAAGTCATTTATTTCTCTTAAGTTACATCATTTACACACAGTGTTATTACTATGCCAATAGCCATCCTTTGTTACATCCTTTTTGAGTGAAATTATCAAAAAATGTCATATGTTACACTTTTGGTGAAGTTTTTTGTGTTTACTGCAAAACTTGAAAAAAAAAATGAGTTAGGCTTTATTAGGCTTTGTTATTTTAACAGGGTGACGATATTCGGTAGCATGTTGTTTTATTTTGAAAATAAATTTTCACCGGAAAAGAAATATGTGATTCCGGCTAACTTGGATGTGTTGAGCAGCTCTGAATGTTCAACAATGTAGATCCAGGAAGCCCTCTTGAGAGTTATTGTTTTGTGTCCTACGTGCACCCTTATGGACATTTATTTATCGCTTCGCTTCGTGTCCTCTGCAGGCCCGCGGGCTGGGACAAATGTGGACGCCGACGAGAGAGAAGGACTGTCCCTGTGGCTGTCAACATTACCGGGGATGAAATGGTCGTGTGTTTTCTGAATCTCATTCTCTCGGTCACAGCCAGGCATCAGCATTAAAACTTCCAAAATGAGGATCTTCCTGTCTCTGCTGAAAAACACGAACCCCAAAATCGAGTATTACTCCAGATTTTCTCCGTCCCCGCTCTCCATTAAGCAGTTTTTGGATTTTGGTGAGTAGCAACGCAGGGCTGTCATCTTCAAGGAATGACTTGCTATTAAGGAAGAATCAGGGGCCTTGAATGTCATTATTTTATTCAATATTTGTATGAATTTTAAGGGTCACGTGCAATTTCTTACGTGTTATTAATAGTAAAAGTCTTGTTCAAGCTGCCATGAAACATTATACTTTGTTATGATCACATGGCATTGAATTCGGTTTTAACTTGCACCAACAGCACAAGCAGTACTATGCATGCTGGTGGCTCTGCATGGAGGCTTTCTGTTGCAGGTTTGTTTACAATGTGGACAGTAATCCATGCAGGTGTCATTACAAAGACGGCGACAACTGCACGTATGCAGAGGAGAATAAACACCCCAGTTTTTTCCTCATGTTTTCTCATCTTTCCAGGTCTATTTAAGTATGCAGGATCTGATGTCAGTGCATGCATCATTGTAGTATTTTATTACACACATTAAATGTTTTTTTCTTTTTCATAATGAATTCTCTCTGCAGTCTATAACAGTGCTTGACATGAGACTTGAAAGCCAAGATGACAGTGTGGGTAGCCTCACTCAAGGCTTTTCTTAATCCATCTCTGATTAAACGGTCGTCTCTGTTGCGTAATTCGTTCTCACAGCTGTGGATTGGATGTGCACGCGCAGGAAGTTTACAACACTTGTTTTGCATTAAGAAATTTAGCAAACAGTAATTTTTTCATGTCAAGAAAGGGAACAAATGAGACATCATCCAAAGGTAGTCAGCAGCTGCAGTGAGTGTGTCATTCCAGGGCTGAGTCAGTATTTGGAGGTTTCACTACCCCACTTTAAGAGCCCTCCCTTTATGTTGCTGAGTCAGGGGAAGCTGCACCTTTTGAGCAAAGATGATTGGTCATTTCCTCTCAGTCTGCCAGATCATCTAGTTTCCACCCCAAAGACACTAAAACATCATATCTTTGCTGTGTCTTCTCTCCTGAGGTCACAAAGAGGCCAGAACGGTTCCTGTATGATAGGCTAGAACAAAAGCTGCAGATATTTCTCTGCATTGAAAAACTTTACTGACAATCCTTTCTTTTCCACCCTAACAGACTATCACTTAAGTGGTTTTCTCTGCTGAGGGTTAACAGAGTTCATGTGACTGTCTGGGCTGTGTGAATTACATTTGGCCTGTGTTGAGGTTAAAAATAAAAAAAAATGCAGAGTCATTTTCAAAAAAGACATTTATGATTATGCAGCAGTAATTTAGTTTTTCCTGTTTATATCAAAAAACATAAATCCCCCCTAACCTTTCCATGACTCCCCCTCTCTGCTGGGTAACAAGATTTATGATTTCCTTCTATGGTTCTTGCTCATGTTGGAGAAGTTCAAAGCCAGTGAGCAAAGTTTAAGGTGTCATATTAAAGGTTGCAAATTGAGACTCTCTACAGCTCCCAGCAGATACTTAAATTTGAGCTGGTATGTTTGCCTGAGACGTCTGGTGATTTTCTTAACTGAGAGAGGGAAGGTGGATTGTGTAATCTATGAGCCATCGTGACTATTGGTAGCAAAAAGAGAAACTAAATCCTGAATATATTTCCTAGAAGGAAGTCACGAGTGAAAACTTTAGCCAACCAATTTACCAGACTTTCACAGGGTGATAGTGTACAAGAAACTAACAGATCTTACCATGAAGCTTTCCCAGTTGATTACTTACATCAAGACAATACTTTATATTCTATGCATTTTGGTGTTTTATGTTAAATATGATTGTTTCAGAGGAAATTATATATTTCTTTACAGAGGGATTTTTTTCATTTTTTTTCTCAATGCATAAATCAGAAAATACAATCATCAGCCAATTACTTACCTATCACTTTTCTTTTTTTTAAACCATGATTTAGGATTAACATGTTCTGTAAATCAGACTATGAATGATATATGTACATACATAGCCCTCTGTAAAAAGCTTCTGAATATGGATAGGAATAAGATTGGAAAACCTGGGGTATGTAAGTGCTCCTGAAGTGGAGATTAGTGGCTTAGACTACGAGAAAACTAATTTTGAGAAAACAGCTTTTAAAGATATGTATTGTACAATTCTATACATTTTGCACTACAGGTGAAAAAGGTAAAAACTGACCAATCTTTTTTTGTATGTTGCATTACAAGTTTGCTGAAATTTTATGCTTTGATGTGCAAATTAAGCATGATCTGATGCTAACTTTTCAAATCAATCAAATCAAAATTACTTTATTTATCCCTGAGGGGATTTTGGCAAATCTAGGAAGAAAATGTACAAACACAAATAGACTGTAGTAAAATAGCACCTAAATGTGTATTGCGGATGTTTTCTTTTTTTTACTAATTTAAAAGAAGCCATGGAAGCAAAAGGCCCAAAATCTCAAATTTGACCTGTGCATGAAAAATGTTTTTTTTTTAATTTTCAGGCAGGGACAATGCTTGTGAGAAAACATCGTACATGTTCCTGCGTAAGGAGCTGCCGGTGCGGCTGGCCAACACCATGAGAGAGGTCAACCTGCTGCCTGATAACCTGCTCAGCCAGCCCTCCGTCAGACTAGTGCAGAAATGGTGAGACACTTCCTCAAGTATCACCCTTTACTGCTTCTGATCTGATAAGATTGTAGTAGTAGTAGTAGTAGTAGTGGTGTTAAGAAGTGTGTAAAAGTTGCCTTTTGACCCCTGTTGCTTCACCAGGTACATGCAGAGCTTTGTGGAGCTGCTCGATTATGAGAACAGGAAGCCAGAGGACTCTCACGCTTTGAATGAGTGAGTGATTCCAAAATGCAAGAACAATAAATGTACAGCAAGTACAGCTGCATCATCAGCCGCCCAGCTGTTTCATACTGGCTTTATGTCTGTATGCAATGCAGATAATCCCCTTAGCACATACTGCAGATCTCTGCTGACTGCACAGGTAACGGCGTGTATTTATACTGTAACCATGGCCTGAGATAAACAGCCAGACAGACCGATAAACACAGACAGGAATTTGGATAAGGCCATTTGTTTAGAGAACACACTTCCAAGTAAAGTTTGGTTCACTGGAAATGAAAGAACTTAACTTAATTCTGAGCATTATCCTGCCGCCAAAATACAAAAAGAAATGATAAGATACTGTTAAGCAAGCCATGGTATTTTTAAATGATAGAAATATGTGTGTGCATGACATGACAGGTTGTTAATAATTTGCCTTTATTTTCCTCCTCTTTTAATTTTATCAATTGTATCTTTAGTTTCCTGGAGCTCTTGATTGAGATCCGTAACCGCCACAATGATGTGGTTCCCACCATGGCTCAGGGAGTCATCGAGTACAAGGAGAAGTTCGGCTTTGACCCCTTCATCAGCAGCAACATCCAGTACTTCCTGGACCGCTTCTACACCAACCGCATCTCTTTCCGCATGCTCATCAACCAGCACAGTGAGTCGCAAAAACCCATTTGGTCAAAATATGGGACAAGATGAAAACTTAGCCTTCAAAAAGAAGAGCCTGTAAGTCATTTAAACGATACATTTTCACAACATAATGACTAGTATCTAAAAATAGAGTTAGTTTAAAGAAATTCAATTCAATCAATCAAATCAAAATCAAAATTACTTTATTCTGCAGCATAAAACAACACACTTACACCACAGACTGATAAAACATCTGCAGCATCTTACTACAGATGTCAAGAGATCTGCCCCTTTTAGTAGAGAGCGTCTGTGTTTAGAGACCAGTCCAGCTTATTATCCAGGTATACACCTAGATACTAGATAGATTGACTAGGCATCTCAAAATAATGACTGTGGATCTCATAATAATGAATAAGTCAAAACAATGTTGAGTTAGTATCAGAATAATGACTTATCTAAAAAATAATCTTGAAATAATGACAAATAATGATCTCTTGTAAAACTGTCACAGATTTAGAGCTACTTATCTCTAAATAAAGATTCAGAATCTTAAAATACGATTTACAAGCTACATTCTGAAAAAGTTGGGGATACCATGGTTATAGGTAATAAAAACAGAATGCAATGATGTGCAAATTCTTTGTGACCTTTATTCAATTTAATACAGCACAAAGACAAGATACCTGAGGCTCAAACTGGGAAACCTTTCTATTTGGGGTCATACTTATGTCAAAGTTATTACTTAATATCTCAAAATAATGACCTAGTATCTTCACCAGTGGTGGAATGTAACTAAGTACATTTACTCAAGTACTTAAGTTCAATTTTACTTGAGCATTTGGCCGTTCTTGGCCAGGTCTCCCTTGAAAAAGAGATCTTGGATCTCAATGGGACAAAACCTGGTTAAATAAAGGTTAATAAATAATAAAATTTATGTGACTTTATACTTTTACTACACTACATTTAGAGGCAAATATTGTTCTTTTTACTCCTTTACTTTTCAGCTTTGGTTACTTTTCATGTCAATAGTTAACATTATTATCAGTTTTGATCAAAATGAATGATCAATTTAAAATTATAAGACTTTTTTTTTTTTTAATTAAACCTCATAACTGTATATTAAGTAGTTAAAATTAGCCCTACCTTTAGAAAAGAAGATGCTGCTTACATAAATGTATCAGGCAATCACTTAACAAGTACTTTTAGTTTTGATACTTTAAGTACATTTTGATGCTAATAATGCTATAATAATGCAGTGTGGTATTAGTACTTTTACGTAACTTAAGATCTGAACACTTCCTCCAACACTAATCTCAACATGATTTTGAGTTGATTTTTGATGCTGACATTTTTCTGCAACTCGCTCTTTTTTCCATCTTTCTGTGCAGCTCTCCTGTTTGGTAACGACACCAACCCCGCCCACCCAAAACACATCGGCAGCATCGATCCCACCTGCAGTGTGGCTGAAGTCGTCAGAGGTGAGTTTAAAATCATCATTTTATACAATCATTACAATGTAAATGCATAGAGCACGCTATCTTTGGGAAATACTTTGTTATCTTTGAGTTGGAATGTTTTGCTTGGTTGCAAATATTTGCACAGTGCAAAGTGGAAACAGAGTTGTATCACACCAACAACTATCAGCAGTGTCACAAGTCAAACACTAAACATGATGTTTACATAGTGATAGTTTTTAAAGAATTTCAGCAGCACGGATCCAAAACTGCCCTCTCAGTGACCGGGCAAGGAACAAAAGCTACATTAATAACCTGTGACAAGAATCCAAATGTAAACAGTGAACATATTCTGCATGTTTTGCCCTGACTCGTGTTGTTTTGCCTCTTCTATCAGATGCCTACGACACAGCCAAGATGTTGTGTGAGAAGTACTACTTGGCAGCTCCCGATCTGAAGATTGAAGAGTTCAACAGTAAGAGATTTTCTTCCTACGTGCATTCAAACCGTTTCTCCCTGTAATCTGTCACACAGCTGTAATGAAGCAGTGCATTCTGTTTGGTCTATCCGGAGCGTCTGGCTGCAGCTTTAGAGTCCAAATTTAGTCGTGTAATGATCACAATGTTCACCATCTCATTAACTTCAAAAGAACCAGCTTTGTGTGCGATCTCCTCACGCCCCTTTCATTCCTGTCTTCCAGTGAAGGCTCCTGAAAAGCCCATCCAGGCAGTGTATGTTCCCTCTCATCTGTTCCACATGCTGTTTGAGCTCTTCAAGGTGAGCGTCAGAGGTGGTAATCTAACTGAGTGGCTGTGTTAGTTAATTCAAATGGCAATGGTAAAGGTTTTTTTTTCATTCTGTAAATTCATCCTCAGATCCTATAATTAGTCTATAATAAGCTGTGTTCTTTAAATACAGACGCTCAAGGACTTGAGGACAAAAACATGCTAAAATGCTTGATCCCCCTGCATAAAGTCATGCATTCTGTTATATCAGTCTTTCAACTTAGAACTCTGCCATTTAAATTGTAGTTTTTTACTATTTTCCACCAGATTTACCCATTTCTCATGTTTGCCCTCTGTGAAAATCAGTGGTGGAAAAAGTATTCAGATCCCTTACTTAAGTAAGTTCTAATATCACACTGTGAAATTACCCCACTACAAGAAAAAGTCCTGCATTCAAAACTTACTGAAGTAAAAGTACAACAGTATCAGCATCAAAATGTACTTAAACTATCAAAAGTAAAAGTACTTTTTATGCAGGATGACCTCACTCAGATTGTTTTATATATCCCAAATATATTATTGGAGTATTATTATTATTGATGCATTTATGCATCACTTTAATTTCCTCAAGGTAAGATTCATTTTTATCTTCTTAATATGAGGTTTGAGGTTTAATTTCAGCCAATGTCAAATGACTTGAAGTGTATCATGTGGTTTTTTTTTGTTAAATCTCAGCCCGAAAGTAACTAAAGCTGGCAGCTAAATGTAGTGGAGTAAAAAAGTACAATATTTGCATGTAAAGTTACATAAAATGGAAATTCTAAAGTAAAGTACAACTTTATCAAAAGTGTGCTTAAGTACTTGAGTAAATGTACTTAATTACTTTCCACCACTGGTAAAACTACATGCTATTTTCCTGGTTTTCACTATTGTTGCTGATGTATTAAGGTCCCCCAGGATTTTACGATTCCGCGATGGCGTATTTTTCCGCGGGACCTTGAACGCACCGCGTAAAATTGAAACCACCAAGTAAAATTGAAACTACCGTGTAAATACCCGGCCAAAGTCTCTTACAGTACAGAATTACAGTTACGTTAGATAATGAGCTCCATTCATGCTCCATGCCTAGTTATACATGCAATTAAATCGACAGATATCCCCGCTAACTTGCCAAACACTGCTCCACTCTCTCTCTGCCTGTGTGTCAGTCAACCTGGTGAAGACTATTTATAATATTAAATGGGAATAGTTCAATAAATATTAACAATTCAATAAATACATGAATAACTAAATCGCTTTTTTCTGCAGCTTTGTTTTGAGAAAAGTTAAGCTTTTTGCAACTTAACTAGCCTAAAAATCCACTGTAAAAAAAAAAATTTTAAAAAAAGGTGCGTCTTCCTCAGAGTCGGAGATGCACCTTAACAATATTTTTTGCCTTAAGTCTGTGTGCGCTGCTTAAATTTGGACCTTGTCCCTGAAGTTTCTTCTGTCACAAGATAAAGACTATAAGAGCACTGGACAGGCCTGCAAGATGGTTTAAGCAGGTTAATTTTTTTCCTCAGTAAATAATGAACTTTTTGTGTATACTTTATAAAGAATAGCAGGGGTATTGCGTGCATAAACTGGCATTTAAAGGGATAAAATTCTGAACATTAATTACCATTTGGTAGTTATAATCAGGAATGATGTTGATTAAAATTTGTACTAAATTTGTAATAATAATAATAATAAGTAATCTAATGGCAGATTTTTGATGCAGACATTTTTGTCCTCCAAGGTAACGAGAGGTTTTGTTTTTTTTAAAGGGATCCACAAGATTTAAGCACTCTTAAAATCTCTCTCTTAAATGTTATAAAAATGTCAATGTAATTCTATAAAGACTGAGCTGAGCTGAGGTAATTAACTCTGTGGGTGTTTTTACAGAACTCAATGAGAGCCACAGTGGAGCTTCATGAGAACAATAAAGAGGGATTACCACCAGTGAAGGCAAAAGTGACTCTGGGTAAAGAGGATCTCTCCGTAAAGGTAAAAGAGACCCAAGCACACACATTATTAGACACATATTTGTGTTTTCTCGCTCCATCTCCATGTTCTGTGTTCAGATCAGTGACAGAGGAGGAGGAGTTCCTCTGAGGAAGATAGACCGCCTATTTAACTACATGTACTCCACTGCTCCCACACCAAGCCTGGAGCCAGGAGCTGTCCCACTGGTACACACACACACATACACACACACACAATCAAATCAGTATTGACCCAAGTGACCATTTAAACCTTTATCAGCCCATACATTTTTATAAAAGGCATACCATTGGGGAAATGAACCAATCTCTCTCCCTCCCCCACCCAGGCTGGGTTTGGCTACGGTTTGCCAATTTCTAGGCTTTATGCCCGATACTTCCAGGGGGACCTGAAACTCTACTCCATGGAGGGCGTTGGCACCGATGCTGTCATCTATCTGAAGGTAAAGTGAGCTCGTCAAATGTGGAGCATGTTGTGAGGATTTTTCGAACTCTGAAACATGACTCAGCGAAGTCAGAGTTTCAAGGAATAGCTTGAGCTTTTATTTGCCAAGCAGACGCTGCAGCCAGAGGGCCATTAGCATTAAGCCTGCAAGCGAGGGGTTGTTTGTTCATTATTAAATTGAAAAGAAAGAAAGAAAAATACTTACCAGCCAGTTTAAAGGTCACTTCTTAAGATGTTTTATCTCTTCCGTTTCATAGGAACTATAATGGAAGTGTCAGTGTCGGCTGGCCCCTTGCTGCCAGTCTTATGCTTGGAACTGTTGTTCTTTGTCACACAGAATGTGAATATTACAGGGTGAAAAAACGTCTTTTTCCCCACCAAAAAACAAGAATAAGGGCATCAACCAATATTTGCAGGCAGATATTTCACATTTTTAATTTTAAGCCCCCAGTGTGTTAAGGCCTTTATATCCAGCATCATCTAAGTTTTGGCAAGAAAACTAAAATCAAACTATTCCTGTCAAGAGTCCTCATTGAATTGTGTTTTTTATTCCAAGGCCCTGTCCAGCGAGTCCTTCGAGCGTCTTCCTGTCTTCAACAAGTCGGCATGGCGACATTATAAGACCAGCGCCGAGGCAGACGACTGGAGCAACCCCAGCAAAGAGCCACGTGATGCCAGCAAGTCCAAATACAAAGCCAACAGATAACTCTGCCTGACCCCCGCTGTAACCCCGGCCCAGAGCATGTATGATGAAATGTTGCCCTTGGGTAAATGCTTCGTTTAAGATCAGACTTTTACATTCCGGTGGTTAAAGTTTTGGGAAAAGATGTATGACCTTGACTTATACTTGTACCCAATGGCAATTACATTCATCAGCGTAGCTTTCAATGTTGTGGTATCACCACTGGCTCTCCCAAGATGAAGTTTAAAATGAACCTCTTCCAAATGATAGATCCCCTCAGTCGTTTAGTCAAGTGACTCTTGTGAATCTTTACTAATGTTGACTCCATTTCCTCCTCTATCTGGCCACTACTTCGAGCTAAATTCACTGCATCACCATCACCTCTCTGTCCGTCTCATGCACAGTTTGGCCTGATTCCTCTTTGCTGACAGGGCCACAGTTCCCTGTGGCTGAATAAGCCTTGCACTGCTGATTGAGAGGCTTTCTCAGCACCAGAGAAGGCCTGTATTCTGTTTCTCCCTCTCAAACACAAGCAGAGGGGTTCGACTTTCACTGCAAATGGGAAGAGGAGGAGGTTTCATTTCCCTTCTTTGGGAGAGAGTTTTGACTGAACGCACAATTAAGCCAGTGTTTCATTGGCATAGTAAAAAGTTGTTTTGTATTTAAGCCTGGGAAAGGGACGGGATTGCCTATAGATGAGAGATGATAATAAATCTTTTGGGAAATTATAGGAAGCAATGCATCAAGACACACTTTATTTTTTAGAGATCTAGAAGTTTTATTTAATGTCAAAGAGAAAGCCTTACTTCTAACATATTTGATGTTTTAAAAAGTCTGCCTTGAAGGCTCTGCTGGAACTTGGTGTATTTTATTTATATTTTAACATTTTACTGATAAGAGTTACCTGAACAACCACCTACACAGCTTACCAATACTGGCAATACTGACCCTCATCAGACATATCTGCTTGCAAGCCAGCTCTGCACTGATTTAACAAGGACCAAAGGAGCGTCTGAAGGATGCTTAAAAATGCCTAGTTGCTTCAACCACACCAGCATGATGTATTGTATGAACCCTAACAGAGGAATGGACCTGTTGCATCTAACAAATGTAAAATTAGAAACACATCATTACATCTCCTTTCTCACTTTGTCCTGCAAACATTTTGGACCTGCCGTGTTAAATAGGCAACATGCTCACAGCTTGGACTTACCCTAACAGTGCTTCATCAGTCAGCCCGGTGTCCCACTTGTGTTATTACTAATCTTGACTGTATTCTAAAGGACTTTGAACAAAGCTTGTGTGTTTTTAAAATGTGCTTCTGTTTTAATTGCCATGAGTGAAAAATAGCAGGATTAGAAAGTACAGCTAAACTGCAAAGGAAACTACGGAAGCCCCGAGAGGCAAGTAAAAAAAACGATGCTGATGTCAATTGTTCTCTCGTGTGTTTGTGACTTAACAGGTGTAAAAAGGAAACTATTTCTATTTCTAATTGGCCTCTCACAAGGGTTGAAGTGTCCCTGTTACCTGTTACCATGACTAATGTTACAGTAAACTAACGTCAGCTATGTTGCTCAGTTGTAGCTTTTGGTTAGCTATGAACAACATGTTTCTTGCTTGCTAGCTAACAGGCTAACTCCAGTACAGCTAATGCTAACAGCAGATTAGCACTCATTAAAATACATTTCTAGCCAAAAGAAAGACATGGCAGTAATGTTACATAACTTGGTAAGACACAATTTATGTACCTTGTGTTAAGAGCAAGAAATTAAAACCTACCTATAAAGCATGAAGGCATCATTGCATACTGGGGCAGTGGTGCACTTCAGCCTCTTGTGGCCAAAATGAGTATTACAACAAAAACATGATTCTGACACTGAAAAAAACACCTGGCATTACTTTTTTTCTGACCTATTAACTGATTGAAAAAAAGAAGCTATTTAGATTTAACCTGTTTTTAAGTCATAAACACAGTAGAAAAAAAATATTTAGATCAGACTTGGAAAGTAATGAATGAAGTTCTTTATTTTTAACACATTTTGTGAAAATTATAACAAAAAAATAATGTCACGTTCCTCTCAGGGCTTCCATGGGGCATTCATACCTGACAGGTTTATTACCTTTTAATGATTTTCCTCTAATTATTTCTTAGAGTGAGTGGACGGCCCACCTCATTTTCTTTATTTAAACAAAAAATATATCAATAAGTGTTTAGAAAAGCCAACAGGGGACATTTAATGTGGTTAAAGGAGCCACTAATCTCTGTAATCTCTTGGTACTGAACTACTGCATCAAACTGTCTGATCTTTCTCTCATGAATCACATTCAGGAACTTTTAGTGCACTTTACTGAATCAACACGTATGTATTTCATTCAATTAATTTTATTTATAAATGGAAGATTAATTATGATCAAGTGAGATCCGAGGTCGCCACTTGCACTCTCAAAACCTTTATAATAGCAATATATTTACTGAGAATGATCACAGCTCTATCAAACATAGGGGAAAAAAAGTTTGTGAATAATATAAATAATCTGAAGTGACTTCATTCTCTCCTTTAGCTCCGTCTGACGCGAAAAGAAAAGAAGTGTAGATGAAGAATTCAGTATGGGAAGCGTCCTCATCCCGTAGGTTCTCCGCTTTTCAGCCTCTCTGAAAGATTTCATCACTGCCAATGCCTTCGTAACCTGCCAGTGTCACTGCTCAGTGACAAACCTGCTGTGAAGGAAATGTTATGAGCTAGACACAACAGTTCTCTTCATTTAAAAGCCTCAGTTCACCACCTCGAATCAGTCATAATCACATTTTACAGCCAAGGACTGTTAGTTTAAATTCCAGTCGTGTGATATAGAGGCCCGAGGATCTTTCATCTTCAGTAGTCGTCAACCTTTACTGTAAAAGTCTCTGTACCTCTGGTATTTTAGAAAATATTGTGTATATAATTATTAATAATGTGCTGTAAATGCAGCCAGTGTGGAGTGATCACTCTGTTTTCCATCCTACTGTACCTCCAGCTTAAACAAATGTATTCGTATGCATGACCTGCTCACTGTGGAGCTGGTCATGCAAAGATATGCAATTAAAGCATCATCATATACCAAAAAAAAGGTGATAAAGCAGTCTAATAACGTGATTCAGCATGAGATCAACTTGTCCAACCTGACAATAAAGCAAACTGCTGTTGTGTGCGACCCCGTCTGTGCATCTTGTGATTCTATAAGAAGGTGAAAAGCACTTTAATTCACATTCAGTTATAGATTTTTGATTTATTTACATATCAAGCCGTTTGAACATTGAAATTTAAAAAATAAAAAAAGACACACATTCCCAAAGTTTTTTTTTGTTTTTGTTTTTACATATAGTGCAGATTAACATGTAGTGCGTACAGGACATTAAGGTCTCTATATTGCATTAGGGTATTTATTGTAATGTCGGGGTGGAAGAGAGGTCTGCTCCGGCCTGGCTTGAGTGAGCAGAAAAAAAAAGTTGTTACATACATTTCCAATAATAGCAAATAAAACATCAGGGTGATAATCTGGCTTTTGAGGACCTGACAGTTCACCTGGAGGGCTTCAATTACGGTATATTTCAAGTATCATCAGAATCCTAGAGGAAGGCTGGTCTCCAAGTGTGCCGGGTTTAATAAACAGCTGACATCAAATTCCAAAGAGCAAGAATTTCTGCTAAACACTGAAAGATAAAACATGGCAAACTGTCAAAATATACATGGCTTTTTATGATGAAAATCCACAAATATTTCTACTGATCGATCATGGCGAGATGTGATGTTTGTATGTCCTACTAAATGGCGGTGATGATTGTGTGGCGTGTGACTAGAAATTAGAGTGATTACATTGACTTTCTACTGTATAGTGTGGTCTCAAAGACTCAGTTTACATTCAAGAAGCTAATAAATAAAGGCGTTTTTTTTTCTTTCTGACTCAGCACAATCAATAGGTGCAATCCAAGACTTGGATCTAAAGGGCTTGTTTTAGTTTCTAATTTTAGGACAGACCTTGTTTCCATTTTCATTTTAAAACTCATTTTTTCACATTAACTTTACAAATAGATTATAAAGCTGTACAACAGGGGTGATGAAACCCCCCTCTCAAATTCACTTATCTCTCACTAGACCTATTTTCTCCCCATTATTTCAGGAACATACCGGCTTCTATGGAAGCCCTGAGTGGCAAGTGAAAAAAGGAAAAAAAATCTGGTTATTCATTTTTTAATTTTTTGATCAAAATGGTTTTATTTCCTGTGTTTATAACATGATTGGAAAAAAGGATCATTTTTGTAAATTGTTGTTGTAATACTAATTTCAGCCACCACCATTATCCCACCTTTGAAATGGGACTAAAAGCATTTATGTTTTCTCCCACGTCCTAATTAGTGCTAATTAAAATACATTTCTAGTCAAAAGTAAGATACAACCGTATTTATTTATTTATTTATATGTTTTATAACTGGCTAACTAACAATATATGTACCTTGTATTTATAGCGCATGGAGAAATGAAAACTCACCTGGGAGAAAACATGAAAACATGTGGTAGTGGTGCACTACAGTCTCTTGTGGCCGAAATAAGTATTGCAACAACAAATGTGTTCAAATGATCCTGACAAAGAAATCACCTGCCCCAAACTTTGTTTCCCCACCTGTTTTCAGACATAAAAATGACTTGGAAAGATTATCCTAATAAAAGCAAAACCCTTTTCTCGCTTGTTTTTAAAATAATACAGACGGGAGAGAAAACAATTAAGATCAGGCTTTGAAAATAGATCACCAGAATTTTTTTGTTACTTGACTCTCCAGGCTTCTGTAGACTGCTATTCCCACAGGCTCATTGTCGTTTCATACAGTTTTCTTAGAATAATTCTTAGTCTGTTTTAGTGGTCACAACAGTAACGTGGGAACGAGTGAATCAATCACTGATTTCATAACCCTTGTCAACTATTTATGCTAAAATGGTGCAAACTGGCACTGATTATGTGTTTTAGTGCCAAGAGGATGTCCAACATGTCACCTCTTCTAATCTAAGGTGTGCAGTGTATTTTCTTAAATCCCTAACTTCCAGTTGAACAAGCACAAAATTACTCAGTAGTGATGAATGAATCCAGTCACAGGTCAATCCACGTGACCTGCTGAACTGATCAGACACTCTGTAACTTTGTGCCTATTCACATCTAGTGGTCACAGTAGTTACGAGAAATCCTGGCATCTTAAAAAAATGCTAAACTAAACAGAATCGGACAAAAACAATGAGGTGATATCATGAACAGGCTGCAGGACTGTCTCTATCCGGACTGGACAATCCAAAGCAAATCCGTTCCAGAGATACTGCAAAGCATTCTGGGCCGTCTTACGATATGTGACACTGTGTATGTAGATCCTCTTCTTTCTTTTGTCTTTCTTCTGTCCGCTTGGTTGCCCAGACAGCAGAGACAGTGATGGCTTCTTAGCTCTGCAGCACAGAACTTCATTTCCCATGATCCCCGGCTGCCTTGCATATTAGCAACATCCTTGAGGATAACTGTTCCAGTGTCCAGCCAGTGTTTGTCAGTGTGTGTGTGCGTGTGTGTGTGTGTGAGCAGTTCTCAGGCAGTGTACTGTGAGTGAAGTGTGTGTGTGTGTGTGTGTGTGCTTGTGTGTGTGTGTGTGTGTGTGTGTGTGTGTGTGTGTATGTGTGTGTTCAATAATCCATCTACTTCTCATCCTCATCGCCTTCACTCATGCTGCTTATAGAGGCAGATGCTCCTTTGGGGGAGGTTGGGGGTGAGGGCCGTGCGTTGTGCCAGCGGGCTGGAGGCGACGGGGGCGAGGGAGAGCGCAGGGGGGACAGTTCACGGGGAGGACTGTTGCACGGCGACTCTCGGGGAGACAGAGCGTAGGACAGCATTCGTCCACTGCGCTCCTGAAACACTTGTTTCTGTTCAGGGACAGAGGGACAAAAAGAGTGACTGTTAGTACACACAGCACAAAAGTCCAAGCATTTGAAAAAAATAATGTTTATAATATCAAATACTATGTGACATTTTATATTTTGGGGCAGTATATTTTTAATTAACCCTAGTGCCTTAAGGATTTTTAATTAAAAATATATTTTTTCAATCATTTTGGCTGTGTTAATGCATATGGCAAGGGCATTATTTAATCAACCATTTAAATGGCAAAAAATCTGAAATAAATAAATATGGTCACGACTGATATTGGTAAAAATAAATAAATAAATAAAATTTAGAAAATAATATCAATATATAGTATTTTTCCGGCAGTTTTAGGGAGAAGACACTTTTGACTTGTACATGTTTACTTATTTTTTTAAATTTGACAATGAACCATAAATAAAATGCATCACAATGAATGTTGTTGTTTATCACATTTTGACATTCTCCATGCTGGAAATAAAAAATAAATAAAAGTTGGTTAAAGTTTTAACTCATTGAAAGTGGATAATTCATATAGAATTTTATGGCATTTTTTTACACATAAGTTTGTCCAAATCTTTTTTCCAAGTGATTTTTAGAGATATTCTCACAAACAACGCTTCAATAGACAAGTATGCCACTAAAGTCATTGTAACAACTGATAACAGCTATTATAATGATGGTTATTTTTGCCTTTATTAATGGGTTACTTACCCAAGTCCCATCAGGCCCAAACAGTTCTAGGAAGTTGCCAATAAACTCTCTAGATTTCTCTTCCCACTTCTGAATGAGGTCGTGACTCTTCTCCTCCACACGGTAAACAAAATGTTTGCTCTTCTCCTCGACTGTGCGGACCTTCTCCTTCATTCGGTCCACTTGGTTCTGCAGCCGGTACTTCTTCTCCTGAGGGGATTAAATGTTGAAGAAAAGCTGTTATGCAAGTGTGACAAATTAACACATCCACAAATAACCATAAGTTTAATCAGGAAGTACACTGCAAAAAAAGCAAAGTTGGGTGAACTCAAAATTTAAAGGCAACAAACTTCAATAAAATTTTAAGTTGGACAATTAAACTAAATATTTTAAGTTTTGTTTTTGAGTTTGCTCAACTCTGAATTTCTCTGGCACGGTTGTAACGCCGCTATGAAATGTCAGCTAATGTTGTGACCACAATTTTGAGTTAGAATTGATATGCTAATGGCTACTCTTGTAGCTGTAACAAGCAGCGGCGCTAGCATTAGTTAGCCGCTAGCTTTCGCTAATGGCCGAATTTCACCGCTTTCCCGCGTTTCACAACAAAGAAATAAGAGTTAGCAGAACTATTGTCCCTTGTTTTGAACCCCAACTTAAAGATATAAGTAACAACAACTAACAAACTTGTTTTTGAACATACAACTGGCTTCCTTTGGTGTGCTAACTAACATTATTGCCCTAAATGTCAGTAATTTATATTTCCAAGTTTTACCAACTTAAATCACTGTTTTAGGCCAAAAAATACAAGTTGCCTTTTTTGCAGTGTAGACTTTGGATCCTGAATTTTTGTTTGTAAAATGATCTTTAAAGGACACAGTGAACATGCATATACCCTGCAATACTTGCAGATATTACACATACCATTATGGGGACATGTTGCATTGATCATGCTCTTACATTGATATAGCTGACATTCAGCTCCTTGGCTGTGTAGCCACGCTGGAGGTTGCGTCGGGCGTAGACGTCGTAGTCTCTCACAATTCTGGTGATCAAGTCAGACGTTGAGATTCCTTCTGTCCGTTGTGTTGGCACAAACATCCCTGGCATATAAAAACCACACAGAATTTGAAAGCTGCCTGAGGTGTCTTTTGTAAGAGTGAAAACTTTATCAAACACCGACCTGCCTCCTTGATGTGTTTATAGACGTCCTCACTTCCTGCTGAGGAGTAAGGGATATCATCGTGAGCCACAAAATCGATCTGGGGAGCAATGAAAGGTCATGACTGCACAGTAGAAAACACTGCACTGGTAGACGGACATGGGGTAAAAAATAAAAATAAAAATAAAAAACAGCCACAAGAAAATACAGTAGGTTAGATTTCTGTAAAATATACATACTTGAAATAGTACACTTTGACAAAAAAAACTCCTAAACTATATAAACTAACTAAACGTAATGTTTCTATATTGTTTCATGTCTACAGTGAATTCATTAAAATAGTTCATCAATTCATCAATACATAGGAGAAATAAAAATTAGCATTCATTTAGATTTGATTCTGAACTGAACATTTAAATTTCCCAATTAAACCACAATGATATTTTATGAAAAATATTTTATAAATGTTAAATATATAATAATACAATTTTATGAAAAACTAAAATTAAAGCAAATTAAAATTAAGTTTGTTAAAATAATTAAATTTAATTACATTTAAATTTAAATATTTTTTATTAATTAAATTAGATTGTCATCTTCAGTGATATTGGATTGTTTTGAATTGGTTTGTGAGCCCGCCAATTAAATATACTTTCAAAGTTCATAATCATTGTAGTTTTTGTTCTAAAACAGTGACATGATGAGGTGCAATGCCTCCCAGATTTTATTGACTGAACAGTCCTCTGAACTGACTCACTTTAGACTTTGGACTTTTAGTGCTAAAAGGCTTTTGTAAATTACTGTGAGGAGTCCTAAAGTTAGACCTGACATGTCCATTATTCAGCCTCTAACCGAGTTATTTTGTCTTAACTCAGTTAGAGGTTACTTTTGGCCTTAGGATGTGATGGCAGTCTGTGGATGCTTCATGCACATTTTAACACTTAGATACCACACACACACACACACACACACACACACAGTGAGGGCCCTCATTGGAATAGTGAATTCCCTAGCCCCTTACCCTAAGCTAACCTTCACCATCACAACTAAATGCCCAACCCTAACCCTAACAACCCGAACTGTAACCTTAACCCTAAAACACAGTCCGAACTCTCAAACAAGCCTTTAAAGAAATTAGGACCGGCCCGAAATGTCCTTACTTCACAAAAATGTCCTTATTCTGTTGGTTAAAAACATGTTCCGGTCCTCACTATGTAGGAAGTACAAGAACACACACACACACACACACACACACACAAACTCTCTCTCTCACACACACACACACACACACACCTTGTGTTTCTCTAAGAACTCCGGCGTAAGAGTCCAGGGTGCGTCTCTCAAAACCTCGTCGACATAGCGGCAGTGTCTCAGCGCTTCATAAC
Source organism: Centropristis striata (assembly GCF_030273125.1). NCBI lineage: Eukaryota > Metazoa > Chordata > Actinopteri > Perciformes > Serranidae > Centropristis > Centropristis striata. Next base: position 19,475,269 of record NC_081539.1, read on the forward strand.
GTTCGATCTCTGTCATGACTGTGAAACCCTTGTACTTATGGGTCAGCTCATCACTGCACACTGTTCCAAGCACAAAGGAGGGAAACACACAAGCACATAATCAGACAAATCTGCATGTGTTATCTTGAGCAGTGGAATGTCTGAGTCTACGTGCATATACACTGCCAATGAAAAGTATTCACCCCCCTCGGATGTTTCACCCTTTTGTTGCTTTAACACAACAGTTTCACTCAGTGAGTTGGAGATTTTTTGTAGCCATCTCCTGACTTTTACTTTCCAATGATCTTTTCTCTAAGTTGCTTGGAGTGTTCTTTTGTCTTCATGTTGCAGTTGTAGGAGGAATACTGATGAACCAGAGACTGGACCTCCCAGACACAGATGTTTTTATACTAAAATCACATGACACACATCAACTGCACTGATGTGATCTTCATTTCACTAACTGTGACACAGCTGGAATCAACTAACTGGAACTCTGTTAAATTAGGTCAGTTACTTTAAAGGGGGTGAATATTTATGCAATCATTTATTTTAACTTATATATTTGTAATTGATTGACATTATTTTGTAAAAAAAAAATCTACTTTCACTTTGATATTAAAGAGGTTTTTTTTTTTTTGCAAATTCTTGTCAAAAAAAGCCAAATTATACTGACCATGATTTTATGTGTAAAAGCAACAAAAGGGTAGCCTGGCTAACACCAGACTATTCACAAATGAGATTAGTCTGGAAACCAGCCGTTCATTTCTCTGTAGAGGAGGTGTGGTTTACGATCCTCCGGAGCCGTTTATTGGGCGCTTAGAATATCTATCAAAAGCGTCTGTAGGTAGCTCTTAGCCAATCAGATCAGTTATACCAGATGACGTAGTAGAGCGACAGAAATGGATGTTTGTTGTGTGTGTGTCTGTGAGAGAGTGTTGCTCGCTGCTTTGCTTCTCCAGTTCTCGCTTTCTGCAAGATTATTTATTTTCACGCTTTATTCCCCCTCATGTCATTCAGCCACACAAATCCACTGATTTTATGGGCAATAAACAAGCTGCGGCGGGTCTCTCGGCAGCTCAGCTGTCCCCCGGCTCGTAGCGAGATCACCGGCGTAACGGTAGCGGGGCTAATAGCTAATAGCCCCGCTACCGTAACGCCGGTGATCTCGCTACGAGCCGGGGGACAGCTGAGCCGCCCAGAGACCTTTCGCCTTTCAACTTTCGCTCTAAACTATTTAAAACACCATCTACAGCTAAAGAGAGTTTCGCGTCTGCTGCAGCCATGTTGGATTTGTAAGAAAGCTACAAGCTTCCGTCTGCCGAGTAGTACGCGTCATCGTCTTGCCGTCCCTCCCCGTTCTGTGATTGGATCCCTAAAACAGGGCTAAGAAACCTCTCTGGTTGCCAGACTGCCTGGAGGTTCGAAATTAAATTTGAGCGCGCAAGGCAGTATGGGTATACCCAGGCTAACAAAAGGGTGAAACATCTAAGGGGAGTGAAAACTTTTTATAGGCAGTGTATGTGTGTGTGTGTTTGTGTGTGTGTGTGTCTCAGTGTGTCAGTGTCTCTGGCCTACCTCCTACTATGAGGTAGGTGTTGGGAAAGAGGTTCTTGGCCTGCATAAGAGCACGAGCGTGTCCAGAGTGGAACAGGTCAAAGATGCCATCTGCGTAGACTCTGACTGGCCGGTCCACTGAAAACACACAGCAACACAACAACACATTTATCTCACCCAAGTGGCATATAGTGAGAGTAAGGGTTGTTTATCAAAGGATTAAAATTGATGCAGCAGATGAGCAGAAATTGTCATGTTTTCACTGTTTATGAAGTATTTTATTATTCCTTCATGTTCCATGTCTTGTGTTTTATTTTCATCACTGTCTCTGTTTCAGGTTCTTGTCTGCCCTGCCCCCCTCATCGTCTGTGTGCACCTGATCCCTGATTGTGTCTCCCACACCTGAGTCTCATCCCTCCCTTAGCCCTGTATATAACCCCCCTTTGTGTCTTGTCTCGTCCCCAGTTCGTTATTCTTTATAGTTCATTGACATGCATTTCTCAACAGTTATTGTCTTGTTGTTTTTTGATACCTTGCTCTTTGGATTCTGCCTTTTTGCCTGTCGTTTTTGGATATTGTTGCCTGTTTGACTGCCTGCCTGTGTACCGACCTCACCTCCGAATAAACGCCTTTTTGATTATTGTGACCTGATCTCAGTCTTTGCATTTGAGTCCTCCTTTCTGAGCAAAGTCCCTTGACAGAAATAGAGATGTTGTATGATTATGGTAATACATTTCGAAGGAGTAATAATAGTCGTAGTAGCAGTGGTAGACAAAGTTGTTACAGTAGCATAACAATCAATAGCATCAGCAGTAGTTGTGATGAGAGTGATACTGTAGTAACAGTAAAAACAGTAGTAATGATAGTAAAAGGAGTGGCACAAGCAGTAGTTGGAGTACAGTACCATAGAAGGAAAGGTATCTGTAGTAGCAGTAGAGTTAGCATCAGTAGTAAAGTAAGGGCCAGTGCTATGTTCCCAGGGTCCTATGGTCTATTGTTGTTGAGGTCTATCTTCTCCTGGATAAAAGTGATCAGATGCTATGTAACTTTATTGGATGTAAAGTGGATGAAAGTTTCAAATACAGTTTGAATGGTAAATGAGATATCAAGGTCTAAAGAAAAGAAAATAAACTGTCTTGGTCGCAAATTTGAGGTTGTAGGTTTCAAATAGAATAACATCAGTAGTCCCTTTATCAGGCAAAGAACCATATTTGGTAACTTCAGCGGACATCCAAATGTGGCCCCCATGCCCCTCTGTGAGGTCGTAGATCCACATGGATTTCTGCCAGCTAGCGAAGATCAGACTAAGTCACAGATAGTGACACCATGGCATCTGACCAATCATACTAATAATAATAATAATAATAATAACTCAGTTGACCTTGATTTGCAACATAAAAATGAAACATTTTGGAAAAAAGTCACAGAAGTAAAAGTGCTGTAATATCCCCCAAAAACACTTTAGGGTTGTGGGATGTGGGTGATTTTAAAATTGATCCAGAAACATACATTTCTAAGAACATAAAACTTTTTGGGGTAACGCTTTATAATAAGGTCCTTAATAACCATTAATTAACAAGTAATAAGGCATTGTTCTCGCTTTAGATCCGGTAGTTGCAAAAAGCATAGCTAACTTATAATACATGAGCAATAAAGTATATTTTAATATCAATAAGCAAACAAAATAAGATTAATAAAGGCATGGCAAAGACATAATGGGTGGGTCATGGGTGTTTGTAATGCTATTATGAAGAATTATAAGATACTCATGAGGCTTTTATTAATGTTCCTATTATAGATCTCTGATAGCCTGCTATTAGCTGTATTATAATGCCATCATTAACACTTATATAAGCTTATAAACACACAATGATGTTAATAAGCATCTTGTAAGGACTTACAAGGGCCTTATTACTTGTTAATTAATGGTTATTACAAGGACCTTAATATAAAGCGTTACCCTTTTTGGAAGGTCTTTTCAGTGTGTCATATTGCGAGGATACTAAGCTGGACAAGATCTGACTTTGAGAACTTAGATATGCTCCTGTAAAGTGTATGAGTATGTAGTGATAGTGATGCTGTAGGAGGAGCAATAGCTGGAGCAGGAGCACTATTGATAACAAGTGTGGCAGCAAAGGTAGCTTTAGAGCTAGTAGTAGACAGAGCAGTAGAACAGTTGTTCAGTGTCATAGAAAAAATGGCAGTAGTAGCAGAAGCATTACTAGTAAAATGTATCAGTAGTAAAATAAGACAATATAAGCCTTTATTGATTCTCAAAGGGGGAATTTAGATGTTGCAGCCACACAAAGATCAAAATAAGTGCAGATATATAGAGAAGTAAAAAATCAAATAAGAAACAGAATAAATAAAATAAGAGCCACATACAATTAACATATGACTAGAAATAAAAATATTAACTATACTAAACATTTAAAGACAAAATAACAAGTTCTACGATTAAGTAATGATCCTTTAAAGTAGTCTATGAAATGACACGACAGGATAAAATATTAACATGGTATGGTATGTTATAGTACAGTAATATAGTATAATGAGGTATAAGTTATAAGACATAGTGCAATGTAATAGTAGTACTAGTATATTATACTATAGTGAAGTATAATTTTGTTTAGTACAGCAGTAAATGGTTTTGAATGGTACAAATATAATATGGTATTGTATGCTATGATAGTGATGCATGATAATATTTTTTGTAAATGATAATAATAATGTATGGGATAAAATCAGAAGTGATTATAGTATACACGGTTGCTCATAAAGTTGGAATGCAATATTTTGACCTCTTTACATGAAATGATTGTGACAATGTGATTTAATATTAACAGATAAATTGTAAATTAAAAAAACCTAAAACTTTATTAATCAATCTCCGCCAAACATATCACAATGAAAATGAAACCACAATTAACAGAGGATTGTGTCTGAAAATTAAATTATTCTAACTTTATGGGCAACCGTGTATAAAGCAAAGTACATAATTAAATCAGACCAACAGCTGTTCAAAGTGATGACAGTGACAGATTGTGATCTTTGCTGCTGATTAGTCTGATGGCAGTGGGCACAAAGGAGAACGTATCAGTCATAGAAATAGTAGTAGTGGCCTTGATAGTCATACTGTAGAAGCAGTAAATGAGGTAGAAGTAGGAATGGTAGCAATAAAAGAAGTAAATGTAATACGAGAAAGGAAGGAATGAGGATTATGATGGTGATAAACATGAAAGCTGGGAGGAAATGGATCGGAGAAGGGAAACAGAGCAGTAGGAGGTCTGCTGTACCTGGGGTGCCTCTGCGGGCCTGAGCGATGCTGAGCTTCTCATGAGGGGCGCGACAGTCACAACTGGTCTCACTGGCAAAGATGGCGGGCTTTGTCAGAGTCTGAAACAGGGAGAGGAAGAAGAAGGAGACCATGTTATAGATGCAAATATAGCACAAATATTGGTAACGCTTTATATTAAGGTCCTTGTAATAACCATTAATTAACAAGTAATAAGGCCCTTGTAAGTCCTTACAAGATGCTTATTAACATTACTGTGTGTTTATAAGCCTATATAAGTGTTAATAATGGCATTATAATACAGCTAATAGCAGGCTATAAGAGATCTATAATAGGAACATTAATAAAAGCCTCATGAGTATCTTATAATTCTTCATAATAGCATTACAAACACCCATAACACACCCATTATGTCTTTGCAATGCCTTTATTAATCTTTTGTTTTCTTATTGATATTAAAATATACTTTATTGCTCATCTATTATACGTTAACTATGCACTTGTTAACAGTTAACTATGCTTTTTGCAGCTAAAGGGATCTAAAGCGAGAACAATGCCTTATTACTTGTTAATTAATGGTTATTACAAGGACCTTAATATAAAGCGTTACCCAAATATCTTATTTTATGTAGGATGTAGGAGACGAATGTTCATTATAAAAATATGCATTATCTTTATTTTAACACCGTGTGCAATATTATTATTGAATTTTATGTGCAATGTTGCCCTTCAACATTGTATCGATAATACTTTCAATGGCGTGCAAGATCTGTTTTCAACACCACGAGCAATAATACTTTCAATATCATGTGCAATATTACTTCTTCGATTTCTTGTGCAAAGTTACGTCTTCAATATCATCTGCAATGTTATAATTATTTTAGAATACTTTCAATATCCTGGCACATATTACTCTCTATTCTTTTTTTAATATCATGGCCAATATTACTTTTTAAAATTTTAGTTTACTTATTATACTGATCTTAACCTTATTTTACATCTATATTTAGGACATACTGTATATAGCTAGCTAGCTTATTATACTGATCTTATTTTATCTATATCTATATCTATATCTATTTCTAGGACATGCAAAGCCCATATATTTTGTAAGACATGGAATATTTCCTTATTTGGTGTAATAATTCTGCCTTATGCATATTTCTGTGTGTCACATCATGCCCTATGCTCAAATTGTCATTTCACTTCATTATAATTGCTACAAAACAACAGTTTAGAGGCCTGAAAACAGGCCTTTTAGTGCAGACTGGTGGATTATAATTGAGATTCATGCAAGTAACAGAAATGCAGGCAACATACAGGCAGCTAAAGAGTTACAGCTTCAAGAGGAATAGAAAGAAAGCATTAATTTTTAACACTGCCATAGATGAGACCAGGTTATAGATGCAAATATAGCACCAATATCTTATTTTAGAGGATGTGAGTGACTAATGCTCATCTTAAGATATGCATTAAGTGAACATGTGAGCGCTCACATCCTTCAGTGGAACATAACATGTTTCCCTTTCCATTCCTGTTACAGTAACCTCCATTAAGTTATTGACTGATGTTGATGCACGCTCCATATTAGGACAATGGATTGAGAGACAGCGAGTGCTGCACTCAGTCATATTGATCACTCTGTTAGTGTGTGTGTGTGTGTGTGTGTGTGTGTGTGTGTGTGTGTGTGTGTGTGCGTGTGCGTGTATTGACATGTGGCAGAAAACAAGGGCAGAGTTATCGATTTGTAGTCAAAGGGCTCACAGGAATGAGCTAGAATTCAAAGGGAAGAATAAGATGAATGATTCAGGTGACTTCCAGTGATGGATTTGGAAGCGAACAACTATCATTTTCAAATAAATATATGTAAATGAAGGTAGTGAAAAACTAAAAGACAGAGGGGTATATAAAGAAAGACAGACAGAGCAATAAGGGACAAGTATGATAATAAATGATACTTGTTTGTGTCAAAGCTATATCAAGGTTAAAGTGTTGCAGTGTGAGCCTGCCTGAAAATTTGTCTTTGTGTGCCATCTGTTGACTGCAGGGAATATTCACTGAATCTCATTCACACAGATAAATGAGAGTCAGCACGGAGCAGAAAGCTGTGGGAGTGTGAGAGGAGGATCAAAAAATGGAAACATATTCAGTCTCTGTGGACAACGCAGGCAGCTGACGTCAACATGTCCTCTAGGAACAGCAACAAAACTGAGTTTGGCCTAACAACACGTTCCACAGACAGAGACAGGGAGAGTCAAAAATCAAATTAGCGGTTATGAATCACAGTGTAGGTTTGGAGAGGGAGACTTAACAGGTTAATTTGTTTAAGAAAATGAAGCTTTAGCACAGAGCCAAAGATTCATGCATCCACCTCAGTACAGTGGAGCGACTAGGTTTCATTTTTTGTGCTCAAGGTTGCGTCTGTCTTATCACAGGACAATAGCGTGAGCTATAAACAGGTGACCTCCTCAGAGTCACACCGAGTTAACAGGCCAGGAGAACAGAGCTTTTTATTTGGGACCCTGGAGACCATGAGATGTCTTTTACAGCTCAAAAATGATACTTTACATGACATTACATGACATTACATGACATTACATGACATTTAGCTGACGCTTTTGTCCAAAGCGACTTACAATAAGTGCATTCAACTTGAGGGTACTAGACTTAGACCACAGGAATCAAGTAAGTACATAACTTTAAGAGCCATCTGTAATCGCTACAGGAGTGCTATATGTTAAAGAAGAAAAGAAGAGAAGAAGAGAAAAGAAGAGCATTTTTAAAATATATATATATAATATATATATATTTTTTAAAAATGCTCTTCTTTTCTCTTCTTCTCATGTTAGGTGACTTAACCGAGGTATTGTTAAGTCATGGTCACCTAACATATATATATATATATATATATATATATATATTTATTTATTTATTTATTTATTTATTTATTTTTTAAAGCTCTTCTTTTCTCTTCTTCTCTTCTTTACATTGTTTTATCACCTTGGTACTTCACATTTTTTCCTAATGTTATGACAATTGCTTCTACATGATATGAAATTGATGTCATGTTGCAAAAGACCCATATAGACAATGATCCTTGCTCTAAAGATAAATCTAAGATAAATTACAGTGGACTTCCATGTGCTTTTGTGGTTGTTCATAAGTCCAACAAGAAGTTAGATCTTTCACCATAACTATGTAGAATAGCATACAGTATAATTCACTGACGGTGAATAACTTTTTGGCAAACCAAATGACCATATCAATGAATATCACATGCAATATTATTTTAAAATCATGTGCAATATTGTTTTTCAACTTAATGTGTAATTTTACCCTTCAATATTGTATGCAATAATACTTTCAATATCATGTCCAATATTAATTTCAATATTATGTGCAATATTATTTTAAAATCATGTGCAATATTGTTTTTCAACTTAATGAGTAATTTTACCCTTCACTATTGTATGCAATAATACTTTCAATATCATGTTCAGTGTTGTTTTTCAACTTAATGTGTAATTTTACCCTTCAATATTGTATGCAATAATACTTTCAATATCATTTGCAATATTACTTCTTTGATTTCTTGTAAAAAGTTACTTCTTCAATATAATCTACAATGTTATAATACATTTTATAATACTTTTAATATCCTAGCAAATATTACGTTCCATTACTATTCTAATATTAATGCCAATATTACATTTTTAAATTTAGTTTACTTATTCTACTGATCTTATCTATATCTATATCTATATCTATATCTACAGTATATCTAGCTAGCTAGCTAGCTAGCTATATTCCATGTTTTACATAATATATAGGCTATGCATGGACATACTGTATGTAGCTAGCTAGCTAGTTAGCTAGCCACATACAGTATGTCCATGCCAAGCTTATATATTATGTAAAACATGGAATATTTCCTTATTTGGTGAAATAATTCTACATTTTGCTTATTTCTGTAATATGTCACATCATGCCCTGTAGTCTTTGGTCTGCTGTAGTTGATACATTTCTATTTCACTTCATTATAATCACTACAAAATCAGAGATGTGGACGAGGCCTGGAAACAGGCTTTTTAGTGCAGACTAGTGGATTATAATTGAGATGCATTCAAGTCACAGAAAGGCAGACAACACACAGGCAGGTAAAGAACTACAGCTTCAAGAGATATAGAAAAAAGGCATTAATTTTTAACAATGCCAAAGATGAGAGAATCCTTTTATGATGTCTATATCTCTCATTCACTTGCACACCCTTCCCCTGCTTCTTAGACAGCAGCAGAGAGGAGGTGTTTGGGGAGCACCCTCATCGCCCATGAGTCCTTGGGCATGGTGAGGGGTGGCTTACAAACACTTAGCACAGAGCAGATGGTGAAGCTTAAACTCACTGACCACTGGCACAGAGGCCTTTCAGGGTGAGCGGCGTGAGCATGCACAGTAGTAAAGCCCACTCTGGCACAAGCAAAGAACATCTGGCATTAGAAGGATTAAAGCTAGGGAAAAAAGAGAAACAGGGAGGGATACAGGCCAGTAAAGACTAGACAAGGATGGAGAGAGGTTGGAGTCAAAACAGAGGAGATGAGGAGACAAACATGAATGCCAGGATGAGGAATAACACCAAAGAAGAAAAGAGAATCCAAACACAGGAGGCTCCCCTTACTGCCGCAATGTCCCTTCAGCAGGACATTCATGTTATGTTGTCCATTGTGTAAACCCCCTCCTTCTTTGGCAGCACATACTCAAGCACACACACTGTCCACTCAGCATTCTGAGCAGCTTCATGCTATAGGGGATCTGTTTCGTAACAGGGGAGAAAGCAGGACCCTTTGTCTTCATCCCCCTCCCTGTCACACACACCGCAAGACAGAAACATCCAAAAAAACACACACATTCAAATGCCCTACCGTCCGGGGATGAGGGCAGGTGTGCTCAAGCTCCTCCATGATTCCCAAAGACTCATGGGATGCGGCTGTGGTCCCTCTGTAATGTGACTCAGCATCAGTGAGACGCTGCCTCTCTCCTCACCACTCTGTCTCTTTCTCCTTCCTCTGTTCCCCCCGCCCACTCCCTGCTCTGCTTCTCTGTCTGTCCTCCCCTCTCCTCCCCCTCCCCCTCCTCCTTCTCTCTGATCCTCTGCTGCAGAGAGGAGGAAGCAGTAAGGAGGTCTCACTCTGTAGCTATTTCTCAGCAAAAGGGATGCTCTCATCTTGATGTTCTTGCAAAACTGAGGTTAATTTCTATGCATTTGAGTAACAAATATCCAGGCACAAATGTCATCAATATTATAGATGTTCAGTAACATTGACGAGGAGACACCTATAGTACAATGCTTTGCTGTTTACATAGACATATACGGTATGACATTTTCATGTGGGACTGGTAAATGCAGTATTTGGAGTCATGTATGTGTAACTTGAGGGAAATGGTCACTGCAGGGCACATATAAGCCACACCAGAAGAAAAAATAAATATTATTTATCTGTGCAGGATCATCCTGTCTGTGAGAGACTCGTTGTTTTGATAAAAGATCTTCGTGCACAGAGCTGATGAGCTCTTGCCATGGCGACGGAAAAGAGGAGAGAGCTCCAAGAGAGGACCAATCAGAGACAGGATAGAGCAGTCGAGCAGTATGAAGGGTGGGGATTGGTGGAGTGGTCCATAGCACCATCAGTGAGATGATACCGAGTATCACTACTTATTTAGGCTATGGTCTCAGCATGACAGGGGTTCAAGTGTGAAGAGAATGGGCAGTATATATGATTATATAGTGTGTAGTATAGTGATTTTTTTTTGGGGGGGGGGGGGCAGTCTACAAATGGACTCGATAAGGAAAAAATATATAACCAGAAAATATATGATTTCTAAAATGTAAGTGTTAGCCACACTAGTTACAAATCAGACTATTGCAAAGCTCAATTTCAGATATGTTTAACGTCTCTTGTATCTATATGAAGATACAGTAAGATAAGCGTTGTTTTACTTTACTTACAAACATTTGAGTAGTTTGATCTGTTCGTGTATTTGCTATTTGGCACAGATATTTAAAGCCTGAGACCACACAATCGAGGCTTCCTTTCCTACCATAGTCTACTTGGCAAACTTCCCGTTACCGTTGGCGACTGGACTGGATTATGTAGATTTCAGTATAAACCGAAACATGCATTCTTACCTTTAGTGGTCCTCTTCTGCAACAAAGGGGCGCAACAGCTGCGCAACAGGAATGCGCTCTGGCGCGTCGCTGTTTCACCATGGTGTCCCAAAGTCAAACAATTAACTAACTAACTTGTTTACCATTTGCTTTTCTGTCTGGTTTCTCTTTTAGTCCGAGTCTGTCTGTGCTCTAGCACAGCGGGCGAGAGCAGCAGAGGGACTGCAGTCCGTCTGTCCAGTCTGTCCACAGGACAGATCAGCTGCTCACCACTGATGAGCTGCGACAACTGTGTGCCACGGTCCATTTAGCAGACCTTACAGTTACCATACGGTTATTAGGCTATACATTCATGTACGCTCTTACTATTGTGGGCTATTACTTTGGAGAACTTAAAGCAACCTACAACTTGAAGCCTAACTAATAAAAAGTTGTCAAAAATGATAAAACAGGGTTATAGCCTGAAATTAAGATATCCAACAAATATGGATTTGTACTGTACTAGCTACTGATAACTGACAATATGCACAAACCACTTGCCACTGAAGTTACCAGTATGATACATTGGCCACTATAGGAGCAGGCTAACATATGAATTATCACAGTGATTTATGGTAGCCAAATAACAGGCTGTGGGGAAGAAGGACAAAACATGCTTTGTGTTTCATTGTTGGACGCACTGTAGTGTCTCTGTGGCCCCAATCTGGGACAGGAACCCATTGTGCCCTACAATGTCCCGCCTGGTCGCCATGGAAACGAGCTTCATCGGGATACTCAGGCAAAACCATTGGCTTTAAAAAAGAAAAAAAGAAAAAGAGATACTAATGGCCTAATCCTGTAATTTGAAGGATATGAACTTACTACATGGAAAATAATTATCTATAGGAATTATAGGCTATGGGTGGAAAAAGTCCTTTTGTTATCTTATCTCTCTGCAGACCAAATAGCCTAAACAGTTGTTGGATTTTGGGGGGAAATGCTAAAACAACCTCAGTGATTAGGATGTCTAATAAGTTTGATGTCAAAAGGATTTGAAATAAAGGGAAACCAGAAAAACCATGGGAATCAATGTTGGGATCGTTTATAGAATATTCAATGTAGTATCCCTAAAAACAAGAGCTGAAGGTCTTCGATGTGCATCATTCTATGTATCAAGTTTTCATTTTATTTTGTTTGCTTTGGTTTTTTGTTTGAGTACATTTTTTAGAATACATACATTTTGCTATTTTTTAAACTATTTTTATGTCTGAAGTAGACACAAAAACAAATAGATATATTGTAAATAAACAAACATGCAATCAATTGGCTATTATAAACTTGAAGATGGTCTAAAGTTAGAGCACTGCATGATATTAATTTTAGTTATTGTATGAGGCATTTTCAAAACAAAATCTAAATCAAGGGAGTCATTTGCCTTATCTGTCAGAGAATGTACTGAATTTAAAAATCCTTTAGACTAAATATGTCTATACTATAACCATACTGTAGAAATCATAGACTGTATATAGGTAGAAATACTGTAGATTCAGTGGTCTGGAGTCTGTGGAGTAAACAGTTGAGCAACACCGCCACCATACGGACAGCGTGGACACAGCGCTTCATTTTATTGGTTGATAACGATGTGACATCACTTCCTGCATATGACTTTCCCCGGGAAGCAGATTTGGCGCGACTGTCCTGTTGTTGTGTTCACCCGCCGCCGTCGTGCTGAGCTGGCTTCAGTGGGCAAGCATTAAAGACATAAAAGTTTAACTTATGGCTCCGGTATCAAGTCAAGATAAAGACATGGATGGCCCGGCTGTCGGTGAGTTTGTGTTTGGCGTCGCTTGCTAGCTGACTTTAGCGGACTTGCACAGGGAAAGTGAAGAAGTTAGCTAACATAATAGCTAGCTTACACTGCCATACTAATGTTACAACAAGGGCACGCGTAGGCTATTAATAACCTTACTGTAGGTGTATAAATGCGACAACTAAGTGAGCTAACAGTTTGCTTTAAGAGGCTAGTGTTGACAAAGTGTAAGGTAATGTTAGTGCGCTGCGACTGCCATCTGTCATTTCTTTGACTTTGTCTCCACTTTGTTGGCTCTGTGTTAGATATCGTCACCCTGTTAGAATAATCGCCTAACTGATTTTTCAAGTTTTGCTGGAAACACAAAAAACGTCACCAAAAGTGTAACATATGACATTTATTGATCATTTCACTCAAAAAGGATTAAACTACGGATGGCTATTGGCATAGTAATAACACTGTGTGTAAATTATGTAAGTTAAGAGAAATAAGTGACTTAGGCAATTTTTTGAACATGCCTTTGTTACTTAAGCAAGATATGGTAACACTTTATTTTGAAGGTGCCTACATAAGAGTCACACAATCCTGTCAGAAACATGACATGGGATGTGTCATGAACATTAATGACACTTTGAAGTAACATTAATGCTCATGATACTTGTCATGTCATGTTTCTGACAGGCTTGTGTCACTCTTATGTAGACACCTTCAAAATAAAGTGTTACCATATCTTGCTTAAGTCACAAAGGCATGTTAAAAAAATTACCTAAGTCACAATTTATTTTGACTTAGGCATAATAAATACACACACTTGACATGACTGGCCATTATCTTAAAGGGGTAAAATCACATGATCTGATCAACTGAGGATGTAGGTGATTTTACCATAGGTGGCTGGCGTCATGAGGAGATGATTTAGGCAAAAAAAAACAATTTTGACAAAAAATGATTTAGGTGATTATTTTTACAGTGTGACGATATTCATGACCTCTTCTAGTATCCGTTACATACGTAATGAGCCTAAGAACAGAAGTTAAGAGCAAAAGGATCCATGTTATACTTTCCTCAAAGTAGTTGCTCCAAATGTGACATTAGCGGACTATTTGCAAATCAAACTGTCATCTTCACACCTGCTTCTGCATCATCGTGTCCATGTGTGTCTCTGCCCTCAGATGATGGAGGGGATGCCTGTGGTTTGGCAAAGTCCCGCTCCAGACGGGAGAAGAGAGAGAAGGTGGGGAGGAAGTCTGCACTGGAGCAGCTCAAGAAAGCCAAGAAAGGGGAGAAGATCAAATATGAGGTAAGGAACTTCAGTGTTTTGATCATATATATGCAACAGTTTGTTTTTAATTCAACTCCGTGTGTGACACAACAGTACATTTTAGAGCCACATCACTTTACCTGTCAGGCTTTATTATTTATGTGCACTGACATTTGGATCTACCAAGCAGCCTCTATCGATAAAATGGTTTTTGTGCCTCTGAAAGAAATTTGCTGTCCATCACGGTGTCAAATATGAACTGTTTTCATTAAGTGTTTACTAAATTAACATTAGACTACTTAAAAAGAAAGAGAGAGCATTGAATCATATATGTATATATATATTTTTTATTATTTATTTATTTATTATTATTATTTTTTCTGTTTTTCTTCAGTGAACCCTCCCTTTGTGGCTGCCATTTATTTAGCACTGCGTGTTGCATATGTATTAGTCAACCAGTGTTTATTGTTTTCCAGGTGGAGGAGTTAACAAGTGTGTATGAGGAGGTGGATGAGGCGCAGTACTCAGAGATGGTACGAGAAAGACAAGAGGATGACTGGATTATTGATGATGGTGAGTCTTAGTCTCATGTATTCACCATGGCAATATGTGTAATGTGGAGGTCTGTTAATAAATGCTTCTTCTCTTCTCTCAGATGGAACAGGATATGTGGAGGATGGGAGAGAAATCTTTGACGATGATTTGGACGATGATGTCGTCGAAAACAACAAAGGTAAGCATGAGTGTGTGGGTCGATGTGCAGCACGTAGCTCTGCAGGAAGAGGGATTTTTGTAAAAATGTTTTGTTTATGATCACAGGCAAAGCAGGTGCTAAAGGAGCTGCCTCAAAGAAGAATGAGAAGAAATCTGTTGTTGCCAAGCCCAACACCATCAAGAGTCTCTTCATGAACAGTAACGTCAAGAGGCCTGCTGAGGTGTGTTTCTGCTGGCATCATTGACTTGCCTCTTTTACAATGTCCCTAAGCCTCCCCTGTGTGAATCTGAACTTCAAATGTATTTCATTTGATATATTTATATAATTTGAAGTTACAGCAACACAAAAACACACAAAAAAATACAAAAGATGTTACTGCTCTTGCCCCTTTTATGCCCTTTTGTTGACCATAAGCATATGTTGTCTCTTGCAGAAAGACGTGGACCTGTCCAAAGATGACCTACTGGGAGACATCTTACAGGACCTGCACTCTGAGGTTGGTATCATATAATTTAGACAAGTATCTTTTGCAGTGGTGGTGACACGTTGTCTTATTTTCCTCATAGACACTTTCTCCAACTATATATTGTCCATATCTAATCAGATTTGCCTTTTTTTAAATCTGTCTCTCTCTCTCTCTGTCTTCCCAGAAATCAAATCTTCTGACTCCTCCGCCAGTGGTCACTCTGAAGAAAAAGAAGTCTCTTGGAGCACCAATGAATCCCTTTTCTATCAAACATCAGATGCCAAAGGTATCTTTAAGCTATCACGATTGGAATTATCTACAAACTGGCCAAATTATACAGTTTGAATTCAGTAATTGTTAACTGTTGTCTGTCCCTTCTGTAACACCAGGAGTCACCCTCAGCTACGGGGCTAAAGGCTAAAGTTATC
Source organism: Centropristis striata (assembly GCF_030273125.1). Classification (NCBI taxonomy): domain Eukaryota; kingdom Metazoa; phylum Chordata; class Actinopteri; order Perciformes; family Serranidae; genus Centropristis; species Centropristis striata. Next base: position 19,490,919 of record NC_081539.1, read on the forward strand.
AAGCCACCACCTTCTGACCCGACCCCCAGGCCATCAGCCCGCCTCCCTCCATCCACGCCTACTCCTCCTGTGGAGAAGCAGAAAGTGGAGGAGCCGCATGAAGAGGAAGGTAAGAAAGACGGATACAACTGTGCTATCTTATTGCCCCTTTTCTCACTTCTAGCAACAAGGATACACTTATCTTTTATGACAATGTGTTTCTCAGTGAATGACACTCTGGCATTTGATGGGGTGGACTTCGATGAGCCGATGGAAGTCGGACTTGAGGAGGAGAAGTCTGCACTTAAAGATGATGCTGAGCCTTCACAGAAAGCAGCAGCGGTGGCAGTTAAAGTGGAGCCCAAAGTAGAGCCTCAGGACCCTGTGTTATTGTAAGTCTTTTATCTGCTTTGTTTGCTTCTTCTTTAGTAGGAAATGAAGATCTTTTTTCTGGCTCAATCTTAAAATGTACATGCATAAAAGAAACAGAGCTAACATGTAAAGACCTCAATTGTTTCTTCAACAGCACAACACAAGCTTCGGTTGTAACCTTCCTCTGTCCTTTTCCAGGTCCAGCAGGATGGAAAGCTCTTGGGGACAAGAGGAGGAAGGTGGAGCCAGTGAGGCTCCAGCTGAGGTACAGGTTGACTCCAGCAAACTCCCGCTGGTGGAGGGGGCCGACGGGGAGCAGGTTTTCCGCTTCTATTGGCTGGATGCCTTTGAAGACCCTTACAGCCAACCAGGTAAAGCACATGTACCCCCTGAGTGAATCTATATTTGATACTTAATCATGTAAATCCATTATCCAAAATTCCTGTTCACATTTGTAGAGCACATCCTGATATTTTAACTTCTCCGTGACCTAGGTGTGGTGTACTTGTTTGGAAAAGTGTGGATTGAATCTGCAAAGTCTCACGTCAGCTGCTGTGTCTCAGTCAAGAACATTGAGCGGACCATGTACTTCCTGCCTCGCGAATATGTAAGTTTCCTGCTCTCTCACATTACTGCCAGTATAGCATTGAACGAGGTTGCCGTGTTTTAAGAAACACTTGTTTCTCTTTGCTTTGTTAATAATCTTAATGACTTCAATGAATCATCACTTTACAGTACAAGATATTTGCTCTTATTACTGTGAAGACGGGTGGAGTTACATGTTGAGATTAGGTTGCAATCAAATTTCCAAAACGTGCACAGAAGGAAGTTGCATTATATTTGCTGGAATCTAAAAAAGTGATAGTGCTTTGTTGTGTATATACATTCTATGACCGTATAATAAAGCTGTAACAGTTATTGTATTCATGCCAGCTGGACGCAGAATACACATTTTGTAGATGGATGCATTTTATGTGGAGACCAAAGTTTACAAACTGTAGTTCCACAGGAAACTTTTCACTCTATACCACAAGCAAAATATGCTGAGGTCACAGAGAGGAAATGTTTCCATCAGCTTATAATGCTCAGTAGCTATAGAGCCCTTAATATCTTTTGAGTGTCCCCTTACTTTGAGCAAAAAAGAACAGGAACAGTTGGTGTGGCTGTGGCTGCACCTGCTATATAAGATGCAATATACACATCAACTTAAAAAAAACAACCCCTAAAACTATAACACAATATCTTTTTTCAACTTTTGGCTGTGTTGTCATGAACAGAAAGTGAACACCAAGACTGGGGAGGTGTCGGACACTCCTGTAGGAATGATGGATGTCTACCAGGAGTTTAATGAACTCTCTGAGAAGTTCAGGATCATGAAGTTCAAGTCCAAGGTCAGTGACTACTTTGTTTATAGACTGTATAGCTTGTATGCAATGTTCTGGCGTGTGACATCATGTTTGTTACTGCTGCTTGTTTCTTTCTGCAGAAAGTGGAGAGGAGCTACGCCTTTGAAATCCCAGACGTGCCCACTCAGTGCGAGTACCTGGAAGTCAGATATTCTGTGAGTGGACGTGCCCACACAGAAGTGGTCCAAGCCTTTATCGTTTTTTAACAATAACTTATTTGTCTATGTGGTAAATATTGTTGTACAGGCGGAGTTCCCAGCGCTGCCTTCTGACCTGAAGGGGGCGACCTTTTCCCACATTTTTGGAACCAACACTTCCAGTCTGGAGCACTTCCTCCTCAGCAGGAAGATTAAAGGGCCCTGCTGGCTGGACATCAAGACACCGCGTAAGGAGGATGCCTCAATAATTATTTTCTGTTTGTTTGACAACTTTCATTTAGTTTAACTGAAGAAAAAAACAATTTATATTGGAAAATTCACATGTACCCTTGTGTCTGTGTTAGAGCTGATCAGCCAGCCGGTCAGCTGGTGTAAGGTGGAGGCTCTGGCCCTGAGGACCGACCTCGTCACTGTGGTCAAAGACCTGTCGCCTCCACCCATCACCGTCATGTCCATCAGCCTCAAGACTATCCAGAACCCCAAAACACACCACAACGAGGTCAGAATGAAAAAAATGGTTTTGTGTCATTTCTCTGGAACTGCCTCCCCCTCCACATCCGTGCAGCGCAGTCCCTAAATGTTTTTAAATCTCACTTAAAAACCCACCTCTTTTCTCTTGCCTTCAATTAAAGTTTTTTTTTTTTTTTTTTCCCCCGGCAAGTGCTAGGGAATAGTGTCCCCTAGTAATCCCACAGTGCTTTTAAAATGATCCCATCTTCTTTTACTTTATTTTAAATTCAATTTTGTTTTGTTTCTTTCTTTTTTACCTTTATCAATTCAGTATTTTATTGCACTTTTTGCACTATTATGTGAAGCACTTCGGTGCGGCTCAGCCGTCTGTAAATGCGCTATATAAATAAATTTGACTTGACTTGACTTCATGATGTGCACAAACAAGCTGAGGTTCTCAGTGATATAATTGGTCCTCTGCAGATTGTGTCCCTGGCCGCATTGGTCCACTATCAATTCCATATGGATAAAGCTCCACCTCAGCCTCCATACCAGACACACTTTTGTGGTGAGTTATTTATACTCATATTACTGAATGTTTTCTTTTTACTGTTTTAATGTGATATAATTGCAATGCTGTGGAAGAATAGTAAGAATAGTTTTTTAAATGGTAATTATATTAATTTTGTCTCTGCAGTGGTCAGTAAACCGGCTGACTGTATCTTCCCCTACGACTTCAAAGATGCTGTGAGGAAGAAGGTGAGTGGTCGTGGTTTTGGAGCTCAGCTTGGTGCTAGAAACAGGAAAAATCATTTTTACTCTATTTTCAGGAATATAAGTGGTTTTCATATTTACAGGACAAAAATACATAGAGTAAAAAAGCAATGACACAATATGTTTTTAGTTGTTTGATTTTATATATTTATTACATAATTATTGATTTACATTTTATCTTTATTATTTATTTTATTTTATTTTTTAAAATGGTAAGGATGTTGCTTTGGTGTTTTGGTGCAAAGACAAGAAACCAATATCGTATAAAAAAATAATGCAATAAATAATCTAAATGAATTTTTTTCTTTATTCTTTTTTCTCTATTTATTTTTAATTGTATTGATGTGGCACGTTAAAAAAGAGCAGTTTCTACAGCGCTTTACAGAAAAATAGTTTAGTTTGTGATTGAGAATATATTTTGCTATTCTCGTCAGTGTTTGTGACAGAAACATTGATGTGTGACCCTCTCCTTTGTTAGAACGGGAGAGTGGAGATAGCTGCTACAGAGCGCACTCTGCTTGGCTTCTTCCTGGCCAAGATGCACAAAATCGACCCTGACGTGCTGGTGGTGAGTACAAGATGTTGCGATAGAATAATTCTATGGGATTTACTCAATTGATTCCAGATAAATCAATGGCTCAAATGAAGATGCAGTGTTTCATCATGGTTAAAATGAGCATGTTTAATCTCTTCCTGTAGGGTCACGACATCTTTGGTTTTGACCTGGAAGTGATTCTGCAGAGGATCAATGTGTGCAAGGTTCCCCACTGGTCGAAGATCGGACGACTCAGGAGAGCCAATATGCCCAAACTAGGAGTAAGAGGAATAAAAATCTCTTGAAATATGAGTCTTTTTTTGCTTCTATACCACATTGTACATGATTAAAAATTGTTGCAGGGTCGTGGTGCCTTTGCAGAGAAGAGCGCAACCTGTGGCCGTCTGGTGTGCGATGTTGAAATCTCCGCCAAGGAGCTGATTCGCTGTAAAAGTTACCATCTGACTGAGCTGGCTGCACAGGTGCTGAAGGTGGAGAGAATCACAGTCCCTCCGGAGAACATCAAGAATCTCTACAGGTTTGTCTGTCCGTAAAGGGTCAGTTCAACCAAATCAGAAAAAGAGTTTGCAAAGATCAATCAATTAATTGATTAGTTCTCTACTGGACTAGTCACAAACTATTTTTTATAATTGAAGAATGGACAATACAGGACATGCAGGAAGTCCACTCGGGCTCTGGGAAACACTGATCGACTTTTTTCATAATTTCGGACATTTTATTGACCAAACAGTTATTAAATTAGTAATTTTACTAATTAAAGTTAGTTACATTAAACAACTGGGTTGAGATTGTTTAAAGTGATACTTCACATTCAATCTTTTGGAAAAAGCCTAAAAAGAAGGCTATAAAAACTATCTGCTTCTGTGATTTTGTATTTGTTTGTTTTTTATAGAGGAAAAAAAAATATGACAACTTAGGGCTGTACCAAATGTCTTCTATTTTAAAATTATTATTTTTTTAACCATTCATAGTAGGCTTTCGAGCGAAGCTTTGAATGTCTTTTCTCATATTTTATGATAATGTCACTCCAAAAAACCCCTGTACTTTATTATTATTATTATTATTTTACATACTTTTTCTTTCATAAATATAACTTGTCAGTTTTGTCTACATAAATACATGTAGGGTCAGAAAGTGACCAAACAGTTATTAGATTAATTGATAATAGAAAGATTCATCAGCAATAAAAATAATTCTAAGTTGCAGCCTTGATCTGCTGTATGTAAAGTGTTGTTTAAAGAAAAAGTACAAGTTGGAAGATATATATATATATTTTTTTTTTGCATGTATCCTAAAATATGTGTGCTTGTGTCCCAGTGACTCTCCTCACCTGCTCTACCTGCTGGAGTTGACGTGGACGGACGCCAAGCTGATCCTCCAGATGATGTGTGAGCTCAACGTGCTGCCGCTGGCCATGCAGATCACCAACATCGCTGGCAACGTCATGGTAACGCACAACCGACACTTTTCCCTTTACCTCCATTGAACAGTCGCCCAGAGAGCTGCAGAAAAAAACATTAAAATGTTACAACAGAGCTTTTGTCTGACCTTATTACTCGGCTCAAAGAGAAAATAACAATTAAAACTGCAGTCACTCTGCAATTTGTTAAATGTCATGATGTTAACTAACCCGGCTCTTAAATCATAAATGTCTGCACCACCAAAATTACTTGAATTTTTAAGACATGACAAAAGAAACAGGGATGACAATCATTGAGGGTTTTGAATTGGAGGCAGCAGCTCTTTTTGCTTATTGTACAGCTGAAGTACAAATACTGCAAATTGAAGTCAGAAATAAAACCGTTTTCAGACAAAAACAAGACTTGCTTCTCCTGTGAATGAAGAAAAAAAGCTGTAAATCTTAAAAGCCTTTATCAAGCCAACCTGCTTTGATCAACCAGTGTGTTTCAGAGAGAATTACAAAATGCAATGCAGGTGACATTTTAGACCATCACCTCTGAGCCTTTTTACTTCAGGTCGGGCTGAAGTCATGTTCAAGCTCTGCTCCCTGACTGATTTTTTACTTCCTGGTTCAATCAGCTGATTTCCTCCTCTGCAGTCTCGTACTCTGATGGGAGGTCGCGCCGAGAGGAACGAGTTCCTGTTGCTTCACGCCTTCCACGACAAAAACTACATCGTCCCTGACAAACCTTCATTCAAAAAGGCCCAGCAGGAAGCGGTAAAGCTGCTCACAGTCACTCTGCTTCTTTTTTGCTAATGTGAAGTCAAGTGACAGAATGTTTAATACCTTTTTTATTATTTTGTCTCTGTGTCCCAGGTCGAGGGAGAAGATGAGGTGGATGCAGGGAAAGGCAAGCGGAAGAAGAAGGCAGCCTATGCTGGAGGTCTGGTGCTGGATCCTAAAGTTGGTAAGTCTATGTTTTTAGATTAAAGTCTTCTTTTCTGCAGATGGACAATTGGACATATTTCTACAACCTCTCTCTCTCTCTCTCTCTCTCTCTCTCTCTCTCTCTCTCTCTCTCTCTCTCTCTCTCTCTCTCTCTCTCTCTCTCTCTCTCTCTCTCTCTCTCTCTCTCTCTCTCTCTCTCTCTCTCTCTCTCTCTCTCTCTCTCTCTCTCCTCTCTCTCTCTCTCTCTCTCTCTCTCTCTCTCTCTCTCTCTCTCTCTCTCTCTCTCTCTCTCTCTCTCTCCGAAGGTTTCTACGACAAGTTTGTGCTGCTGCTTGACTTCAACAGTCTGTATCCTTCAATCATCCAAGAGTTCAACATCTGCTTCACCACTGTACAGAGGGAGGCTCAGAGCAAACAGAAGAAGAATGAGGTGTGTGTGTGTGTACTGTTTGTCCATATATGTTTACTGAGATTATTAATAACTGTATACTAAAGTTCCAGCTCACGTCTAACTGTTGTTTCCATGGTTACAGGAGGATGGCCCAGAGGAGATTCCTGAGATTCCAGATTCAGACCTGGACATGGGAATCCTGCCCAAAGAAATCAGGAAGCTGGTGGAGAGGCGTAAACAGGTCAAACAGCTGATGAAACAGCAAGACATCAACCCAGACCTTTACATGCAGGTACACACACACACACACACACACACACACACACACACACACACTTAAACACAGATGCTGTATGCATAGTCTTTATGTATACGTTATTGTTCTATTTGTTTTGAAAGGTTATTATTTTCCATTTGTTTTCCTCTTTAAAGTTAGTAGCCGTTACAATTGAGTCTGCTAATGTTGAGACAGTTCAGAGTGATACATAAAATATTTTAGGTGCAGCTTTAAAGGCTGTAAGAAAAAATAAGTAACTGCTTCTGTGATTTTATGTCTTCTTGAATTTGTGCCAATTGAAAATAAAACAACCATATTGTTGTGATGGAAAAAAGTATATATTTTTGGGCTGTACCAAATGTCATACCCCTAATAAGAGTAATTCAGAGTAATTTCTGTATTCTGTATTATTTAAAGTGAGTGATGGAGGCTCGAGCAAATTGCTACAGCATAGTATAGTGATATTGTGCGTGGCAATATTATATCGATTCATGACCGCCAAGTATTGATATTTAGTGTTCCGACGGCCGGTGGTTATTATGATAAACCGACACAATTTGACTTGCAATGGTAAAGTGGTGCTCGCTTGTTAACTCAAAGGAAGTGTAGAAGAGTTCTGTTGTAAGTTAGGTGAAATACACTTAGCCGGAACCAAGCCGGACAAATAACACGCTGACGTCACCCGACCCTGCTGCTGCACAGAGCGAAGCTTGTTTATTCATATTGATAATCTCGGGTCTCCAGATTTCTCTTGTGCAGGGAAAAGCTTTGAACCATTTGGTACAGCCGTATTGGGCAGTCCATGGCCTAGAGGTTAGGACTTGGGCTCGAATCGCTGGTTCGAATCCGGTACTGACATGTCTAGGACTGAAGTGCCCTTGAGCAAGGCACCTAACACCTGCACAGCTCCCCAGGTGCAGTAATGTGCTGTCCACTGCTCCTTGCCTGGTGTGTTCACTTGTGTGTAAAAAAAAAAAAAAAAAAGATGGGTTAAATGCAGAGGTTGAATTTCCCCATTGTGGTATTAATAAAGTAATCTTCTTCTTCTATAACGTCCACAGAAACTTCTCAAACCACTCCTGCATATAATAATCGACTTCTTCCCTCTCCATCTGTACACTTATTTGCTCCAAATGTTCATTGTCAGCATGATAGAACACAGAAGTATTTTCCCCATTCTTCACCATAACAATCAAAGCACCACGACAAACAGCATATTTATTGAACCATATATTAGTCAAAAGATGACATAAAGTGGATCATACGAGTGTATAGATGGACAGCAGTTGGGCATCTGTAAGTGCATTCTGCTCCCGGTGAAGACAGAGTCATGCAGGTAGCTGTTTAGTAGGTGTATAGGTGCAGTTTGACAAAATAGCCAACCATTTTCATTTCACAGAAAAGAGTAACTGCTGCATACAGGCTCCAAACCACAATTGTCTCTATTGTCAACCGTTTGTATTTACCTCTGAGACAACTTCTAACCCATTTTCATAACTGTGGTGTTTTCAGGGGAATATGTTTGGTCTAATTTAAGTCTGCCTGTCCTTCAGTATGACATCCGTCAGAAGGCTCTGAAGCTGACTGCCAACAGTATGTACGGCTGTCTGGGATTCAGCTACAGCCGATTCTACGCCAAGCCGCTCGCCGCGCTGGTCACACACAAGGGAAGAGAGGTGAGTCGAACACACACATCAGTGACTGTAGTCTTTATGGATGCCTCTTTAACTTTCACACCTCTGTCAGCTCATACACATCAAAACCAAACTAAAGGTTTGGTTAAACAGAAATGTCCCACCGGATGTCCTACAGCCCTTTTTTGTGATTGAGAAAATAAAACACCTCATCCACAAGAGGGCACTGCTGCATCAGATTCCACCTCGTGCAGCACTCCTGCCACTATTCCAGTTTCTTCCTGACTTCTTCCTCATCTTCCGTTTCGTTTTCTCGGATCCCTTCTGCCTCACATTTGTTGTCCTTTTCTCTTCACAAAATGATCTCTCCCTCCCTGGCCCCCGTGCCCTGCGCTGCTCTAAATATGATTATTCCCTCAAGTTCATTTAGTCAGAATCGGAGACCTGTTGTGTTGTCTGTGATATCAATAGCTCTGCGTGAGTATTTTCCAGTTACAAAATGCCACAGACACACACATGAAGCTCACACTCTCGCTGGCGTTTGTGTAACGACTTCTTTCAACACACACACAAATGGAAACAAAATGGGCGTGCACGCTCAATAAATTGGCGCACAGAGGCATGTGTACTGCATGACATAAACGTCTAAATCTGGTATTGTAACTGAACACCACACACACACACACACACACACACACACACACACACACACACACACACACACTCCCAACATGTCAGTGGTTGTACTCATGTTCATTTAATGAGCTCTAACAGTACACATCCTCAGCAGAGGCGTCAAGCTTTGCCTCAGGGGAGTCCTTCATTAAGATCCCCTTACACACTCATTGTGTTCGCTAATAGAGGGCAGGGCAGTAACTCAGTGTGTGTGTTTGTTATTTTGTCAGTCCATTTGTGCCTCCAGTCACGCTCGTTGTTCGGCTGACAGAGCTACTTTGTAAAAGGTGCACATTTGATTCCCTTGTACAGGTGGGAGTTTCTCTCCCTCCAGACTTGCTGCTTGTTTCTTTGTCAACAGCCAGAGATGGACGGGTTAATTACATTTCCCCTCGTTCTGGCTTTATTTCATCCTAATCTCAGCCACAAATTTAGCTGCGTTTACTTTGTGTGAAATGGTGACATTGCTGCACTTTGCAAGTTGTCTGCCGTCACGTTCAACTGAATATTTATTATGGTTAATTCAAGTGTGCATTCCTAATAGTTTGGACGCCTTGAATAAATAAAAATGCTATTTTGAATGGATTTGGTTAAGTAATCTTTTTAAAACTTCAGCAAAAATTACAAATCTCCAGACAGCTCTTATAGCAGTTTGGGTAAAAAAACCGAAAACAAAACCCAGTTCCCTTAATATCCCTTAATGTTTTCTCACTAACACACACTAGTAGTAAACCAAAGTGTTGTGCCACAGAGATTAAATAGCCTTGACCTCTGTCGGAGGGTCCAGGGGATTGTCTCATGGCACTGTTTTTATGCTTTTTATGTACTTTGGCACCTTATTTCCATTCAAAGTATAAAAAAAACTGATTTTAGGCAAATTTTAGAAGGAAAAAATTCACCAATTACTAATAAGGCAGCTTATGTAATGGATTTTTCAGCTCTCTGTGGATTGTGCACCTATTTTGTACTGATATGACTCTGCAAGGGTACTCAGACAAAAACAAATAACTTTCTTAAAGCATATTCAACATTATTATACATTGTAAATACAATGTATTACATTGTCAACTGCCTCAACATCTTCGGAAAAGTAGTCACCTTACTTACTTAAATTTATTTTTCCAGTTCTCTGCTGGATATACATGTATTTCTAAATCAGCTCAAGCATTGTTTTCTGTATTTTATGTTCTTTAAAAAAAGGTGAAAATGTGTTAGAAATGTATTAGAAAGTGGTCAGCGGCCACCAAGCACCCCGTCTGGCCCGTTTTGTCTAAGTTGAGTATCCATGGTTTGAAACATAAATGTCACCTTTTGATACAAATTAGTTTAAAGTTATAATGTTGTAAGATGTATTTGTTGACCCTTGGCAGGTCTGAACAAAGCATAAAACCGAGCCGTGGATACTATAAGATCAAGGTCAGTGAGTAAACAGCTGAGCAGCTTTTAACTGACTTTGGTCAGTAGTTATATATATATTATCTTTAGAAATCGCAATGATTTAAATTATATATTAACTTACAGAAACTAAGCATTAGAGATGTATCTACATTAAAAAGGTCTTAGATCATTAAAAGCTCTTATGCCTCAGTCGTTTGCTCATTCGTCTGAAGTTACCCAGTGTGCTGAAGGGACAGTTAGCAAATTGGATTGTGTTTTATTGGGACTTAACTGCATTAGTACATTGCATACAGTAGAGAGGGATATGACAGATTGAAGAGATACGCATCAAAAGGTCATCAGCCAGATCTGAACGCGCAGGGTGCTGAGTACGAGGCGTGGACTTGAACTTGCTGAGGTAGCAGGAGATCCCACTTTGCACAATCTTGGTGTTTTGTTTACTTTGTATCCATGAACCGAGACACGCATCTATTTATACTGCAGGTTGTGTGTTTGTGGAGAGAGTGCGGCATCAGCACAACCGGGGTGTCCCACTGTAAATGAGATCCTGTAAATAATGTTGTTGAGGATAATTTAGTGCTCTCTATATTCCAGGGGTGTGACAATTTCAGTTCTAAATTCTGATCATTTCCATTATTGGGATCAAAAGCAGGAACGGCGATTGGTGCATTTTGACCGTATGATCTTAGTGGTACATTCCTAAAAAAAATTATATGACGGTTATTAAGGCTGGGCGATAGGACCAATATCATGATTAATTTAACGTTTTACCTAGATTACGATTAATGAACGATTATTTTGTTTTTGTTTTTTACCCCCATGGTTAATTCCTCAACTATTAGAGCTGGGATATTTTTTCTAATGAAAGTTAATTTGAATGAAATTAAAGAAACTATTTTGCCCTTATTAACTGAATATTTTGAACTGAAATCAAAGCATCACTTCTTATTTAAAAAAAGAAATCAACTTCTTTAAAACAGCAGAAAATAATTCAAATTTTTGAAAACAGTTTTTCCACAGTGTTAACATTTGACCTCTTTTTGTTCCGTGTCATCTTTCGTAAACCCAAAGTGTGTCCAAACTATTTTTTTTTTTCTCTTCGGTGTATTTAAAAAATAATGGAAATAATCGCCATGGGTAAGATTAGGTCGGTTAGAGGTTCTGAGGTTCGGGTTTGATACATTTTTGGTTCATGGCCCTGCAGCTATATCACATAGGGCATAAAACCAATGATATATCAATCTTAATTTGGAGTTGCTTTTTATTTAGCGAATGCTAGCTATCATGTAATCTAATGGTAGGTGTTCACTTTCCATGGAGTATAACATTAACTAGTATACAAATTCCACTTGTTTAGCTGCTGTTGGCTCGTTAACATTACAAATGTTACCATTTTGCCATTACGTAAATGTAGCCCCTTATGGTTTAATTTCTTTGATGCTAAGTTACTCGCAACAAAATTAAACAATTTGCTCCTAAGATTTGTTTTGGATTATGAATCAAGTTCAGGCGGCAACGATGTAGACATGTTTTGTTTATAGTTAAACAAAACACTTGTTACACTAATTATGTCACTTGAGAAGGGGCAAATGCCAAGTTCACTGAAAACGAAAGAAATTACCTTGTGACAGTTATTCATTGAGCTGTAGCGGCTGTGAGATCAAGAGTAGAAGCCACATTTATTTTTACTAGCTACCCTCCCAGCCTTTGTATCCTGGCTGGAGCAAGCAAAGGAGCTGGGAGCAGTTTGGTTCAGGCAACAGTTTAACAACGTAAGCCAAGTAGTTCTTGGTAGTTTCCTACTGCAGCGAGCCAGAAAGGCCAGCTGGCATTTATAGCGAGGTTTCTAGTGTATTTGTGGGTATTGCCGTTTGCACCCCGGCCCCCATTTTAATCGTCACATTTGCACTCTACTTTCATATTGTGATTTAGGAGGCTTTTTATTTTTGTAATTGTAACACGTACACAGGCCACAGTGTAAATCCACCCCCCCGCCCCTCGGCGCGTTCCCTTCATCTGTTTGGACCAGTGTGCCGGTGAATGTGCATGTGTTCTGTGTATTTATTGATTGGCTTAGCTCTCATCTTTCTCTCACTCTCGTTTTAAATTGAGGCCTAACCCCCCTGCGGCAGGACGGGTCAGCCCGGGGGCCACAGTGGTTTCTCAGCCCAGGGAGGGTTCAGATGAGGGGGCTCGGAGGGGGATGACAGACCCTTGGCGGTGACTCTTCTGATCAGACTTGCCAAGTTAAGAGGGGAAAACCCCCACTTAGCTCCCCTCCCGTTTCTTGTGTGTGCTTCTTGAGCATGTCTTGTATCTATCCGTGTCTGCATGTATGTGTTGACGTACATGTGTCTATGCGTGTGTGCGCACAAGTGCTACTGGCCGAACTCTGCCCTTTGTCGGGGGACCATTTGTTGTGGCCCTACTCTGTCCTGGTATGTGTGGGTATTAAGGGTGGGATGATGGGTATTAAGAGGAAGGTGAAGGTTTAGGATTACACAGCCACAGATTGATGTCCCCCTCAGCCCCCTCAGTGTTATTTTGGGTTCTTTTGTATGTTCGCCAGAGAACAGTTGGGTGCAGAGAAACCGATATATGAAACACAGACAACTTACACACATAATAGGCTGATAAATGCATTTGTCATACCAGGAAGACTTTTATTGTCCGCCAACCACTGGTTGGTGTATCCCTGACTTCATCCGACAGTGTCCCCTTACAAATAGAGAGAATTAAACGCAGAGAAAGGAGGATTTTCTGCAGATGTTGTTGTAGATCAGAGATCAGTTGCAGGAAAAACTCTGCAGCATTTGGCTGGTCGTTGGTGTTAATTTCTTGTGCTGGTGTTAATGTTGCTAGTCAAAGCAAATAGAGAAGTGTCTGTTAACAGTCAAGGGCAGCACAAAAGCTGCTTTCCCTGGAGTGTCGTTCATCTTTCTCTTTGGTGTCTTTAAATTTAAGGATAAAGAAGTTCTCTGTTTAAAGTTTTTGTCACTTTTATGACCTGCTTGGATTAGAAATCTTTTGCACCTTCTACTTTCCCCCGAACATAAACTGTATGTGTGTGTTAGTGTGTGTAAGTCCTCCTAATCGGGTGATGTTAACAACAGAGGCCGGTTGAAGCCGTTGATTGTTGTGGAACGCAGATTGGTTTGACCTTTGCCCCTTTTGCCAGCAAATCTGACAACCATTAGCAGGTGTGTGTGTCTCAGGATGGAGGATGACTCCGGAAAGCCATTCTGCTGTAATTGAGTCTCTGTCCTTGTGTTTAAAAACAGCCTGACAGGAGCTCGTAGTTCACATTATTGGGTGGCATGCAGAGTGAGGGATGGAAGCGGGCTTGGGTAACGGAGCCGAGGGTGTGGAGAGGTCAAAGTTTGGTTTAGGTTAAACCGCTGTGTGCACTTGTGTGTTCGGGTGCGTGTGTTTGTAATGAAGTCTAAGTAAATATTGTTGCCCCTGCTGTCCCTCATTCAGGTTCTGTATCATTCCTCTTGTCTCGGGAATCACAAATCATTTCCCCGAATTAGACGCAGGAATACCTAAACCACGCTATCATGTCTCGTCTGTGTGTGCGTCTGTCAGGCTGTGCCGTGTTGGGGTGCGAGTAAATATTGTTGCCTACATTTCTTTCATTCGGGGTCTCACTCGCTGCTCCTGTCTCAGAATCACAAGGGTCGTTTTTACATTTCCCCGAATTAGACTTAAGAACACATAAGCCTGCCTGCGCTGATGTGTGTGTGTGTTTGTCAGCGCATGTATACATTCTCATGTCCGGGGAAATGAGCGCCGCATGTTTCCATGGTCCCGTAGTCCGCGGAGCTGGCTTTACTCCTGATAGGAGTGGACTTAACAAATAGTCACATGGGAGCAGTGAGGCTATTTTGGCTGCATCAGATTGTCTGTGATGGCTGACAGTGGACAGGACAAGGTTTCAGAATTTAAACTGCGACTTTAGAAACACCTGCTAATGAGGCCATGCGAGACCACGCTAATGGCAGGGATTATAATTCATTACGGATTGATCTGACATATGGTGTCTTTATCAGGGCCACGGGTGGAGTTGTAAATGAGAGGATAATTGGTACGTGGTTTTAGCTGACTTGGCAAGTAGGTGATACATATGTTCAGTTCTATTAAAACCTTTTCATTTCTTTATTTATAAACTTGATCCTATAATTGGCTTTACTGAGTTTATGCCAATAAACCAATAACAAACCAATATCCTTATATTTAATCTACCTTGACTTTAGGGCAGGTAGAAAGTTGTAATTTACAGTTGACTTTATTGCAGTTTAAACTAGTTTAGGCACAACATTGATAAATCATCTTTGTTTTATAAATAAAGTTGAACTTGTTAGCATGGCATGCACCTGCTTATGTACAGATCCAGCAGTTAAGAAGCAACATTATTATCATTCATTTGAAGTGTTTCATGTTTCTGGTCACCTGATGAATGCAGCAATATTATATAGAGCCCGACAGATATATATATACTGGTTGGCCGGTAAAAGGCATATTGGTATCGATGTATCTGCTTTCTAATATGCGCCGTTATGAAAACCTTTTTTTTTTTTTTTTTTTTTTTTTTTTACACAAAATATAATGAAGAAAATGTTGCTCGACTGATTTTGAAATGATGATTACAAGTTATTCATTTTTAAATTTTTTTGTTTTTTAAATAGTAAGCAATTAATTTTGTATTTTCTCAGTTATCATGTATATATATTGTTTGTATATTATATGATAATGTTAAATATTTAAGAAATGTTATGTTTGAGAAAGTAGCTCTCTGTGCACATTTGCAGAGTGGTGGTAAAAATCGGTGCATAATCCACAGAAAAAAGGGCCAATTTTCATTCCAGCTCAAAAAAAATGACTATATCCGTTATTGATGAATTTTCCTTCTAAAATCAGTATCTGCATTGGTCTCAAAAATCCCATATCGGATATATATATATATATATATATATACATCTCTTTTCTTCCTAACTCGTACTGCTGTAGTCATCTCATTCATTCGGGTTGAAGTTCATGCTTAAAACTTAAACCTGTCTTCTCACTTACACTTGATATTTTTGAGGGTATCGTATCAAAGTTAGAAATTCCAGTATCGTGACAGTTTTTAGAGCTTTTCCCCTGAAAGACTTCAGAAAACAACACTGTGAGATTTAATCAAATCACATTGATGTTTGATATATTATTATAAAAAATTATGCACTATAGACACTTTAAAGTTCAGTTAAAAACATATTCATAGAAATTAGACCTGACTCAGTGCATGAAATTGAAGCTGATTCATAATGACAAAGGTCATTTCATCTTCCTGAACTATCTGTTGCCTGCTATCTCAAATATCACATTATAATGCGCCCTTTTGACTAACTGCACGTACATAATTTATTTGCACATTTTACAAATTCATCGGTGACTGCCATGGATGAAGTGACACATGAGAACGTATTCTTTCCAGCTATTAAAGTGCAGCATTTTTAATTACCAGACAGCGGGAAGATTGTTGTCATTGTCGAGTTATTTTCGATGAGAGCCGGGGTTTGTGATCTCAGCCGGTTGTATTAAATCAGACACAGCTTTACAACAGATTGACCCTCCCAGTAGCAGACATGAGAACACAGCAATGGCATCTGCCAGGACAGGTGTGTGTGTGTGTCTGTGTGTCTGTGTGTCTGTGTGTCTGTGTGTCTGTGTGTGTGTGTGTGTGTGTGTGTGTGTGTGTGTGTGTGTCTGTGTGTCTGTCTCTCTCTCTCTCTCTCTCTATTTCTCTCTCTCTCTCTGCACTCATGCATTCTTGCATGCAAGTGAAATCATTTCAGTCAAAGAAGGATTTGCATTCTGTGTGTGTGTGTGTGTGTGCACATGAAAGTTCACACTAGCAGAAGAGAAACTGCAAATCTTTTATGCATCTTTGTGTGAGGTTGTGTTGGTGAAAAAGGTGTGTATGTGTGTGTGTGCATGCGTGCCCCTGCACCATGTGTATGTGTTGTGCGTACAACGACCCCCCCAGCTCTGACAGTGGTGTGTTCCTCCACAGGTGCTATTTCAGTCGGCCGACTGTCATCCCAAAATGCTTTTCAGCTGAGTGCTTTTCAAAACAATCGTCACTGGTGCCCCAGGCTCTTTTTACAAGGGCCCTCTGCCGCACTGAGGTTTAACATGCTGCCTCTGATCTGCTGATCAGAAGGGGGGGGGGGCGCGTGGAATGTGTGTGTGTGTGTGTAGATGGGTATCGTCTTTGTGTGTATCTCCATATCATCTTTATTACTTCCTTTCAATCTATAAACCAGCTGTCACTCATCAGATACGTATCAGTTTAGACCCATATTCTTATTTAAAATGACAGCCTGACAAAAGACAAAAGATATTTTGATGAGGAGGCGGGGGAAGTGCAATGAAATAAAGAATACACGAGAGCGACATGACAACAAGACACATAAATTCCTAATAGAAAAGGACTGAAAATAGCTGAGCAACAGCTGGGGAATGCCAGATATCACAACAAGGCTGAACCAATCATCAATTAGCATGACATGGTGCAGTATCACACAGTTAATGGGTACAAAGACATGAGGCATTGAAATTAAAAGGAATTGCAGTTTGTAGAAAGTCAAGTCAGACTGGGTATCTGCAGATTTAACAGTAACATATGAGTACTCTATATTGAAGAGTGGATGGTGTTAATGTAAACATGTTTACCCCTTTATAACAGTCTGACTTTTTTCCAATTTAATATCTGTTAGAAAAAATATCTTGATTTGGGATTTTCCAGCTGCACTCGTCAGCTGGACAGGATTTGTCATTTATCATGGACCTGTGCTCCTGTAGTTGTCTCCCTTGTTCCCTCCATGGCAGCTTTGAGTGTTACAGTCTACGGTAGCACCACTTAACCCAACTACATCTTTTAGCAACATTGGCAGGGTCAGATGCCCCGAAGTCTGTGTCCTCGAGCCTCAAGGCAGATTGTTGGGTACATTATGTTTTAAAAATGGGGGAGTACAAAGTGAAAATGTCACCTGTAAGCTGTGCAAGTCAGTGTTGAACTACTGTAGGGAGTAGGGACAACAAAAACTCTCCACAGCACTCTCATGTACTGTCAGGTCCAATAATGGTCAGTCTGAAAAGGCTGCAGGGAAGCTGCCATCTGCTACAAGTTGCAGGTTTGTGTTTTAATGGATTTCATATACGTTCAGTGGGACAAAATAATGTCATATTAGATTAAAGGTATTTGAGACAAAGAATCAGAATGGTGATTCTCAAGCATCACACACACCCACACACACACACACACACACACTTTGAGGTTAAAGGGCATAGGTTGCTGTATAAATAAATACTTGAAAAAGAATACTTGTTGTAGGTGTGCTCCTTGTACACTGTAATAAATTATTCTGTAGTAATTTCATTTAACTTAATATATTTGATAAAATGTATTAAATACAAAGAAGGTCCTTGATTTTGAGGCAGTTGGTTAAGTTACTTTAATATAAAAATGTTTGAGATAGAATCTACTCATTCTGATCACATGAAATATAATCTTTATGTGTATGTAATTCTAAATCAAGAGAATTTTGAATCAATCCAACACAATAAAATTAGTCTGTAGTCTGTTTTTAATTGACACTTAACACTTCCTGTTAAGTTGTTATTAACTCAACTTGTAACGTAGTTAGATTTAATTAATAATATTGCGTGCAATGTGTTCAGTTTCTTTTCCTCAGTTTTTTTGAGTAGCTATTGTTTATCTTTTTTTTACAGTGTATATAATATAGCATCATAACATTACTAGTAGTAATTGTTTGAAATCTCTGAAGAATCTCATCATAGTGTACACACACCGGCAGTAGCCCCCGTGGCCCTTTCAGAATTTCCCCAGAGGAAATTTTCTAGTTAATTCTGCTCTCTGCATACGATGAAGGCATCTGAGACGCCGTCTCAGTTGACCTCTGACCCTCCTTGACCTCTCACAGCCAAAAGAATGCAAACTGACACCTGGACCCTCACCTATCTTGTGGCTTGAAAATGAAGTATGAAAAAAGTAAAATAAATAAATAAATAAATCCGATCCTTCACACCACAGGGCACTTGTCACTGAGCTGCTCAATTACTGTCCAGTCTAATTACATTGTATTAACACCAAAGAGGTGAGAAGTGAACGATCAGGAAACACAGGAAAATTGAGTGATGTTTTACGGTGTGATAAAGAGGGACATTTAGTAGGAACAGATTTTTATAAATATATTGAGCAGAAAAGGGGGCTGGTTGGAGAATAAGAGGTTCATCTTGACTCACTGTAGATGTCAAACTATTAGCCTGGATATGGCAATGATATTTGATCGATTCATTGGATAACGATACGATATTTGCCAATGTCACGAACGATATGACCAGATATCATATGCCCATTGAACACAACCTGTTACATTCATATCAACTAAAAAAAACAAACTAAAATACGATTTTAACAATTTAATTTCTGAGCTTTTTCAGATATTCAAATGAAAAAAAACAATACATTCTTTTTCAATACAAAGAATAAAAAATAAACCTGTTCGCTATAAAGTGCCACTTTGTATTTAAGTGCAGATGTTTTTAATGGGATAATTAAAGAGCCTGTGATGATCCTTCAGTTATGAACATAAACTATTCCCAAGATTGGTTCTATCTGTGAGCTCAGTTTACATCTCATATAATTCAGATTATTAAAGTAAAGCGTATGTTACATATAAAACAGTGATATGCACCGATGCAGTCTAATCGTTCACCGATGAATCGATATATCGATCTATATTGATGTATTGTTACACCCCTAATATTTAGTTTACTATAAGAGAACAGTAGAAAAAAACAAGCTGGAACCGGTATATTTTATAGAAGATAGATTTAAAAAACAAAAAAAAAAAACATATCAAAGTTATTATTTTATCACCTGATCGATTAATCGTCTCAGATCTACTTTAATCCCTTTTTTCGGTAATCTGGTTGATGTGGAAGACTGAAGGACACGGCATCAGAGTGGAGCTTTTTCAGGTGTTTGCCCCAGTATGAGCGGCATGCACAGTGGTGACTAGAGTAGTCATCAGAGGGACGATATACACACATACTCTTTGTACCCCCTGGGGCTATGTGTTTGCATTGGCCATATATTATGCATGTGTTGGTATGTGTTTAAAGATGAGCGCTCACACACACACAGTCAGTCGCACCCATTGCATCATGGTCAAACGACTTGTCTTTCACACGGTTCATTCCTTAAAGCGGCCTGTCCTGCTGCGACTGACAGCATATGGAAAACGTGTCTAAATGAGTCCACACATCAATTACATCAACGCATTCTCACCTCGCCCGCCTCCCCCCTTTACTGACTTTGCTGTCGCTCTGCCTCTGTCTTTCCCACATCTCTCTATTCATCACTTCTCTGCCCTTTCCTTCCGTCTATTCTCTGATCATTCCCTTCTGCTCTTTGGGCTCTCTCCTCTTTCAGCGCTTAACTTTCTGCTGTTTTATCATAGTGAAAAGTCTCACTGAAGAGACCAGAGCTTATCATGAAGGAAAGATTTTAGTGTAGAATCATGACATGGTAGAAATGTATCAACATAAAGATATTTTTCCAGAATGTTTATCCTGAGATATCGCTCCCTTTGATATCTGTGTAGTCCCTTTCACACATGCACTGCAACCCTGAAGTTATAGTGACATTACCAGGTGGAGCTATATGTGTGAACATAAATGTATGAATCAGTTGGATCAGACATTATACTGACTTTACCTCACCACCTCCCAAGTACATTAAGTAAATTAAGGATTTCCAGTCAAGTAAGAGGATGAATGATATGAGAATGATATTTAATCTGAAGGAACCCCGCTAGTTTTGTCTGTTTATTTTAGGCAGAGATTCATTCATTTGGATATCGGCTTGTAAAAAGACCCTCACAAGACACTGGCTACTTTCTGACCCCCCCACAAAAGAGGAATGTTCTGATATTCACGAGATTTGTGTAATGGAAAAAATAACCTTTTCACTCCACCTACGTATAAGTGAACAGATTTACTAGATTATGGTGAAAACGGGTTTCTCATGTACGGCAGACACGACCACACTTTGTGGAGCTAACAAACGAACAGATCCTTTTTTCCTGTTTTCTGATATGATATCATAGGATCGCCTAATCACCTTTGTCATCAAAATATCACCGAACATCACCTTTGTTTTCCTTGAAAATTATACTTTGAAAATTAGCTCAACTGTCTCCCAACAAGTTACTGTACAACTTTGTTACTACACCTTTATATAGATTGTTAAAAACAAAAGGAAAATTGGAAGGATTTCAAGACATGCTCTGTATTTGCTGTATATTTCTCATGCTCTATGTAACTGTAAAACTATTTCTATTTGGCTGGTGAAATATCCTCTAAATTAAGAGTCACAAAAAAAGGAAAAAGTAAGACAATGTTGTATTATATCTGGAGAATCCGGTCCTGACATTACCTGGAGTTCATGTGAGAAAACTGGTCATCAGTACTTGTTCACACTGAAAACAGCTCTGTGTTAAAACATCACAAGGGGCTGTGCTGGTGGCCTCCTGTTGTTTAAGATATGAGACCATAAAATACGATCCAGGAAAGCAGGTTTGAGGTCTGTGAATTTGAATGCTCATCAGTCTCTTAATCACTGTCGGAGGTTTATAATACTGTGAGACAGGATTTTAGATATCTGGATTATTATCAAAGCAGCAATCACTTATCTTTTATTGTGGCAACTGTAAGAATCTGTAAAAAAAAATAGATTAAAAAATAAACTTTCTATATTATAATATACAGGGTATTTGTATTTGTACTTGTATTTATTTGGTTTACTACATTTTTACCAGCACCTTGCTGCAACTTTTCCCCCCGGAAATGCTCTGATTCATTTTAATGGGACCCCAAGACCTTTTAAGGTTCATGTGTAGGTGGAGCATTGTCCCCTCGTTGTTATACTTCTGAAGAGCCTGTACCTAAAATCTCCTCTACTTTGGGGAAATGCATTTCTTCACCTCACCAATAGGAAAAAAAAGTCCACTCTGTCCTCTGGCATTCTGCTTAGCCTGACCTAGATGAAATTCTGACATGCTCAACTATTTAAGCCACAATTTCATCTTAACAATGCACTTTTTCACAAGGAATTTTGAAAACTATATTGGACTACTGAGGACAGAAAAATATCATGTTTAGTATCTATATCTTGATTCTCCCACCCTGATCTTTATTGTACTATATCTGCAACCTTTGTGTTAGTACCCTGCTTTATTTCAGACTTGTAGTTTGTGTTTGATAATGTCGTAATGGTCACAAATGTATTTGGATGTGTGGAATCCTAAAAAGAGACAGAAGTGTGGCTTTTGGCTCAATCCATGCATTTAAAATTTTTCAACAATGATCATGTTCAGCTTTTTGTACGTTAAATAACCTAGTATACACTCAGTAAATTAGTGTACTCTGAGTCACATTTTAACTTAAATTCAAGCCTTTCATCCTACAATGAATACATCATTTTTTTCTTTTAGAAGGACAGGAAATGCCTCAAAAGTCATAGTTTTGCTGTTAAGATGTATCTATCTACCTGTACTCTCAATCTGAGCCTGTCCTTTAACTTATTTCATCTTCCTCTTCCCCTCCTCTTCTTTGTCTCCTAAACTAACAGGAGACAGGCTAGTCATTTTGTCTGCATTAAAGCTTATCTGCGCAATTTAGTGCGTAGGTGCTTCGGCCAAGATGTGCGTGTGTGTGTGTGTGTGTGTGTGTGTGTGTGTGAGAGTGACTGTGTGTGTGTTTGTGCTGAGACCTTGACCTTGACTGCAGTCCCTAATGGAGGAGGCTGTTCTGTGAACGACTCTAACTCCCCCAGCCATACAGTGGTATGTAGCAGCCCATAAAGCATGCTTAAGTCCCACTCTGGTTTCAGGGAGTGGAACACCCCCCCGGTCCTGCAGCGGCCCGACCCCGCCCCTTCCTCACACTCTGAAATAGCCACGTCCTTGTCCCCACACAGAGCACAGTGTGAGTCGCCATGTGTATATATGCGGCCGTGGTTGATTGAGGAGCAGATTGCTGGTGACAGGTCACACTGCGTTCCGTCCCTCCGACCCCCCAGATTAGCCACCCACCCTGCCCTCCCTTCCTCTGGACCCCCACCTGTTTGGATCCCTCCGCTGCTCAGATCTCTCCCTCTTACGCACACACGCACACACATGCAGTGGACAACCTGCGTTAACAGAATTCTCTTATTTGTCCGTCACTCACTCTGTGGGTGATAAAGGCCATTACGAGTCATTAAGGTGTGCGTGTGTGTTTGAGTGTGTGTTGCCCGGCTCCAGTGTGTGTGGGTTGAAAAGACGCCTGTCACAGCACGCTCTCATAATTGCCCTCTTAGCCAATTATCCCCCATTTAAAAGCAAGTCACCTGCTCTGCTCCAATGTCCACACAAATGCACTCACACACACACGCACACCGGAGAAATAACACAGAAACTTAATATTTAATCATTGTTTGTTCCTGAGTGATTTGTTTGTTTACCGTGGTGAAATGTTGTATGTGTATTAATGCTTTTTGTTGTTTGTCGTGTCTGCTTTCTCCTTTAGATTCTGATGCACACCAAAGACATGGTTCAGAAGGTGGGTTATTAACAAGCTAATATAATACAAATCTAGTGAAAGAAATTGTTAAAAGAATTCTAAAGTTACCCATTATCATGCTGCTTCACTTCTGATATGAATATCCTCATTAAGACAAGTTCATTCTTCTTATTGAAGTGGGTGATAACATGTTCATATGTGAAAGACCTATTTGAATGAAATAAAGAAAAAAATAGAAGAATGAATTAAAAATGCATAAATTATCTTCGACTTATATGTGAACTGATTAATATTTTTGTAATAGAAGCCCAGTGGTGCAACTCTGGTAGCCGTGATGTGTGAACTATATATAAGTGTATAGGTATTAACCTACTGAACCCCAAAACTCATTCGCCATTTTAAATTGCCAAAATGACACCATTAAACTTAAGACAGAAATAGTTAAAACGGGCATTATCGCCAGGTTTTCATCTTACCGATGGTCCTTGAATGGATCACGTCTGACAAATGCTTCTGTCAGTAAAAGTAACCAAATAAAAGCTTAAAATAGTGTTAATTCATCAAAATCTAAATCTTGCCAAAAATGAACTGTTTGCACAAAAACCCCATTCAATTCTTCAACAGAGAAGCCATGATTGACTCCACTGAGACCAACCATCAGATGACAAGAATTAATTGAAAATCCCACTGAACTGCAGGCTGTTTGCACAGAGTAGAGAGGAGAGGACAAGGGAGGTTTTAAATGGTTGTCAAAATGTAAATAATGCAGTGTGTACAGCATGTGGATTCCCCATATTTTCCAATATTGGTAACACATGTAGCCACTTAAATACATATTGGATAAGGGTTAATATGTTAGAATTAGAATTTGAGAGAGAAATACTTTCAGTGTTGGAAGAGAAAGTAATTTCCCTAATTATTGACATATTGTCTTCTCTTGCTTGTATAACATGTTTTTCTTTTGACTCAGATGAATCTTGAAGTCATCTACGGAGACACTGACTCCATTATGATCAACACCAACAGCAGGTCTCTGGAGGAAGTCTTCAAACTTGGCAATAAGGTGTGTTTTACTCTCTGTTTCTCCACATGTTCACACAGCAGTAGAGAAATTATATATTCTCTTTTTTTTCAGTTTTTTTTTTTTTTTTTGGTGGTATTTTGACATTTTCACTGAGCGCATGTTTGTTTGTTATTCCCAGGTTAAGGCGGAAGTAAACAAGCTCTACAAACTGCTGGAGATCGATATCGATGGTGTGTTTAAGTCCCTTTTACTGCTGAAGAAGAAGAAGTATGCTGCCTTGGTGGTGGAGAACCACGGCGAAGGACGATACAGTGTCAAGCAGGAGCTCAAAGGCTTGGACATCGTTCGCAGAGATTGGTGTGACCTGGCCAAGGAATGTGGCAAGTACGTTTGAGAAATTAAAAGCTTCATATCAGACATTGCAATGGACTTAAAAAAGCAAAATGTGTGCAGTGCTCCACTAGATGGTAAATCGTGTTCCTACTCTTTTACGCTCGTCTTTTCTTGCAGCTATGTGATCGGCCAAATCTTGTCGGACCAGAGTCGTGATGCCATTGTGGAAAACATCCAGAAACACCTGGTGGAGCTGGGAGAGAAAGTAGCAGCTGGAACTATACCGCTCAACCAGTACGAGATACACAAGGTGAGGACCAAGCTGAATGTATGCAGATTACTGCACCTGGATAGAAATGCCTAACCTGAAGCCGTAAGTAAACTGGGCTGTGTGTCCTCTTGAAAACCAGCAAAGTGGGGAAACATATCCCATAGTATTGAGAATCAAAGAATTTCACAGGTATTTGTTTCGCCTGCTGAAATTCTGGTATCGTGACATCCTTAGTATATTGTATTTTCTA
The DNA here is from genome assembly GCF_030273125.1 of Centropristis striata. NCBI lineage: Eukaryota > Metazoa > Chordata > Actinopteri > Perciformes > Serranidae > Centropristis > Centropristis striata. The sequence continues at coordinate 19,515,850 of NC_081539.1, forward strand.
TTACCTGCCTGTTCATTGTTGCTGTTGTGGTCTTTCCTCCAGGCTCTAACTAAAGACCCTCAGGACTATCCAGATAAGAAGAGCCTGCCTCACGTCCATGTGGCTCTATGGATCAACAGCCAGGGTGGTCGTCGGGTCAAAGCTGGAGATACAGTCTCTTACATCATCTGCAAGGTGTGTTGGAGAGAAACAAAAAAGTAAAGCTTTGACACGTCATTGTGAGTTGTACTCTCGGGTCTGATGGCCTGCTCCAGCCACTCGAAGGATCCGTCATTGGTATACTTTTATATATCAGGCAGTGCTAGGACTACTGCCTACCTACATTTGTACCCTTATTGCTGAGAGAAGTGCTGGTCCTTATTCTATTCTATATGCCCGTACTGAATTGGGTAAAACGGCCTTTGACTGGAAACTAACAGAGTTAATATCATTGAGAGCTTTTAAATCTAAAAAGAATACTTTGCTTGTGTTCTTTTTATTGATTTTAGCTCTGCTTTTAATTTGATTCAAATTGACACTCTTTTAGAATTGCTTTTTAAGATAAAAGTGAATGGTGGGCTCCTTCACTGGATTAGAAGTTTTTTAACTGACCGCCCTCAGAGAGTTTTATTGAATGGGGTCTATTCAGACAAGCTGGTTTTAAATACTGGAGCTCCACAAGGCTGTGTGTTGTCTCCTCTGTTGTTTTCAATTGGCACAAATGACATCACAGTGCACAGCAGCAATATAAAGCTACTCAAATATGCTGATGACATGGCCTTGGTTGGTCTCCTCACAGAAAGGATTGCCACACATGAGGAAGCTTACTTCAGCCAGGTCACTCTACTGCAGGACTGGTGTCAGACCAGTAATTTGGAAATGAATGTGGTGATACCAAAGAACGAATTGTACAAACGAAATCAAGGGGTGTCAGTAACAGGGCCCCTGTTATACTTAACAACCAGCCTGTGGAAGAAGTGGAGCATTTTGAGTACCTGGGCACGATTTTAGATCAAACTCTTAAGTTTTCATGAAAATTCTGTGAGTATTTTAAGAGTGCCAACCAGCAACTGTTTTTAATCAGGAAGCTGTGAAGCTTTGGTGTAAGCCAACAAATTCTTGAGTTGGCTTACAAGGGACTGGTTGAAAGTATTCTACAGTTTGATGCTTGAACTGCTTGGTTTGGTAATTTGAGTGTGAAGGACAACAACAAGCTTTCCACAATTGGGGAAGGTGGTTGGCAAGCCACAAAGAGACCTTGATGACATCTTTAACAGTGCCGCGCTTAGGAAGGCTAAACCCATCCATATTTGTAGATCCTTCACATCCACTGAACTCTGAGTTTGAGTTGCTCCTGTCTGGCTGTCGACTCAGGGCCCCGATGATGAGCCAGAACACATATGATGTCTTTTATTCCCCGTGCCATACAGGCACTGAACGTCAAATTATGAAGGCCTCAGTATATTAAATGTGTTCACCTGCTGCTGCTGCTGCTGTACCCATTTACACAATTATTTATTGCTCTGTTTTTATTGGTGTATAGTGTATTGCTAGTCTATCTATCTCTCTCTCTCTCTCTCTCTCTATCTATCTATCTATCTATCTATCTATCTATCTATCTATCTATCTATCTATCTATCTATCTATCTCTATCTCTATCTCTATCTCTATCTCTATCTCTATCTCTATCTCTATCTCTATCTCTATCTCTATCTCTATCTCTATCTCTATCTCTCTCTCTATCTCTCTCTCTCTCTAGATATCTATCTATCTATCTCTCTCTCTCTCTAGATATCTATCTATCTATCTCTCTCTCTCTCTAGATATCTATCTATCTCTCTCTCTAGATATCTAAATACTAAATGACATCATTTTTTGGTATTTTGTTTGTCCTTGGCTTGTGTTTTAATGGTGTAATTTTGTTACTGTTTTGTATTTGCTGCTGCCTATCTTGGCCAGGTCTCCCTTTAAAAAAAGAGGTTCTCAATCTCTATGGGATTTTCCTGGTTAAATAAAGGTTTTAAAAAAGAAATAATAAATAAAATTATCTCTTGAGACACAAGTCCACCAATCATTTTAGAGCTTTTATAATTATGCGTAAAAACCTTGAATGTACTTAACATCGTAGATTGTTATACACTAATGTTAGAACATCCAAAGATAGATTTTTAGTGTACGCTGTAGTATGAAGTACAAGCTTCAACTCACACCACTTAATGTCTTTTCTTTCTCCTCTAGGACGGATCCACGCTGGCAGCCAGTCAGAGAGCCTATGCTTTAGAACAGCTCCAGAAGCAGGAGGGTCTCAGTCTGGACACTCAGTACTACCTCGCCCAGCAGGTCCACCCTGTGGTGTCCCGTATCTGTGACCCCATCGAGGGCATTGACAGCGTGCTCATCGCCACCTGGCTGGGTGAGTTAAGAGCAGATTTGGGCGCTGTAGAAGCTTTTAGTTTTATAAGATTGGCTGGCCGAGCGTCTCTCTGGTGATAAATTATGACTTGAGGAATTTCAGGTTTTCTTTGGCCTTCAAAAAATGACTACTGACACAAATTACTAAAGAGAAGTCAAATGTGTGATGAAAGTGTTTAATTAAAATTTAGCAGATTAAATGTTTTAATTGGTGTTGGCAATTATGCGTAATACTTGATTAAGTGACTGATTTGCAGTTTACAGACATACTGTTTTATAAATAAACTCTGTCCACGAGGTATTTGTGGAGCACAGCTTACTTTGAGTGATAGTACTAATCTCTCTTTATATATGTGTTAGCATTAGTCATAATTCCTGTTTTATAGTCTGTTGACAGCTGAGGCAGCCAAACATAGAAAAGCTGTCACACTTAATATCACAACAGCCTAATAAAAGTACAAAATAGATGTTTCATTGTTGTCTTATGGTGATAAAATTAAGAGGTTTGAGCAGCGTTTTGCCCGTTCTGCTTCGTCTATGTGTAAACATTTGCTTTAATTATTCTAGATGAATGTAAAAAAGAGAAATGAAGCAGGATAAATAAAATAATCCATGGTGTCTGTGAACAGGTCTGGACCCGAGTCAGTTCCGGGCTCACCAGCAGTATCAGAGGGAGGAGGAGGCTGACGGCACGCTGGGAGCTCCGGTTCAGCTGAATGACGAGGAACGATACAAAGACTGCGAGAGGTTCACCTTCACCTGCCCTCAGTGTGGTACTGACAACATCTACGACAGCGTCTTTGAAGGAGCTGTGAGTAGAAATCACACAGTGTTACTCAATGTTTTTCTATAAATTATAGATTAAAGTATATAGAGGTGTGAATCAGCAGACTCCCCCAATACGATCTTGTCCCGATACTTTAGTCAAAATATGATATTATTGAGATTTTAAGCATTTTGCGATACGGTGAGTAATGCGATACAATATATTGCGATTTAACTGTTTCACTGCATTTTGTGTCCACCAAATTAAATTAAATCAAGAATTGTTTTGTCAAATGAGAGAATTTTTTTCAGTTCTGAATTGGGAGGCAGCCATTTATGTAATGAGGAGACTTGTTGGAACCCAGAGAGTCTATTTTAATTTAGATAGCATGACGTCAGAGGTCACATGACCGCTTTGAAAATCACCATGAAACATCATAAAACATGAAAAATAGCCTAACTTTGCAGCCTTATTTCATCAACATCCGGACAGGATATCTTGACATACTTGGATATCCTGATATCCAATATATTCCTAAAAGTGAGTCCGCTACCTCCTGAGGGGCGAAAACGGCAGGCCATCAGAACGATGTAGTAGGATGACGTTCCAGGTATACCAGGAAAAATGGGAAATAGTTTAGAGTAATAATAAGAATGACTATTCTGATAATAGACTTCCCTTCCTCCACAGTTACCGTCAATTGTAGCTAACAACTATAGAGTTCTGGTCTTTTCAGATGAAGGACCCTGAAGCAGGATCTTATAAAATGGCTGTGACCTAATGTGTGTCAATTTATCCTTCATAAGAAAAAAGGTTGACAACCACTGTTTTAAATGACCACTGCTGTGCTGTTTTTGATTGAATGAATACATACCACAGTTTTGTTACCTTGGCATGTGAACCCGAACAGTTCCTAGCAACATAACACAATGACTGACTATGACCACAAAAGAATCTACTACCAACACTAACACGACATTGTTTATCCTTGACCAGCTAGTCTACAGAAATAAGAAGTCTGCAGTCTGTGATGATATAAAATGGAACAGTAAAACATACGTTTTGAGCATACAGTCATAAATGTGCACAAAAAAATACTAGGCTTATTGACATTAACTACACTTAACCAAAACTCTTGACTCTTACGCCTGGTGGAGATTTAAAAAAAAAAAAAAAAAAAAAAGATTATAAAAGGTTACTCCAAATTTGTATGTATCCACAACTTCGGGAAGTAATTTGTCTTTTTCAGCTTAAAAAAACACATCAGCAAAGCCAAGATCATCAAATATACCATGTGGCTATGCAGGCTTGGAAATTCATAACTTGTCTTTATTTTAATTTGCAAGATTTTACAAATATTATGACATGGATTACTCATGAGTCTAAAATGCCCATTTAACAAAACGTGTTGGTACACATTTATTCCATCTTATCAGCTGGAAAAAGTTCTAATGTTTAGACTTTTTTTTTCAAGAGGAATGAAAAATAGGTGGAATCTATTACACCAGAGTTTGCGTCATCCCAAGGGAAATGTTGCCAAAATGGCTGAGGAGGATCTGGAGAGAAACTGGAGAGACTTCTGTCAGTAGGGGCTGATGAAATAGCCATAGACATATTCAAGGAACAGCAACACACTTTGTTGTTTGTTTACAAATTACAAACTGGCTGACTAACCATGACAGAGCCGGCCCCTCTTCACTTAATAAATTGACTAATCTGACATTTTGGACACTTTTATGGTTTTCTCATGCTGAATGACTTATTTTCAAGAAACCCATGCCAGTTAGAAGAAGAAGAAGAAGATGACTTTATTAATCCCACAATGGGGAAATTCAACCTCTGCATTTAACCCATCCTTTTTTTTTTTACACACAAGTGAACACACCATGCAAGGAGCAGTGGGCAGCACATTACTTCAATTAATGGACAAAATTGTAAGAGTATAAGTCCACTAAGAATGTCTTTGTGTGAGGACAGAACTAGTCTGTGGTGTGTTTGTGTCCTGTCTTGCCTCCTGCCTGCTCTGCCCAGAAGCCAGCCCTTGCCTAAACCAAATGGGAATATTTCCAGTTAGTGAGAACATGGCTGACACAAATAATCTCCGTTTGTGTGCACCATGTATGAAAGGGCAACTCTGGACAATGTCCAGAGAGAGCATGTGAGGAAAAAAAAGCTTAAGACTGCAGCAAAAGAAGTTGTGGAGTTTGTTCTTGTGCAGCACAGAGACACAGAGAGCCTGAAATGCAAAAAGGAGAAGATTGCTTTTATCACCAATGGTATGTTTCACTGGTGTGATAGATCAATCAGTAGAGATGCAGATAAAGAGTCTGAGAGTGGAAGAATGGTGTTTCCGAAGGCATTTCAGTCAAACTTCCTGTGAAGGATTCAGCCTTTAGTCATCCTCCATATTGTGTCTCTGTCTGTATTTTTAGACAGCTGCCTGGCTCCAATATGGACTCTGTTTTCATTGGCATAGTTTGGACTCCACAACTTGAAAAGCCTTTCCTTAACCCCTGCTGCTCTATGGACACACACACACACACACACACACACACACACACACACACACACACACACACACACACACACACACACACAGAGATCTCCTACCATTTGCCAGGCCAAGGTCGTGCGTATGTGTGTGTCTGTGTGTTATCAGCTTCTAATGAGGAGCAGGGCAAACAGCTTTTTCTCATCTGAAAGACACCAATAAAACTGACAAGTCTCTGTCCTCTGCTGGCGGCGAGACTTGCATTAAATTAAAAAAAGGAGTATTATACACACACTCCATAAGAGGTTGCTATCATTACACAGTTCAGCAGTTTTTACTGAGAGACACTAAACCTTAAAGAACAGCTGTATTAGAACAGATTCTGTTTAAGTGGATCAAATGTTTGTGCACATTGAAAAGAAAAGGGAAAACTGAGATGTTTTAAGTGTAGTATGTGGACTTGAAATGTTGGTTGGAACAATTCCAGACTTTAGACTAAACTAACCAGGATTTGGCTTGTGTTCATTTTTCAGCATGCGTCAGAGGCTGGTTAGCACACACACACACACACACACACACACACACACACACACACACACACACAAAGAAACTGATAAGACAGTAAGTTAATTAGGGTGGTGAACATGGTCTAACAGCTCAGTGAGAGGGGAGGACAGATGGGCCTTGACTCCACCACTGACACCGAGCCAGAGATGGTAGGAGGAGGCGGTGATGGATGATGGAGGACAGACAGAGGAGGAAAGTTGTTTCATGGGGGTAGAGGGGGATGAAAAGATGTATGTGTGGAGGAAGAACAAGCTGGATAGAGCTGCAGGGATTTCCCTGATTTCAGTTTTAATAAGGCGTTGGGCCAAAACAGTCATGTAAAGGGCTATATAAAGAAGAGACATGCAGCAGTGCTGCAGATGACAGTTGTTTGGGTTGGAGACAATACTTGGACGAGTGATGAGTCTTTAAAGATATGATCGCTGGATTGAAATATTTGAACTTGTCTTACACAAAACAAACAGCTCTTGAATGTTTTCATGTTTCATTTGGTTGTACAGCTCTAAATTAACTGGCAAGTGAGCGCTGTATAATTTTTATAGATACAACTTGTTCGGGAGGGAGAATGTTGTTATCAAATAGAGGTTTTGAATGAAACAAGTGAGATAAAAGAGAAGGAGGGGAGAAGAAGGGAGGCTGCTTTCATTCAAAGTAGACTAAAAGGGAAAAAAACATGAAGAGGAAAGAGGTTGAGGACTGAGAAGGAGAGGGTTAATGTGTGAAGCTGCATATTAGGGGAGTCAAACGAGTTGATTGACTTGCACAGGCAAAAAATCGGGTGTTTTTTTTCTTTAGAAAAAGGAATGAGGTAGGCAAACATAAAATCTGTGTGTGGCTGGGTGGGTGGGGGGTGTCACACGCATACTTGTGTGTCAGACTTCCTGCGGAAACCTTTTTTTTCTGCTGCTGTCAATGCGACAGTTAAATGGAGTTCAGGTTTAAAGGAGCGAGTGTTTAAAGCTGTTATATTTAGTGTAATTGTTATGTACTGTGGCTACTTTTTTTTTATTGCGTTAACTATAAGCCGTGCTGTCAAGTGGACAATTTAGGGTTACTTGGGTCACATTGACCTGTTTTCTTCAGGCTACAATAATGTTAACATTGTGTGGACCCAGGGGTGCTTTAAGCCCTTATGCACTTGTGATGTTCTTTTGTAGAGAGTTTAAAGGTAATGGCCAAGTCACAGTGTTACGTAACTGCTTAGCTGTGACTCCCCACCTATATATATATATATATACAGTATATGCTGGTGGGATTGCACTTACTGCAGTGAGCATGGAGTCATGCATTGTGGGTCTGACTTTTTTTGCTTTGATTACAGTGCATAAATATTTATTTATTTTTAAAGTAGTGTTATTATGCACATAGGACTTTTTTATGAGGAATATAAAAGTAAGAAACATACAATTCAGCATTCATTCTTAACCTGTGCTAATAAATGCGGGTGGACACGAGGGGCTGGCTTTTACTAGAAAATAAGTGTTTTGTTGGACGTGCTGTTTGCCCAAGTCAGAAATCTGAAGCACTTACAGTTCTTTAAAAAATGGGGATAATGGAATACATTTTCAGGCAGTCTCTCTTGGAAGGTATTCATAGTGTTGCACCTGTTTGTACACATTAAATTTCACATATATAGCTGTCAGGTTTGGAAAAAAATGTGTTTAAACCCTAGCTCCTTTCTCGCCTCTGCACAGCTGACCAATCACAGCAGGAGGTGCATGTGAATGTCAGATCATCTGGTTCTGAAAGTTCCAGAAATAATTGGGCACAGAGCACCCGAAATTCAACTTCAGAAAGCTGTGGGGCTACTCGACCCTCCAACAAGCACTTCAGACAGACTATATTAAAAGTAAATCTCACATATTGTTTTAACAAATTAAATTGCATATGGCATTCTGACCAAGCATTAAATGCCAGCTTTCAATATCTAGCAATTTCTGCGACTAGATGCAATGCACAAATTGTTAGATTCAGAATTTTCTTTGGTAAAGTAGTAAAACTCGCTGTCTCCTCAATTGTTTTATGGTGATGAACTCATTTCAATCACAACCTTGATTAATAATTCAGCGCAGACTTTCAGCACTTAAACAATGTTTAAGAACAGACGTTGCCGTAAAATACATTTTTATTTAGCATTACCGTTGCCTGTTTTCATTCATGTATTTTAAAAGACTGAAGATTTTCTTCTTCTTTTTTTCAGGGATTGAAGTTGGAGCCCAGCTTGTTGCGATGCTGTCACATCCCGTGTGGGAGTCGCCCCATCGACTACGCTGTCAACATCAGCAATAAACTGCTACTTGACATCCGTCGGCACATCAAAAAATACTACTCTGTGAGTATTAAGCACAATTGAGGTTATGATGAAAACTACGGATTTCTTTCAATGAAGCTCTGCTTCACACACACTCAAACACACAAGCACAGAAACATTCATGGATTTACTTTACCACCTGCAGGGCCTCAAATGGACTTAATTTAGTTTTCATTCAGTGTTTAATGCTGCAACTTGTTAGACGAGCACAGCTGGCCAGCCTGTATTTTTTCTCTCCCTCTTTTTAAACATTTTTTCCCCAAAGGAACTTGCAATTCTCATCAATACATATTTCTTTAGAACCCGTGCTTCAGTCGATCACAAATAGACAGTAAATGTAAATCTTGCAAGCATATACGCTTTACACACTGCTTGGTATTGTGGTTGTTTGCATCCCACTGTCTATCAACACATTCCTTAAGAAATTAAATAATTCTTCAGCTGACAAAATACACGCTCGAGTGTTGAGAGAAAGTGAAGCGAGTGTAATGAAATAGTCAAACTTGTTAAAATTGCCCTTCCACTAAGTGTTTATGAAAGGGTTGGACTGTATTTAACACCATGTGGGATTCAACAGATGCTGTAATGATGATAAGAGAAGGCATCAAAAAGATGTTGGACATTGGCTGTTGGAGGAAACCTCAGCAGGGCACTGTGCTGACATTTTCAACCAAAGAGCACATTATGCTAGCAAAACGAAAAGAGCACCAGAATGATTCGAAGGAGCATGATCCATGAAAATACTTAAATGGCCATTCTTACTCTGAATACCAAGTTTAACGTGCACTCATTTTCAGTTTTTTAAGATGATAAGGTGAAATTTAAATGATACATCTGGGAAAACCGGGTCATCAGAGAATGAGCGGGAACTAAAAATACAACAAATCAAATGTGTTTGACTTTAAAGATCAAGCAGATTTGTCTCAATAATACAGGACTAGTTTTGACTTGAAAGAACACTTACAATGTTGGATTATACGCTTTGCAGGGGAAATTATTTTTGCAGTCAGACACATTTTACCATCTTAGAAGCATGCAAGGTGTGAAAATATGGACCCTTGATTCTCTGAGCTGTTCACATTATCAGACTGACAGACAGAAAACGATGAGGCCAGAAATAAGTTCATGCCTGTAAATGTGCACAGCCAAATATATGTTGAATAGACGCCCAACAGAAATGTCATAAAAATGATTAAATACTGCCAAGTATTTGGTTTTATTGTTCACAAATTGGTCATTTTTAGCTAAATCAAAAAAGACAAATGCCCTTCAGAATGAAAAAGGATTTTGTCTGTTAAATAACATCCAGGTTTTTACAATGCTCAAGTTGTGACCTGAAAAATACAATGCAATCTTAATCAGTTATTTAAACAGGCTTGTCATACTAATTAATTAAAATTGTAACAGGCTTGATCCTGTGTAGATGTCGTACTTACTGTGAACATAGAATTTGTCTTATCAGCTCGACCGATACATGGGATTTTTGAGACAAATGCCGACACTGATTTTGGAGGGGAAAATGAATTGAAAACCCATATGGCGGCAAATATAATAATTTTTTGAAATGGAATGAAAATCGACCCAAATGGACCCAGAGGGCTACTTTCTCCAACATAAAACTTTATTAAATAATATTTAACATTGTTTTACTTTATTATACACAATGTCAGACAATTCTATATATGATAACTGAGAAAATAAAGAGTAAATGGGAATGAAATAAATAGCAAAATTAGGGGTGTGCCGTATCGTTCACGATTATACCTGTATATTTTTTTTATGGGTAAAAAAAATGCATATCATGATATGGCAACATTCCTACTTCTTGACGTAGTGGCGTAAGGGTTTCCTATTGATGACCTAGACCGTGGCGGCCTGCTATAGTCTCATGTGCTGCGCTAACGTCACATTTCAAGCTACTGAAAGTATATGTAGCCTACACTATTCATAATATCAAGTTATTTGGCGTTGTGTCTCTGCTCAGCACATTGTCTGTCACCCTACCTCCACCTCTCCATCCTCCTCCGAGACATACGTACGCATTCACAAACTTAAACACACGCACTAAATTTAGCGAGCTGCCCTGTCTACCTGTCTGTAACAGTCTCCGTCTGCGTGTGCGCCGAACTAAATACAATCAAGCTGTCCGGGCCGTAAGAGGTCCAAACGATCCGAACATTCTGTTGCATTATGCCGTTCGTTAGCCGCAAGCTAACATTAGCTAACAATCAAAGTTGTTTTAATCACAAAAACCTACTATTACTTCCTGTTGCTAAACAGCTTTCAAAATAAGAGATGAGATGCCTTAAATAAAACATACAAGAACCCTTATTCTCCTTTACAATAATTAATTAAAATAGGCAATGATTAAGATCAGTATGATGGAATATTGGCATTAGAATCTGTGAGAGGCACCAAATTTGGGCTTTTATGAAAAAAATTCACCAGTGGGAATCTCCCCGGACCCCCATAGCCAACTAATTTTCAACACTGTCTGGCTACTCCATGTCCTAGTGGAAAGCCCTGTTGACTGTGAAAAATGTGATGTGAGGTGCTCACATTTAACTCTCAAAGTGGACGAGATTGATCACCCCCTAGATGGTTATTTTTTTAATTTGCTAATACTTGAGTCAAGAGTAAATTTTTTGGCAACTGTTGAGATTTGCAATTTACACGACATTTAGATTTATGATTTATTTTTATTTTGTTGTATGATTTTTTATTTATTTATACAGACTAAAAAATAATTTTCTATATATTTTTCAGTATTTTTTAATATCGTCAAGTATATCGTTATCACAAAAATACTCGTACTATATCGTGATAATCTCTTCGGGCCATATCGCCCACCCGCTAACCTAAATAAACATTTCAGTCATTGGCTGACTATTTAAAAAAATATGTTAAAATTCATAGTTAACACCATTTCTAAATTACACCAAGTAACATTTTCTGCATTATATAATGTGTAAAAAAGTTTAGATAATGGCACATATCCAACAGTTTATTCACCGATACTGATCGACTTCATTAGGCCAATATCGGCGATAATATCAGTCAACAGATGTATCTGTCGGACTCTATTATTGTTTTTCTGTAACCTAAAATGTAGCTAACGGTTAATGTTTTAATGTATAAAAGTGTAATAATTCCACCTGATGTTAGTTGAGGTTTCTGGCAAAATGGCTCACCTTGGATGCTAGATACTTTAAGACATTGGCTGTGCATGTATGTGAGTTTAATACAGTTGTATAGATTCTGGGAAAACTCTGGGATTACTTTTAGCCCGAGTATGAACGGGTTGTGAAGCAGAACAGTTCACAGGGCAAGTTGTCACTGTACTTAGTGCCTTAGACGAGCAACCTGAGAGTGAAGTAAACTGGATGCCTGTGTTGTGTTTGTAGAAGGCTCCCTTTCTCTCCTGGTAGCTTCTAACACCTTGGTCTTGGGTGAGTGGAATGCACTGTCTGTAAAAGTGTGTATGTGTGTGTATGTGTGTGTGTATATATATGTGGGGGTAACTCTCCCACAGTGCTGAACAGAAATCAATTAGTTTGGTGAATGTGTGGGGAGCGAATCCCCCTCAACCCCTTTGTCACGATGTGTGAAACAGCTGCTACCACTGAATACTTACACCTCACACAGCAACACACACACACACACACACACACACACACACACACACACACACACACACCACTGGAGGCTGAACAGCAGCGGACACAGCACACACAGCGGGGCAATGAAGAGGGGTAATATTGTGTAATTAAGGATTCCTTTCAGGCCGAGGGAGAGTTCAAATAGAGCTGTTTGTCTGGCCAGATAGAGTGAAAGCTCCGCACCTCTGTGTGTGTGTGTGTGTGTGTGTGTACACGAATATACGTGCATGTGTGTTGGCGTCCTAAGCTAGGACCACAGAGACATTAATCATTAGTGAAATTACCTCCTGCCCCCCCACCCTCATCCCCACCATTATCAATAAACCAGCACCCTGAGAATGGGCAAACACTTGTTCACTCCTCGCTCTCTCTTACGCACACACACTCTCATAAACACACATACACACACTCTCATAAACACACACACACACACACACACACACACTCTGTTGTCATCCTTTCCTCCTCCAATCCCGCTGTCTCTGGCAAAATGAGAGATTCGCTTGTTTCCTGAACCACCCAATTCTTCTTTTTCTTTCTTTTTTTTTGGTAACCCCTCCCATCTAACCACCGTTGCCATGGCATTTAACAAATTATTGCAATTACCCTCGTCATGCGGGTCGCCCCTGGAAACGGGCTGAGGGGCAAGAGAAGAAAGGAGGAGGGAGAGAGAGAAAGGGTGAATGAAGACCAGAGAAGGTGATAATCCTGTTTTGAACAAAAGGTCAAATTGTTGAATAGAGAAGCTTTGATTAAGCGGAGGAGGTACAAAGTGGAACCGTTTGAGCTCTATTCACTTCAGTGTGTGTGTGTGTGTGTGTGTGTGTGTGTGTGTGTGTGTGTGTGTGTGTGTGTGTGTGTGTGTGTGTGTGTGTGTGTGTGTGTGTGTGTGTGTGTGTGTGTGTGTGTGTGTGTGTGTGTGTGTGTGTGTGTGTGTGTGTGTGTGTGTGTGTGTGTGTGTGTGTGTGTGTCAGGGAGAGAGAGAGAGTGTGATTGTGAAGTAGGTCGATTTTAGGTCTATTCACACTAGAGCTGGAAGTGTTGACTGCTGAAGCACAAAAAAACTGTTAGAGCTCTTTCTAGTGTGTGTGTGGGGGGGGGATTCCTCTGCTCCAGGAGTCATGTCAGAGATACTTCTCCACTGTGTTAAATTAACAGTAGCACTAAAACCAATAGTTGATTAATATATTATTAGTAGATTAACAGGGAATGAATCTGCAACTATTTGGGTAAAGCGTCTAAAAACAACTTTGTTGTTTCTCAAAAGTGAATATTTATGTGTGTGTGGGGGGGTGGGGGACTGTTGGTTGCACACAGCAAGCAATTTGTACATGTTGGGAAATTGCAAAGGACATTTCTAACTATTCTTTTAATCAACAAAATATTAATCCATATAAACTGATATCATATGAATGCAGATTCTGGAGACAACAGGGCAAGATTTTGGCGTGAGAAGATTTCTAGTTTCCATTTGTCGTCCTGAGTCCGAGTAGTATTGACCAATCGCGAGCGGGCCTTGGCTGCAAGCAGGTAACCAGTCAGTGTGGAGAGCCAAAATGGGACTAATTAATTAATGATAAATATTTAGTTAAAAATGTTAAAAAATTCTGATGATAATTTCATTATTAATTCACTATTTTTCATATGGTTCAATATAGGAGGGCGTAGAAACCTGCCAACTTGATTATCTATAACGTTAACGATCAATTAATCAATATCGCTGCATGCATATATAGGCAAAATAAAAGATATATATACAGAACTATGCAAAAGCCTGTTTTGATAACTGACGCTTTTATTTTGATTTATCATAAAACTAACTCAACAGAGATTATCCTGTAAAGATAACATCAAGGAGTTAATTTTATGTTTTCGCCCCCGAAGAGGCATGATGATACGCAGTCAGGAAAAAAATTAAAATTAAGAAATACACAGATCGATTAAAAATTCCAAGTGATTGACCAAATCCTTAACGACCATTAATTGATCATCGATTTATTATTTCCGTCCCTAGTTTAATATGTGTCCCGCCCCTAAGTCATATGTGAGGAAACAATCTGGTCGTAAACGTTGTCTCTCAGCTCCAATTCTCGCATCTCAAATTGATGTTCAGACGCTAAACAATGGCGCAGTGAAGAGAAAGTTCTGATTGTGATAACCATTATCCAGATATCTGCTGGCTACACCAGAACCCCTGAAATATTGGACGTGGCCCCCAGAGGCCTAACGTACAGTTTCCCATGGACAAAATGTGAGGTGCAACAATAAATTGATTAATCAATTACTTGAGTCTGTGGCTATTTTGATAAAGTATTAACATCATTTTTCAGGTAAAACTTTTGACATTTTATGGTTTCAGATGCTAATGTCTGAAAATGTGCTGCCTTTCTAGGTTTTACATTGTGCTTAGTTTAATATGTATTGGTTTGGGGCTTTTAGTTGGACAATTAAAGACATTTAATGATGTCACCTTGTGCATTTTATAGACCAAGTGTTGAATTGAGTGACTCAGAAAATAGTCACTATATTAATCGATATTGAAAAAGTTTCTAATTAACAATACTTGACCTGAAAGGGAGCAAACAAGGTTCAGACTAGGGCTGTGACTAATGGTAATTATTATTAATTAAATGGTTCAGTATATTAACTGTAGAGTCACTATAATATCAAACCGTGAAAAATACCCATGTTTTCAGGTTGGATGACCAGTACTGGAGATGGTGTTTTGCTCGACAAATGACTGATTAGTAATTAATTATCACAGTTGCTGTTGTTAGAAAAATTGCATGAGGAAACCTTGAAAATTGATAATCTGCCACCGACAGAAAAAATCTGTCACCAACAGAAAAAACCTCACCATTTTTCTGCGCATTCTTTGATGGGGAAATGAAGAGCTGGAGAACGTCCAAGTTTCTCAGTTTAACAAAAGTTTTATTACAATACGTCAAAAAATGTGCACTTTACAGAGATCTCTGGGTTCAAAATTAACTCATGTCCCTGAATACAAACAGACGTGTTTCAGTTTGTGAAGTCTGAACCACGACTCCCTCCCTGGAACCCATTAAAATACTAACATTTGTTTACAAAACATGCTGGTCGATTTTTTCCAGGAAGTCCCGCCTTCTTGATCCGCTCATTCGCCAGTCTTCTTTCATACCGTCACACATCAGGCCACCTGGGCAATACAATCACTGCTTCCCATAACAAAGCCTTGTGGCCTGCTAACAAACTTGTTAGCACAAACATTTTTCCTTGTTATGACTTACAAAGATTCTCACACGGGATTTTCATTCAGCCTTCTGTGGTCTCCCCTCTCCAGACACACATACACACTCACAAATGCACATACACACACAGCAAAAACTGTGCACCAATATATCTGGATGTCATTCTTTGTGATTTATAGAATCTTAATCAGTTTAAGCAAATGGAATATATGTAATTAAAGTAATCATAGTTTTCTACATCAATATTAACACACAAACACAATCAATGTATCAAATCATATTGTCTGACTTAATATAAATGCATAGAGATATTTATTACAGTCAAGGTTTGACCTTTGATAGTGACCTGCGTCACTCACAGAGAACAGAGACAGAGGAGCAGAAATAAAGCATAAAATAATTTACCAATATAGAAAATAATCAATTATTTTAACACTGTCAATTAATTTAGGATGATTTATGGACTAATTTGCTTCAGAGACGACTGTTCAATGGTTAAACAGCAGCACATAGCCTGCAGAATAATTTAAAAAATATATCCCGAAGGTAATAAAGAAAGTCTTAAAGTATCAGAGCAGAGAGATTTGAGAAGAGATGAGTGTTAAAAATAACGACAGACAAAGAAGAGGAAGTGGAGAGGGTATATTTCGTGGTGGGTCCTGTCGTGGCCTGGTCCTGCCTCTGTTTGGTGAAATTATGTGGAACTCATTTGACGTCCGCATTCAGTGTGTCAGGTATCCACTGCAGTAATTATGCAATTATGAGCCTTTATTCTCTCGCCTCCGACTGTACACCCCCACCCTCGCTCCAGCAAAATGCCTCAATTAGTTTTTTTTTCCCTTCGTCGCTCCTCATGTGCTCCTTGTTTTTGGTCCTTTCTATGTGGCTCACACAGGTCCACTGCACTTGATCTCACTTTATTTCTATTTTCCCCAAGTATGTGGTTTGTGTGGATGGGTTTTGGGTCACAGTGGCAGAGCACAGGGGCATTGTGGGTAGCTTTTGGCACCTTTCAGCCCTCTCAGTCTTGCACACTTGAGTCTTTGATGTCTCTTATTAAATTATTTTATTGCTTGTGAATGGGAAAACAATTAATGTTTGTGCTCACACTCAATGCGGTGTTTGTGTGTGGGTGTGGGTGTGTGTGTTCATTCATTCCTCTTGTGATGCTCATGGGAACAGCAGTGTGTGCCCAAGCTTGTGTCATAAGAAATATACAAAAAAAGACGGAGATCAAACAGCCGCCCATTGAAAATCACCCTCTCATACTCCTTATCTCCCACCTCCACCAACCATTGTCCTGCATTTGTCTTTATCAGAGACAGCAAACCGGTCTCTTTTCCCATGATGCTCAGCTCTTTGTACAAGAGTGCCAGACGTGTTTAGATAATTAGTCCTGTAGCTGGGGTTTGTGGGTAAAGCTGTGAACTCTGGGACTTTCTAATTGATTTGGGACATATGTGTGTGTTTGTGTGACCATGTGTTTGGTTTTCATTTAGAGGAGATTTGTTGGCTGTGTGTGTGTGTGTGTGTGTGTGTGTGTGTCTGTGTGTGTGTGTGTGTGTGTGTGTGTGTGTGTGTGTGTGTGTGTCTGTGTGGACTGCATGAAGCTCCTCTCCTGCTGGTCTTACATTTGCTGTTGCATAATAATTTTAAAAAAGTGTCTGGAAGTTAGTCAGTTACCGATATAGTGGCCGATATAGTAATTTTTTTGAGCTGGAATGATGGAATGGAACTTTATGTGGATTGTGCAGAGATTTTTCACCACTCTGCAAATGTACCCAGAGAGCTACTTTTTCAAACATAAAATTTACATAATATTTAACATTATTATACATTATACAGACAATGTATTACATTGTCAGCCAATATTATAAATGATAACAGACAAAAATAAAGAATAAATAGGAATTAAAAAGCTAAATAAACATAATTACTGTTCCGTGTCAGTTAATTGCTGACTATTAAAAAAAAAAAAAAAAAATCAGGCCAAGCAACAGTTTCTGCATTATATATTGTGTAAAAAAAAAAAGTTTTCATAACGGCACATATCGGACTTGATACACACTGATACCAATAGTTCTTTGATAGACCAATATCAGCCGATAACATCTGTCAACCGATACATCTGTCGGGCTCTAAAAATAGAAAACATTTACAGTTATTTGAAATGCTGTCACATTAGTAGGATTCTTGTAGTTATTAAGAGATTGTGGGAAAAGTTGTCTTTCAAACATTTGCAGATTTATTGTTTATCAGGACTAGAACTTGTACATGTGGATGTGAATGTGAACAACTGATGTGGTCTAGCTAACAGTGATTGTGCACTCATTGTATTAACCAATATGTGGTAAAAGAAATTAAATAATAACCATAGAATACTATTGTCCTCTTTCAGCCACATTCATAAGGTCTGGAAGTGTTTCCTTTCCCATCACAAAGGCTCAGAAAAGTTTGTGAATGTACATTTTGTTCCATTTCAGGAGCCTTCGCAAGTCAACTCCCCTCGTTATGAGTCTGTTGACAGTGTGGCTCACTAGCAGTCCTCTCTATCGGATTAGCTGTAAATGTGTGCCTCACATTATCTCTTTGTTTCCACATAAGGAGGAGTTTAAGCATAAAAACCACATTGCATTATATGGTAGCATGAACTCAAAACATGTAAATCTTGGAGAAAAAGCAGCAATCTATGATAATGAACCAAAACCTAAAACTAGACTGAGAACATAATGGCTTCAAAAACTTTATAAATGTTCAGTACAAATCAAACTATATAGACTCAATTTGTGTAATTGCAGCTAATGGTGCTGTTACTGAATATTGACATGAAGCAGATAAATACTTTTTGTTTTATAATGTATTTACATTGATACATTTTTCCACAGTTGCCCATAAAGTTGGAATAATTTAGTTTTCAGACAAAATTCACTGTTAATTTTGGTTTCACTTTCATTGTGTTCAAGTTTGGAAGACATTTATTAATAAAGTTTTGAGACGATATACAGTGTATGTGTCAAGATTAAATCACATTGTCACAGTCATTTCATGAAAATATTTATTCTAACTTTATGGGCGACTGTGTAGAAAGTAGAGTTACTGTTGTAAAACCTAAATGCCCCAGAAGTGATTCAGAATTGCATAAGGAAAAGTTCAAATGTCCTAAAAAAAACAATCCATGATAAAGTTTCATCTTTTAATGTCTTCCTATTGAGTTAGCATAGCCTGGGTCCACACCTCTGAATCCACCCACTCCACTGACCTGACTGCTTCGTCTCATCATGACTTGACTCAGTGGTTTCTCTGTAAAGGGCAATGGATCCAGTGAGCGCTGTGAGGGACTAATGATTAGCCAATCAGCACCACGGGCAGGACTAATAACGTTGTTGAGTTGTGCACCAGACCCAAAGAGTAACAACAACAACTGTGACCGCTATAGAAAAGATGAACGCTGCTTTCCAGGCTGTCAGGTCTACTGACATGTCTCCTATATTACCCCCAGTTACCCCCTCAGTAATTATTCTTTAGGGGTTGGTTAAGGAAAATCAAATCCCTGTCCCTCATTGAAATCAGTTAGAGAAGAAAGTGGAAACAGACTGTAATGAGCTGATAACTGTCTGTTTTCTGGCAATAATTTGTACAGTTAATGCTCTGCAATTTGGCTTCAGTTACTTCAGTAAATGCATTTGTGCAACTGCATGTGTTTTGTCTTTAAGAGTCACTTGTCAGGTAACCTGTCCTTCTCACCCGCTCCAAAGGTTACTGCAGGGCCTCTGCACAGTGGAAAAGTGTTTCTGTACTGTAGAGTCAGCTGTAAAGAAAAAAATAATTTATTTTTAGCTCCAAACTGATCAGTAGACTAGACAAAGCCAAACATAAAAATCAATAAGAGAAACAACGCATGCCTGTGTGTGAGGGGGATGTAGATAGGAAGACAGGTGCAGTGGTTTTGAGGGGGGTTTATTTTGAGTGAATGGAAGGAAGGAAGGATAGATAGATGGGAGGTGGTGGGGGGGAGGCAAAGGCGTTGATGGCAGTGGGTCTTATGCTCTGTCATTAGTTGGGCATTAACCCCCTCCCCTTTAAACCCCCTTAGTAATGACAGGGCATAAGAAGCAGAGCGGGTGGAGGGGTCTAGAAGAATACGGAGAGATTGAGAGGGTTAGACCACAGCACCTGCCCAGGGTCACTACCTCACCCCAGGGGGTCCTAACTACTGCCGTTTTGGCTGTCCACTGCTCTGCCTGTCTGACAAGTACTCAAAGAGCAGGACCCTGACACACAGCAGCTGAAGATACATTCAAATGTAAAGAGACAGAGAGAGAGAGAGAGAGAGAGAGAGAGAGAGAGAGAGAGAGAGAGCGAGCAAGGTGGGATGTGAAGTCAGATGTAAACCTCAGATCTTTTCCCTCTTTCTTTGCCTGTCTCTCTCGCAGTTGTTTTTATTTTACAACCCATCTTTTTCCTCCCCAGGCTACTTTTCTTGTCAGTTGTGTTGTGCAGAATTAGAGCAGCTCAATGGAAGCAACAATTTTCAGCAAAATTTCCTCATTAACAGAAACTGTTTTTAAAGTGTCTCGAGGCAACAAAAGTTGTTTTTTTTTTCCTTTTTTTTTAATTTAAGAACACCTTTTATCAACAAAATAAATGGCAACGCAAGCACATTGCTGCTGAATGTTATTTTTTTCTGATGAGATATTTTCATCAGGGACATGAAAAAGCTAGAATTTAAAGTAATTTCAAAGGAGTATTGCAGTATTGGAAATTCAGGGAGTTTGATGAATGCTCTAGAAATCATAGACAGGGAATAAACAAATGGCTCAATTCGACAGAGTACATTTTAAAACTAGTTTTGTTGTTGTTGTTCTTTTACATTATTGCTTGATATTATGCTCTTTGTTGTTTAGTTTCTTTAGAGCAGCCAAAACGTCAACAGAAACCAGATTAACAACTGAGCAGGGGGCATTTTCGGTCATGGCTGCGTTTCAACCATGACTGAAACTAACTAAACTACTGATTGTATTCTTCATTAATCGACCGGTCCATCCCAATTTGTCTTGTCAGTCCAAACACCAAAGATATTCACTTTAATATGATGAGAAAACCGCAAATCTCCATATCTGAGAGGGAGGAATAAAAGCCTTTCAGCTGTTTTTGTATGAAAATTTACTAGCTTATTAATTGATTATCAAAATAGTTGCAGATTATTTTTCTGTCGACCAACTTATTGATTAGTCAAGCTCAAGTTTCACTTCATTAGAAGTCTGGGAAAGGAAAAGGGGCTGTTGTTGAATGATCAAAAAAAATATATTTATATAATTGATTCATGTTAATAATACATTTTTTTTATTAATCAGTCTATAAAATGTGAAAAAATGTCCAGCGTACTTTCCTATAACCACCTTGAAGTGTCTTATTTTTTCTGCCCTGTAATCCAAAACCCCAAAATATTAAGTATAATAACATAAAAACAGCAAAAGCTCACATTGGAGAAGCTGCCACCAGAAAAAGTTTGCAGTCTTTGCTTAAAAAAATAACCTAAATTGGTGAATCGTGTATCAAAATAGTTGCCAGTTAATTCTCAATCAGTTTATTAATCGAGGAATTGGCTTGGAAACTTGACAGTTGCTGTAAAGTAACATGTGACGTGTGTCCCGTAGGGCTGGTTGGTGTGTGAGGACCAGGCCTGCCAGAACAGGACCAGGCGTCTGCCTATCGCCTTCTCCCGCCACGGACCCATCTGCCCGGCCTGCAGCAGGGCCACTCTCAGACCCGAGGTAACGCAAACACCAGATTTCACACTTAAACACACAACCAAGCTTTCCTCTGTTAAAGAAAAGCTTGAATGGGAATAAGAAACACTCACTGACTGCACATTGTTGAATTCTGTAGGTTTTGTCCAGGTGATGGTGCTATGGAGCTAAAGTCTCTCCTCATATGTTCTGTACATCTTCACTCATTAGTATCACATTTCACCATATATATATATATATATATATATATATATATATAAACACAGACTAGCACGCACACACACGTGCAATGATAAAAGTCTCTTTGTCCTCCTGCGTCTGTGTGTCTATGTGACAGTGTGTCCGTACCTCTTATGAACACTTTGTTAGCTTGACCACTGGATTTAAAAGAAACACTCTCCCTTTCAATTTGAGCATGACGGTTCAATCAATTTTTTTGTCCTGTCTTACCATTCCTGTCTCAACCCTTGCCTTAACTCTGTCTTGTCAAATATTTTTTTTATTTATTTTTTTTATCTCGCATGCTCTGCTCCTATCTGTCCCCCTCTGGCTGCTTTGCTGTGTCTGGCTCTGTGGCGACAGGTTGTAAACCAGAAGGCCAATTTCTGCTGTCACTGTAGCCACTTAGGCGGCCATTGCTGTGCCTGAGGGCCGTGGCACTTTAAACTGCGGGCTGAATAAAACATTTAACTCTCTGTGCTCACTCATGCACCCTTTCTCTACCCTAAAACCTGTAGCCTCATTTTACCTGCTCCTCAAGCACACTGTTGGTTCTTTGCAGGCTTTCACAGCATATTCCTCTCATCTACTTCTGAGGACGGATGATGATGATAATCTATGACAAACTTTATCAGAAAAGTTTACACTGTTTGGTGTTATCAATCAAAGTCATTATCTGTTTATTTATATTATTTTATGTTAAACTGAGCCATGAAATAGAGTCCTTGGCCCTCATTTATCAAACAATCGTAGAAACGAGCGCAGATCTGAGCTTATATTTCGTCTTACGACAGGGTTCACGTGTGATTTATTAAACGATCGTATCTCTCCAATCACAGCGTAACAATGATCGGCTGTTGATAAATGTGGCGGCTCGAAACAAGCGTCATTTAAATGTCACGGCCTAATATTTACCCAATTCAGATGACTCGCCTCCAGAGTTTACGACACCGACGCAATACGGCCAAAAAGTCAGCTTTATTAGCAAAGTACACCGTTACAAATCACAACAGGAGTGATATAGACATATTACAGAAATACGCAGCGACAGAGGTTTATGAAATAAAAGTACTTATAGTTATAAACTCAAACAAGTTCAGTGAATATTTTACATTTGGAGCACGGACTTTAAAGTTTTCACAGCTTTTTGGTTGAAGGAGGTAAACAATGTTTTAAAGTAGGTTTTAATTCCTAAAGAAGAGGAATTTCTCAGAGGCAGAAAGTGAAACGCTGACGTTCAACAGCTGCAACACAACAAACTGGTTTTGTTTGGCAGCATAAAAAGTGAAATCAGTGAAATCAGTGGTGCTGTCAGCAGAGTAGTGGACCATTAAACTCCCGGCGAGGTTTGAGTAATTAATTTATAGGCTACATTGTGATATATAAAGCCTAATAATCTATATAATATCCAAATATTGTTATTATTATGATGGAGGGATATTATTCACCTCTTAACATTTACTAAGAACGATGTCCTAGTCAGAGGAGCGTGTGGCAGCGCTGATTGGAAATGTTTCTATTTGGGCAGAACCGCTGGTGAAGGAGACGCTGACGCTCCGGTGTCCAGCAGGATAATAATTATAATAATAACGGTAAATAGCAGAAGACAACAACATTTAATATCCTCGGCTAGTATTCTATTTAAAGAATTTTACGGTCACAGGGTGTATTTATATTAAATTATGTTGTAATGATAAATTATGTAGTCTAAACATGTTTTGCTTTGTCACTATTAAAAAACAAAATACGGCAGAATTTTATCAGCTCCAGGCATCGATACTATAGTCTTAGATCAATTCTCCGACTCAGGCGTGTGGACTTAATGCTGACTCAGATTTGCGTACACGAGCTGAGAGCAGACGTGAGATCTGATCGTACCCTCCGCTCACATCCAAATTGATAAATGCCGAGCCTTGAGTAGAAATGATCCCACTTTACGCTCACTTTCTGTCGTACGCTCGTTTGATAAATGAGGGCCCTTGTGTTTTAGCAGGACTGTGATGGCACTGAGTCAGGTTGCTGGTTTAGTCTCGATAGCACCAAACTGTCGTGTGACTATTTAATTTATTGTATTACCAGAAAAACGCCATGTCAAAATTTTGTTGAGATATGGCATGACCCCAGTCCTAGATTTAACTCAAGAAGACAGGTTTGTGTTAGTGTATTGTTGTGGCTTACAAGTGTAACAAGATCTTTCTTATAGTTGTAATAATTTGCTTAAAGGGACAGTCCACCCCAAAATCAAAAATACCTGTTTTCACTTACCTGTCAAGCTTTTTTATCAGTATAGTTTGTGTGTATAGTAATTTAGGAATTATACCAGTAAGAAAATAAAACTGCTCACAACAAGATCTGTGAATTATCAGGAGTAACCAGGCCATGGCTTGTGGAAGGAGATGCTGCTGCTGAGTTTTTCCAATTGTATTTTTGTTGCTTTGAGCACCACAAGCTGAGTGCCATATAGTCCCATTATACTGAGGAGAAGGAAGATGTCTTCAACACAATGCAACTCACACTAGAATAATCTAGACTGATATATAGTGTTACAGGTAAGAGGAAAAATATGTACACGGTCACTCATTAAGTTGGAATAAAATATTTTTAACCCCTTTCCATGAAATGATTGTGACAATGGGATTTATAATTGACAGATAAATTGTATATATTCTCAAAACTGTATTAATCAATCTCTTCCTAACCTATCACAATGAAAATGAAACCACAATTAACAGGATTGTGTCTGAAATCAGAATTATTCCAACTTTATGGGCGACCGTTTAACTGTTCCTTTTAAACTTTTATTTCAAGACAATTTCATGAATGTAGCCCAAATTCACAAATTTGCCTTTAAAGTCTATACAATCGTTGCACCATGTGAAGCCCTCCACTCCTAGAAACTAAACTTAAATCTAAACATGGAAAAGGTAAAAGAAAGGACAAAGTTTTTTTTTGTTGGGGTTTTTTTTTTTCAACAAAAGAAGTGAAACGCAAATAATTATTTATATTAAAGAGTTGCTAACTAACAATACAGCAAGCATCTGGTCTGCTGAAATGCCCTTTAGCAAGACATTTTAACCCTTACCTCTATAGACAACAAGACAAGATTTTCATATCAGAAGGGTTCTGGTTTCTGTTTGTAGTCTGAGTATTATTGATCAATCACAGTTTGGGATTTGTTTGGCTACAGGTCAACAGTCCATGTGTGAAGTGAAAGAGGCAGGACCCATTGACCCCTTTGTTATCATCAGCTTTGTAAGAACTCTTAATACCAGCTTCATTCACGTGCCTCAAGTTGCCATCAGACTGTAAACAATGACCAGCACACAGAAGAAGAATTCTTCCACTGGATAACTGTTATCAGGTGACAGCAGAACCCAAGAAATATGCACCCTTGCCCTCAGCGTCTAGATCGGTGTCGGACCAATAGCTGTTGGTTTCGGAGATTTAAACACTTAAACATGTTGCTCATCCTTTTATCTGACCTCTCAGACGAGACAGATTTTCCTCCCAAGAATTGGTATTACGGTATTCATATTAGGTTAACTCTGACTTCTCAGTATTAGGTAACACTGTTATCTGAATCAAGCCAGTGCATGGAGATTAATAGCCCCGCAGCTTACATATTAAATTGCTGCCAATTATGCAAAGTACTCAAGAGGCCATTCATGGCTGTTTGAGCCGGTGGTGGATAGTCTGCGCTCATCCACCAGTCCCCACTGTGAGCTCTTTTTAATTCAAGTTTTTTTTTTTTTTGTTGCTGCTGTTGTTGGATGCTCCATCAGATGTCTGTGCATTTAGCGAGATGGCTTCTTTCCCTTTTATGCTTTTTTATCTGCCAGTATCATCATAGATTATCAAGCTAATGTCAGCAGCAGCCAGAAAGACAATCAGCTTCTCCTTTCCTACACTAAAAACACTTGTTTGTGCCAGAGCTTTTGTAAAGCAGCGTCTTGTTTGTGACTCTGCGTTCCCTTTTTCTCTGATGCATCATGGTACATTTACCATCTCCGTGGGTGCTGCCTCTCCTCTCTTCTCCTCCCTCCATCCGTCTCTCTCACTCTGGTTCTTCCTTTTTCTCCCTCCCTCCCTCTCTGGACACAGATTCAGAGCGTGATCTGATCTCCATGTAATGGGAGAGTAATAGGCACTCTGCCTTGATTGGTTGGTAATTTGGGGGAGTTATGCACAGGTGCAATTTGTAATATTTTCAGTAAATTAAATTTCTTTCTCATCCTCTCTCCCTCGCTCTTCATCTCTCCCTCTCTCCTCTCCCTCCCTCCACAGCGCTTAACTCAAATAGGCTATTTTTTTTTCGCACCGCGTCTCAGATCTCTGTCCTGACTTTCCTTTTCTTTCCTCCTTTTATTCGATGCTTTCTTCCCCTGCTCCTTTCTTTTCATTCTCTTTCCCTCCCCTCCCTCCTTAGCTCTTACACTCATTCTCTCTCCTCCTGGCTTGCTCTTTCTCTCCTCCTCTCACCCTCCCTTTCTGTCGCTCTCTTTTTCTCCCCTCGTTTTATTGATGTACGCTCAGGCGCCCATTAGAGCTCCCTTTTTCCCTCTAGTGGAAATTGCAGCATGTTAATTTTCACACAAATTACGGCAATAGCAGGTATCTCTATTTGATACATTATAGCGGGAGCAATCAGAGATAATTGAGTGCCTTTCAGAGGGAGACGGCTGCATTCACTGCCGGCTCAAAGCTGCCCCATTATCGCCTAATCGCTCTTTAAACACTGAATTTTGCCGAACAAAAATTCTTGTCATAATTTTGCTTAAGTGTATTTGGAAATCACAGTCCTTTGAGCGAGGATAATTGAAATCAAATCCCTTTCACTGGAGCTGACATTTCTACATTTCCCTCCAATTGAAATTAATTTCAAAAATTGAGCATGAATATCTTCAAATAGCAGGCAATTATGCCTTTCAATGGGGAGAAATTACCGGTGCTGAATCGTTGGAGGCTTGCGGGCGAGAGCACCAGTTAAATGCCTTTGTTTCCCGCCGTGTTTGCCTAGTAAAGATTTACATATATTGACTCATTATGGTGTCTTGTGAAGCTGATCGGCGTGACTACCACAACCGGCAATAACGCTCATCGCATCTAAAAAGCTCAAGAGTTTTAAAGCCTTGTGGCCTCACAGCTGAGGGAAAATGTATGTTTGTTTCTCTCCGTCTCCCTCCCTTTTATCACTCCCTCTCTCTTTCTGCAGCTGCAGTTGTGTGTGGGCTCGGATATCGTAGCTTCACTATTTACAACGTGTGTTTGCAGCTTAGCCGGAGAAGGGTATGGAGAAAAGTGTGTGACGCTGAGGCCTTGTTTGTGTCTCTGCTGCTGCTGCTGCGATATTTTTCCTCTAAGTCGTATCCATGTCAAGGCATTTAATGGTTGTAGTTTTTCAGCAGCTTGCACACTTTCCATCCACTATAAACTCTGTGTTTTTGTTTTCGTGCTGTCTTTCCTCGAATACACACAGAGACATATGGTCTGACTGACTACCTTTTCATTAACTGCTTCACTGGTGTACTTGAGCGACAGTATACCGGCAAAAGTTCTTTGGAGGTCGGGTGCGTGTGTCTTTTATGTGTGTGCGCTTGTGTGTGTCCCCTAAAAAATGGAGACAGGTGTTTTTAAGACTCTGTGGAAGTCTTGAGTGCTCGTTTTATTGTGTGAGACAGATCCGACTATTGCTCTGTGATTTGAATCAATTGGTACGATTTAGCCTCTTTTTCTTATTTCTTACTTTTTTCTTTATTCTATACATCCTTACTCCATTCTCTTTTCCTTCTCTCGCACACATACACACATTTCCCCTCTTCCTTTTGGCTTAACTGTGTTTGTGCGTGTGTACATGCTCCCGGGATGTGTATATGTGTGTCGGGGGGGAGAGAGGGAGGCAAAGGAGCAAGGGGTACGAGGTGGGGGCTGGGGGGTCCTACGCTCCCGGGAGAGAGGCAATTTCACAGCTGGTTTGCTCCTTAGGCAGTCAGGCTGAAAATGCTGCAGATTTGTGGAGCAAATTGAAATGGTGTCAGTGCAGGAACAAAGCACCGAGCTGAATGACGAGGTAGGCGTGTGTATGTGTGTGTGTGTGTGTGTGTGTGTGCGAGAGAGAGAGAGTGAGGTGGGGTTGAGGGGCTCTAAATTCAATAACAACCCTGTAACATTTAAGCCACGCCTTTCTGACACCTGTCAGTCAATCAGTATGCAGCGACTGGCCCGCCCACAATCAGCGTTATATTGTTTGAATGTGTGTTGTGCACTTTTGTGTGTGCGCATGTGTGTGTGTGCGTGGATGTTCTGTGTGTTTTATTTTCAAGAGAGGAAGAAGTGGTGTGCAGTGTTTGTGCCGATCGAGCTTGTTCAACCTTGGCAACCGTAACCGAGGCTCCATTATGGGATGTGCATGGTTTGGTTGTTGACTAGGCAGTGCATCAACGGTCAACAGCTGTGTGTGCCATGTGGGCAGTCGTAGAAAGCCATTAAACACGTATACACATGCACACACACTCGCAGTCACACATCACATAGCTTGCATTTAGTTGCATTAGATACTCCTGCCACTTGATTACGCCACAGCAGTAAAAACTGAAATTACAATTACGCACATTGCCGATTGGCAGGTATAATGGGCACACACAAGCTCACTTCACTCACGCACACACAGATACTGACACACAGGAATTGTCAGGGGATTCTTCCTGGTGGTAATAATAAAGCACTCGGCGCACACCTGATGGCAGTGTGGGGTCGGGGCTTAGCGTGCCCTCTCCAGCGTAGCAGGGAAATGACGAGCCAATAACTGCAATTAAACATGCAGTATAATGGCTAATCAAATTGACAGCCTCGGCTGTTCGCATGCCTCTCTCACAATGCCTTATCACAACAAACTATTATGAGGGAGGGTATTTCAGGCCTGATCCCCTCTTTTCTTTCTCTCTTCCTCACCGTCTCTGCTTCTCTCCATCTCTTTCTGTATCTTTACCCTTTTTTTCTCTTCTTTCGCTCTGTTTTTTCTCTCCTCTTTCCCTCCCACCTTCCTGTCTTGCTCTTCCTCTGTCTCTTTCCCCCCTCTCTTTCTCTCTCTTTCTCTCTCTCTCTCTGTCTCACTCAGGCAGGCTGTCGTGTGGCTCCAGTTAATTGCAGTGGAGATTAACAAAGCAAGCAAATTTGTTTTCTTGCTTTACTGTGTCACACAGAGGAAAGGAGATGTTTTCAGGGAGGAATAGTCGCATGAGCCGGGTGCGCATTTGTAGAGTCAGTTTCAGTCTACCTGTTTCTCAAACTAGTAAACAGTTTATTAATCTGTCGGCCTGTCATGATCTCCACTCTCATTAGACTAAAAAATGGGAATTAATAACTTAGTTATATAAACAGGAAATAAAAGGGATTAGTAGCATTATTGTCTGGTTAACTGTATCCAACAAGTGGTGGAATGTAACTAAGTACATTTTATGTACCTTAATACTTCTACTCCAATACATTTAGCTGCCAGCTTTGGTTACTTTTAATATCAAGAATTAACATAAAAACATATTCAGATATTTAGACAAATCAAGCATATAAAGTAGCTAAATGAGCTCTGTCTTTACAACATTAAAATGCTATGCCATTCTACATAATGACTACTTTTACTTTTGATACTTCAAGTACATTTTGATGCTGATACTTTTGTGCTTTTACTTGACTAAGTTTCTAATGCAGGACTTTTACTTGTAGTGGAGTAATTTCAATGTGTGGTATTAGTACTTTTACTCAAGTAAGGGATCTGAATACTTTTTCCACCACTGAACAAGTTATAGTTTAACGTTTAGCTACATATTGATTTGAATATGTATCTGACACATTGAAATAAAAAAAGTAGGCTTCTGAATTCAGCAAACCTTATTTTTCACAAGCTACTTGATCCAAATACTGATTTTAAAACTGTAAAGTTGATAAATTGATAAGATATAAACTCAAAATAATTGGTGAGATTGCAACTCCTGAAACTGACGTACAAGTCTCAGTTAGAGAGAAGACGTGTCGCTCTGTTGGCGTTGGTTACCGAGTGATGCTTCTTTAACTTTAACAGTCTTTGGCTGAGCTCAGACTCTGGCTGAATACAACACACAAATCAGACAACAGCCAAGTTTAATTTTGGCCTGCCATCAAGTTACTCATGGAATTAACGTTAATTAGCCGGAGCTGATTTGACCTGCTGCCAGCGTTTGTCATGTTAACCACTAAAAACACTGTCGGTGTCGGCTAGAAAGGAGAAACTAACTGAATGTGTTTTTACTCTGAGCTTTGGAGGAGAAATAATGGATTTGTTATCGTCTGGACATCTTTAGGTAATGCTGTATTTTATATAGCTGTGACTGCTTGCTGTGGTGGGTTTTCCCGCCATTGTGCAACGTGAAACGCCAGTGTACCGATCTCATACGCCGGCAGGTTAAAAAAAAAAAGGTTATGTTTGAAATGTAATAGGTTACAGTACTTCATCAAAGTAAAATTACTTTTTGATTTCTTTTCCAACAAGTGTTTTTTAACTGCTGAATGCTGAGTAGTCCTAAAAAATGTAAACCAGACAATATTATCTGCACAGCAGTAGGCTACTCCACACTGATTACTGTTAAACCTTTCTTAAAGGTTCTTCAATATCACTCGAATAAAGATTGCAATGTTTTGATTTCAAAGCACAGCCACCAAAATAAAAATACAAATATGTAGATCACAAACAACAAGCTTGTTCTTGTTGACAACATGCCCTACAGCTTGATGGCAGTTTCAGATCGCTTAGAGCAATATGCATTGATTTAATTGGCAAGAAGTGGCGCTAATTCAATGCACAAATGCTAAAATCTTACCCTTAGTGGAGCAACGTATGGTAAGTTGCACTTTAATGTGTCCCAGCGGCTTTGCTGACCTGCATATTTGGAAATATGCCAAAATAAAGCATTCCTGCACAGCCAAAAGTTGCAAATTGTGAGTATTTACTGAAAAGGATTTAATTCTGATATCACCCCTTTGTAATCATTAGCTATTTGAGTAGTGCCTTTACTTTAATTATGTAGTTTTTCTCAGTAACAGATTACAATGACATTAATTTTGTTTTATTGTTAATTTAATTGCGTCATGCCGTAACATGTAACTAGTTGCCTCCCAAAATTGTATGCCTAATTGATTTGGCACCATTGCTTATTAAATGGATTGACTAGTTATGACATGTACAATAAATTAAGTATAAGATACCAATATCTGTGAAATACAGTTCTCAATACCACTGTAAAAAACAAAACACTAAATCACATTTCATTCTTCTTGATCTCCAGAGACTGTACTAGTTACATCAGTCATTCACTTGCTCTATTTAGATTTTTCTGACCACCAGAGTTCATGTCACCTAGGTATTTCATACAGCCTGGCAGTTACTCCCCTTTATCTCACCTGGTGTGAAATAGAGAGAAATTGTGGTGACGATTCTGCAATCTGCTAACTTGTTGCTCTTGCTACCAATGTTAAATGCGTTATGTTCAACCGTTATGTTCTGTCTGAATTAAAGGGAAAGTTTATCTCTGACTCTCTTTGTGCCGTGGTTTGTGGAGCTTTTGCAGGAGAGCATGCACTGCGGCGAGGAGTGATAGTGGACATCTCGTTTTTGTCACGTTTTCAGAATTTAGGCATCAACCTGGTACTAGTGTCTGTTCTCTTGACATCACTAGTATCGGCGATGAGTTTTGCTATTATAAATATATACTTAGTCCAACGTAACATAGTATTCATCAGTAGAGACTGACCGAAAATGAATCCCTCATTTTTTTCAGATGGAATGAAAATAGACCTATTTTATGTGGATTGTGCACCAATTTTCCACCACTCTGCAAATGTATCCAGATTATTATACATTTTACAAACAATGTATTACATTATCAGCCAATTCTATAAGTGATAACTGTGAAAATAAAGAATAGGAATAAAATAAATAGCTTAAATAGACATCATTAAGTTTCAGTCAATTGCTGACTATCTAAAAAAAAGAAGAATAAATAGTCAACACCATTTTTAAATCACATCAGGCAACATTTTCTGC
This sequence comes from Centropristis striata, assembly GCF_030273125.1. Taxonomy (NCBI): domain Eukaryota; kingdom Metazoa; phylum Chordata; class Actinopteri; order Perciformes; family Serranidae; genus Centropristis; species Centropristis striata. The sequence continues at coordinate 19,547,303 of NC_081539.1, forward strand.
ATTAGATATTGTGTAAAAAAAAAAAAAAGGCTCCTATCGGACAGCATATACACCAATATTTGGAGGCCTTTGATAGGCCAATATCGGCCAATAATATCTGTCAACCTATTCATCAGATTGTGCAACAGGTTTTATTCACTTTGTGTCTTTATTGCATTAGCAAGGTTTTAATCCCTGTTTGTCTGTGTGTGTTTCTTCTACAGTACTCCGAGAAGGCCTTGTACAACCAGCTCTGCTTCTACAGGTTCATCTTTGACTGGGAGTATGCAACTGCCAAAGTACTACAGGGAGAGGAGAAAAGTAAGAACACACACACACACACACACACACACTGCTTATGACTGCATTCAACATGAGGTCTTGCACCCAACTTTCCAAAGTCTTTTTTTCTTTGTTACAGTTTTCAGTTCTAAAGTTTTGTGCAGCACTAGTTGTGAAAACAGGCCTGCTTTAAAAAAAAAAAAAAAAAATCTATCATATGTTATTCATTTTTTTATTATTATTCTGCAGTACCGCCTTCGGAACTGAAATCAAGTTACTAGAACGGCAATTGAAGTTTGAATTTTGATGTCCTAACAATGCTTCCTCACAAATACACACACAACATACCATTAGCAATCAATGGCTCAACGTAAACCTTTTACCCAGGCTACACTTATAGTATTCACCAATGATGTGACACACAAACACACACACATACACACACAAGTAGCAGAGTATGGGCATTGGATATGGGGAGGGGGGTTAAGGACATTCAGCTCCTCGAGTCGACAGCCCTAATTTAGGAGACGGATTCAATCACACACACATACAGAATGCAAAACGCTCCAATCACTGGAAGAAAGAAGGAAAGAGCCCTCCATCGCTCTCCCTCTACCCTTACTCTCACTGTCCATCTCTACTGCTTTCTCTCCTTTGCTCTCTCTCTCCTTTCTCTCTCTCTCTCTCGCTCTCTTGGACAGGCACTCGTTTGGCTGTGTTGATTGAAAACAGGTTTTAGATTTGGGGAAATGATAGGGGGAGTAATGGGCGCGCTGACGAAAGGATAGCCCTTCTCCTATAATGGGACATGGAGCGTATATTTCCCCCCTTGGACTCAAATAGACGCTACTCCAGCGCTCTGGGCGCGCTCAGTAGGCGTCAGCCACAAGGCCTCTTTACCCATAGTTCTCCCTGATTGATGTCACTTGATTAGAAAGGGCTGCTGGGCCGAGTGATTTATTTATTTGATTAAATATTTATGTATGTATGTTATTTATGTATGTATGCCCGGGTTCGGCGTGCGTGTGCGCCAGTCAGGACCCGAGTGAGGCAGCGAAAGAGTGAGACAGCAGAGGTAAATATAACGTGTAATCAACAGATGACCACTCAGAAGATGGAGGGAGCTGAAATGGAGGGATTGGACCGGTGTAGAGGAGGAGGGGGGGTGGGGGGGTGGAAGGAGTACTAACATGATTATAGCCTCCATTTTTCCTTTCTTTTATTTCTGTTTGTCCAGATGCAAGAAATCATTGCCAATCAATTCTTTGGCCTCCTCCTTTCTCTGCGCTCCTGTTGTTTGCCGTATTTTGAGCCACGTCTGGTTTTCTCTACAGAGTTTCAGACTTATTTTTTACCTCACAGTGCAATACAGTACATACTTCACTTTGTGGTAAAGCGTTAGAGAAGAGTGCTCACAGTTTAATGTACATGTTTAAGGTGCAGCATTCAGTAGCCATGTAGCCTGTGAAGCAGTTTAGCATCTTGTTTCGTGACACTTGCAAACATTTTGTGTTCTACTGGCACCAGGTCAGTGACTTTCACCAGGAATCAGTTGCTGTCTGTCCACTTACTTTTTAAAGATGAGATACACTTTGAATGCTAAGTGTTAACCGTCTAATTGATTCTTATTGACAGTAAATGGTTATACAGTTAATGATTAACGGCCCTGGTGCAGACAATGCTGTACACCAGGAACCAGGAGGAACATTTTGGGCTTGAGACCCCTCACAGTAAACTATTTGTGACACATTTTTACTGGTCGTTTATGTCGATGAGCTGTAAGCAGAGCAGCAGATGGTAGACTGCCATCCCAGATTGGTTAGTTTAGTTGTAAAAAAATGATATGATGCAATGATTTGTTAATGTAAAATTATAAAACTATTTAATATTTCATTGAAAAAGCAAAGACTACACGTTTTCCTCAAGTCTGTATCTACATTTGTTGACACATACTGAAACCTTTAAGATTTTTTTCACACACCCAGTACTGAAGCTTATTAACAGTGTAGAGATTATGTAAACATGTAATTGGCAAGAAAAGTGTCATGCTTGATCAAAAAGGTTGGTGCAGTGGAATATAAACACGCGTACAGATGTGTTTATTTTCATTTATCTTGAATAGACAGTAGTGGATTGGGGTAACATTTACATTTGTATTATAACAATAAGGAACATTTCAAACACTTCTTTAAACTGTACGGGCACTAAACAAACTTTTTGATGCATCAATCTAAAAACCGTCTTCTGCGTGTTGCTGCGTGCACAAAACTGGCAGTTTTGTCCGAACACAGGACTTGTTACAGACCTACTGTGGAGGCTCACAGATTAGCGGACTCACAGGACAGAAGGTTCTGGAGGGATGGGATCATCCACCAGCTGTGAGTTTTAACCACTACACCACATCCAGGCCCCGTCATGTTTACTGGTAACCGGCTCTGTCAGCGGAGAAGCCACCGCTTTCCTCTGTTCCCCCGAGCTGCCAGTCCATCAAATCATCACCCTTCCCGTTTGATGGTTTGGTTCCCTAAACACGAGCCCTCCACATTCCCTACATCGTCCCCAAAATTGATTTTGAGAGACAGAATATGCGGCTGAAACAGCCAGTACCCGGCACCGCCCAGCACTCTGCAGAGTTAACATTCACAGCAAGTTTCCCCTGACTTGGTCTCACAGTGACGGCCACAAAAATGTGGAGCAGCGTGAGACTGATGTAATGTGCATTAAATATGTTTTCACTAACATCAAGCAAATCATTCCGTAATAACAGACTTAGTTAATTATATCGGTGGTTATTTGCTTTAAGTGATTGCTACATGATGCAGCACACTTATAGCATAATGGCTCCATAGTGGAAAAGGGCCGGATGAGGTAACATTGCTGACAATTGTATAATAGTTCCACTTGTAGTACTCATAATATGCCTGTTATCCAGCTAGGAGATTGTATTTATGGCAGATGTGTGTTTATCAGCAGGCATGTGTCACTGTGTTGTCGATAAAGGTTTTCAATTGCCTCATTTCCACTGCATGGTTCAGCTCGACTCGACTCATTTCACTTCTTTACTAAGTGCTTTTCTCTATTTTCATTTCCCTCTGCTGATCCTCAGTATAGGCAGGATCCTCAGGTGTTGCGACCATGCGTTCAACTGCCGTGACATCATCTTCAACACAACAACCTGCCGAATCCTTTCATAAGCAACCAGTGCAGGATGTCCCATGTCGAAGAAGGGTCAATTTTCTCTGACCAATCAGTGCTTTGCAGTCGTATTACTCTGCCCTCTAGTATCAGCTCTGCTTGCTCGGAACCTCAAGTGAGGCGGCACCACCAAAAAGTACGAGGTTATCAAACCAGAGCAAGTTAGGTAGAGCGGTGTCGTACCATGCGGTGGAATTGAAGCAAATGTGCCACTATATCACATTGAAAAACCAGCGTCTCCCCCAAAACGATTAATATCCAACACACATACACACTCCTGCCACTTATTTCCTCAAATAGAGGAGAATGCATGTATAGAACACACTCACGCTGCTATAAAATATAGGTTTAAGGTGTTATCCCTCAGTCCTGGGGAAGTAATACCCCATATTACTGCATTACACACCCAGGGGCCACACTGCTCAGATTACAGGGAGGAGACATACAATCCTATACACCCTACTCTACTCTGTTGTCCCTGTGGGAGTGTGTGAATCATGATTTATGAACACCGTTTGTGTTTGTACACCATCGCACCTTAATTTCGTGTTTTCTTTCTAGTGGCGATGTCGCTTTTTAGTTAATGTAAACAGCTAATAGTTGGTTAGATGTTAGATGCAACTTTTCTTGGATCCCCACTATTTGAGATCATAAACAGTTAATTCCAGCCATCAGACCTCCACCAAGACCAGTGAAACATTAACATGCTCCTCAGATGGTCCCAATTTCTGAGTTTGGAAGTTGTATTTTACTTTCAGTTGGCTGCTGTTGTATTTTATTGCTCACATTGATAGCTTTTTTCCAGTATTTGCTTGACAAAAAAGCAAAACTTGGTGCCATGTTCCTTCGTCACTATGAACATGAACACCTTTGTAATATTTTGAGTTAATCCTAATCCTCATCCCTTAACGTTTGCATTGCTCTTGTTTACTTCACTCAGATAAATATTACCTTAAAGATAAGTGTGACGTTATGTACTGCAGCGCCCGTGCAGCCGTATTGTATATATGTTTACATGTGAACTGAACATACACAATAAAGCCCATTAAAGTAAAATAGCTTTACATAAAAGAGCTGCGAGTCAACGCTGGCTGTAATTTGATCAGCTTGAATGTGTGTGTGCACATTTGCAAGCCTGTCTTATCTACATGTATATTGCATTTTTGTGCCTGATTGCTGCAACTGAGTAAAACATGGAGGTAATTTCATCCGCTGCAGGAGATCTCTAATAGATTATACACACACATACACAGAGGCGCACGCACCAGGATAAAAAAAAAACAAAAAAAACATGCTGTCCGTTCCTTAGCTGGGAACATCCCGTATCAATGACTTTCAAATCATTTCATGTCACTTTTCTTCTCTCTGTCTCCCCTGCTCCCCCTTTTTATCCCCCCTCTCCCTCCCTCCTGTCTATCTGTTGCCTTTCTCTTCCCTCCATCACCCCCTCCCCTTCAGGTCTCAGTCTTGAGTGTGGGCAGTATGATTGCGTGTGTGAGCAATAATGTAATTTTGCCGCATTGATAAAATATAAATTGTCCTTGAGCTGCGCTTTTCTAATGATCCATTTACCGACAGCTTTCCTGCCACCTCTCAGCACTCGGTCCTCTTCTACCCTCCCACTCCTCTTCCTCTCGCTCTGTCTTCTTTCTCTTCTCCTCTTTTTTTTCCTCCTCTCCATTTTCTTCCCTCTCTCTTTCTCTCTCTCTCTTCATCTTCCACTCCCCCCCTCCTTTCTCCGGCTATACAAAGCGGGGTGGCAAAATCCACGGGTGCGATTGTCAAATCAATTATTCATTCTGTGCAATTACACTCACACAAAGAAGTTTCCCTGTGCTCCGAGTGGTGATTAAATTAACTGCTATTCCAGCTGCCCGTCGCCACCAGCCTAATAGAATATTCATGGAGGCGGCCGACGGAATGGCCGATCTCCATTAACTTCATCATGCTCACTTAATTACAGGCTTGTTATTGTATTTACACCTAGTTAGAGCGTGCAGAGCCCCGATCTACTCGTGCCCAGCACCGCCAGAGGATGTGCGAGTGTGTGACAACACCTAGTTAGAGCAAAGATAACCCCTGATACACTCACTGTGTGTGTGTGTGTGTGTGTGTGTGTGTGTGTGTGTGTGTGTGTGTGTGTGTGTCTGTGTGTGTGTGTGTGTGTGTCTGTGTGTGTGTGTGTGTGTGTGTGTCTGTGTGTGTGTGTGTGTGTGTGTGTGTGTGTGTGTGTGTCGGAGTCCACGTAAATGTGTGTGACGAAGAGAGAGATGATGTCTAATGCAATCAATTAGGCAAAGTTTTGAGGCTCTGAAGCTGCATTTGTGTCTACAGTATGCTTTCTATGCATGCGTCACTTTCCATCTTTCATTCCAGTCGTCATCTTTCTTGTTATTTCCACTCCGCTCCTTTTTCTTTCACGGCCTTCCCAGCAACGCCGTCTCCCCTCTCCTCTCTCCTTCCGCCTCACACTCGCTCTTTAAGGGAGGCTATTTATTTGAACTACACTCCCCACTGTGCTCCGACTTGCAGCAAGGTCTCTCCCTCTTTCCTTTCCTCTCTGTGACTCTTAAATCATTCTTTTATCTGTTCGCCACACAGTGATTGAGGTGGAAAAGAGAAAGGAGTGAGGAAGGGGAACGAGGAGAGGAGGGGGGGAGAATTATTTTCTCCTACCTTTCAGAAATGATGACATGATTGCTTTCGCTTGATCATGCATCATCGCCCCCCCTTCTATTCCCCAGATAAATAGACTAGTTTGTCTCTCCCTGCCTCTCCTCCTCTCCCCTTTTCTCCCTCCGTCCCTGTCCTTGCTAACATGAGGGTTATCTGGTAATAGTTGCTGCTGGCGTTTAAGTCAACCACACCATCTTCTATGTGTGAATGTGTGTGCGAGTGCATGTGATTACTGTTTGTCCCATGGATGTTTTTTAGTCGCCATGGCTGTGAGTTAGTGTACCTTTTAAGTGTTTAACTACCATCAATCGCCTGTGTGCATGTTCTTTTAGTGTGTGTGTGTGTCTCTGTGTGTCTGTGTGTGCGTGCGCGCTTCACTGTTGATCTCTGTGTATCTAACCTTTGTTCCCTTGGGCAGTCAGTGGGCTGGTATTTATCCAGCAGCCACTAATGCAGCGGGCAGGAAGGACGAGACAGGAGATAGGGCGGTCGAGATGGCAGGGACGTGACAGCCGGCCATATGGACAGCTTGTGTGTGTGTTTGTTTGTTTGTCACTGTGCGTTACTGTGTGTGTGTGTTTATATACAGTATGTACAGGCAAATCATTGTTTTAAAGAAGTTTTTCATTTGTTTGCTTGGAGTAAAACACTTGATGTCTCTTCTGTTGCTCTCACCATTGATGACAATTAGTTGATTAATCGATAAGTTGATGAACAACATCGAATAATTAGTCATTTATCAAGCAAATATACTAATTAATCACTGGTTCAAGCTTGTCAGTTTGAGGATTTGCGGCTTTTGTGTCACACAAAACTACTTGAAGATGTCAAATAGTGATGTAGCTACAACCAACAATTACTTTCACTGTCCAAAAATCTGTCAATTATTTTCTCGGTCAGTCATTTGGTCTATAATGTGTCAGGTGTAGAGTGTATATAAAGATGGACGACATGTCTCCTCTTTCTTTCACTGCACAAAAATGAAGCCCAAAAATTCCTGGATACACGTACTGCCATCTTGCAGTAGTGATGTCATTTGGAGTTGAATATTTGCCTCCCGTTCACTTGCAAGCAAAGGGGCAAATAAAACATCTGCTACGTTGATGGAGCAAATTCAACTAGCGGAGTCGAAACATCAACCAAAAGCAGAGAAGGGCCACATGCCTGTCAATCAGACAACAAACCTGATTCCTGTGTGCGTCACATCCTGCACTGCCCTCATACAGTACAAATATTGCCCCGGCAGATAATTTTCTTCCGCATGTATTCATGGATGTGTGAGCGTGCCCTAATGCTGAAAAAATCAGATCAGTCACAGACCAAAAACAAACTTTCTCCCATTTCCATCTTCCTGCTTCTCCCCCACTGACCTCTCCAGTCAACGCACTATTATTCCTGATGTAGCTTGCTGCACTCTTTGGAGTGATAGTGTGTTATTACTTGGTTTCATGATACTTCATCTACACTTGACGCTCAGTATAATATTGTAAAGATTTGGTTTTGCGGCCATCCTGCCCGGGATAGCAGCTCTCAGTCTTCTCTCTGGCCTTATTACGGCCCACCCGAAGGGATAACAGGGACAAGATATTGACTTCATGCTCTCATTGGGCTTTTCTATCGATCTTATGATCCTGTGTGTGTGCACACGCTGCCATCGACCCATCTGCCCAATGCTGCGATGCCCCTCCCTGCCCTCAAAGCGATAGCATTACTGGCAGATAACATTGGATCTGTTCGCTCTCCAGTTAAGGGTGAAACGCTCCTCAGTGTTTATTAGCAACGAGACAAAGCTGGTGTTGCGCTGCGCTCCTCCTCTGGTAAGACTCAGAACCTAATGATAGCAATGAAAGTGGGTGAGAGTCATCCAGGTGTGAATGAGTCACTATTTTGAAATGCACACATCCCAGGAGTCTGTATTGACTCTGATGCAGAGGAAGTGAATGATCATCCATTGAGCTCCAGCAATGATAACTCTTCTCTTTTCTTCCTTCACCACCAGGTCGTGTTGCGAAGGTGTACAAAGAAGAAAAAGATGTGTATCGGAGGCTGAAGGAAGTGCCAGACAAAGCCTTGACCACCAGTAGCTACTCTGAGATTAACCTGGCCAAACTGTTCCAGGCCTTCTCCTCCCTCAAGTAAAACAACACACACACTTCTGTAAAGACTGCCAGGAAGCTCCGACATCTGACTCAAAGTGGGACATTTGCACATTCAGCTATATCTGTTTTCAGTTTTGGAATATATAAAAGGGTGGTGATTTTAGGCTTTGACCTCCTAACCCCCGTATCATCTCCCCTGAACCTAATAGGCTTGTTATATAACTTATAACCCAATCACATCTTTACTCTTCTCCAGTGTCTTCAAATACACTTGGGATTTGACCCCATCACCCTGAATCTGTATGGTAAAGGGGAGTAGCAATCATATCTGAATGACAAGCTTGTGTGTCTGTGTGTAAATGACTTATCCTCAGAGCAGCCAGTATACTCCAAAAACCGCTAATTAGCCAATGATAGTGACCCCCGGCCACTGAGACCACTGGATGCCTGCAGCGATCGGACACTTGTTCTGATTACCACCATTCATCCCGAGTGTGTGTGTATGTGTGTACGTGTGTGCGTGAGTGTGTGTGTCAGATCAGAGGATGAAAGAAAGGAGTAAGGAGGATGCAGGGAGTGATGGGGTGAGGGAGGCCACACGCGCTGCTCCCTCGCTCTTTTGTCCCTGTATCGAACAGCTGATCTCCTTCTCCTCCACTGCCTCTGTTTAACTGATGCCATTTCATCCCTTTCACTCTTTTTTTTTCTCCTCCCCTCCTTCCTCTGTGCAGATTGTGTTTTAATGCCTGTAATTTTCTATGTATCCAACTTGTATTGCTCAGGTGGGAGTATGTAATGATTTTTTTCGTTGTTGTTGTAATGACCAGAATATTTCGTATTAGGTATTTTGATATTGATGAGAACCTTTTTGATACTGAAACCTTAATAAAAAGCTAAATGGATAAGATGTTAATCTTGTGTTATTGCAATTTTGTGTGTGTGTGTGTGTGTGTGTGTGTGTGTGTGTGTGTGTGTGTGTGTGTGTGTGTGTGTGTGTGTGTGTGTGTGTGTGTGTGTGTGTGTGTGTGTGTGTGTGTGTGTGTGTGTGTGTGTGTGTGTGTGTGTGTGTGTGTGTGTGTGTGTGTGTGAGATCATATTTCCTGTTAAAAAACAGAGTGGGAAAAAAAATGTATAAAATCTCCCTGTGTTGGGGCATCTGGTTACGTAAATCAAGCATTCCTTCACTTAATTTGCAACCATACTTAAGGGATACAGCTGCTGACTTTTTTCTTAAACTCAAAAACTCTCACAAAAAACCCCACACCATTATCGAATTGATGCCTGTGTAGCCTGATGCACTTAATTTTATTTCTCTGTGCCTTTGTGTCCACAATCTGTTAAAAACACACCAGTGAGCCACACATTAGCACTGGCACTCACTGAGTTGGTCTCACATATGCCATCCTGTATTCCTCCACAGCTTTAAATAGTCCCCACCAAATTCACAGTTTTCTCATGTTTGAGTATCATTTGCTAAAACTACAATGCCCAGCTGATTTCAGAAGTTACTTGGCTTTTTCTTTTATAACTATTAATTTTCACTTTCAGAAAGAGTGAATGGGTTTTGAGTGTGAGAGCCACAGACAGGCAGAGAATGATAATGACTTCAGATATCAGGCTGAAACTCTATAAGGTATTGGTTACAAAGGGACGGATCTATTCAATTTAATTTATCTTTATATGCTACATACATTATATGCTGGGATTTTAATTCCTGTTTAAATTTTCACCAATTTGTTGCTTCATTTTAAATGTTCACACATGAATTCCAACTCCTTTTCATTTTGAATATTTTATACAAAGTTGCTGGTGCACAATTTAGTATTTTAATAAGAAATGTAATAACTGAAAATGAATATCTGTGTTTATTTGTAAATTTTCTTTGACTAAGTTAGGAAAGCAAGGTTTAAATCAAGCCTTACACATAGAAATAATCTCAGTCACTTCCAATGAGCCACTCATCTTATTGATTAAATACTAGTATTGAACGATACCCAAAGCCACAGTATGGATATAGATTTGTGTCCAAGAGTTCAGAGGCGGACACAAAATGTTTTTCATTGGATTTGTTTACAAAAAGAGTAATGTAGAAGATCATCCTTTGAATATACGGATGGGTTTTTGTGAGTTTTAAGCTGCTTTCAGTAGAATAAACAGCGCTGACATCTAATGGTTTGGATAAAATCCTCTATTATGGTATTTGTCATTTTCTATTGCAGTATTTCAGGCCTATACATTTTCTTTAAAATCAGCTGAATTGTTTGAACAAAATGACTCAGCAGCGATCGCTTTTGTCTAATTCAGTGACATGAATACCTGCCATGTCACGGTGGTTCTCTACGCTGATTACCAGATTATGAATTTCATAGGAATAAGGACAACTCTGGCACTATATGTTGTCATATCACTCTTCCCTAAATGCTTTATGTATTTCCTCTGTTAATGCTCAGCCTGTAACTCGCTACATGAAGTGTTTCACCATTTTCATCCAAGAATTCTCTTTTGTGTTAATACAGTGGAGAGATTTTTTTTTTTTTTTACTCCATCCTGCCGCGTGCATTTCCATAAACACTGCACGCCTCACAAATCACTTCAAACCACTGTGACTTGTGAAGGCAACCTTAAGTGGGCTGAACACTTAAACCATGATTCACTATGCAATGGATAGAGCATGCTGTGTGTGAGAGAAAGTGTCTGGGTGCATTTACAGCCTATTGCTCATAACTTTACATATTTATTAAATCATATCAGCTCCACTACTTCTCCCACAGTTGCTTTTGCTGGATTTAATCAACTGCAGCTCACAGTTGATATGCACAGGGCCTGCTATTCCCACCTCCAGGCTGCAGGTTTTTTAAGTGAGGGCCCCGTTTTGTCCTCCCAGTTTGGACTAAACCCAGTCAAATTGAGTCCCTGCATTAATTCGACCCAGCTAAGCTAATAAGGTCGAACAAGTCTCTTTGTATTGTCGTGTTAAGCTTTATTGCTTGTCGTTTTGACCAGCGATGGACAAGGTAGGCTTTGATGAGGGAATTAGTCCTCTATTCTGTCCCTGTTATTCATAGCGCGGTGGAACATACAAGCACCAGAGAGGGTGTCAAAAGGAGAGCTGGTCCTATTGCAAAGTGTCTCCCTTGTTGGAGCTGAAAGGGCGGTTATGAGACGATAAACCGCTTAATACACTGAGCTAATTGGATGAGAGCAAGAGAGACGGGGAATTAAGGGGCGATCCGAGAGGGGAGCGGAGTGCCATGGCCCTGCTATTCAGGTCTTTCATCGGGGCCGGTTCTCCGCCTAGGGTGGAGGCGGAGGAGGAGGGGAGGTGAGGAGGGGGAAGCTGTTCATCAAAGCGCCTTTTAGAGCTCCTCTCCCGGGGACTGAGTGAGGACTGATCCGGCTGAGGCTGTGGAGTGATTGGGCCTATTCTCTCAGGCAGGGTCGTGGTGGGAGAAACGCGGCCTGGGAGAATCCAAATCACGGGCCAAATCAAGTCCAACAGCTGAGGGAAGAGGAGAAAGGAGGTGGTGATGAAAATGGGCACGGCGGAGTCAGGCATTTCTCTGGACACCTGGATTAACCTGCGAGAGGCGGGAGGAGCATTAAGGCCCAGCGCGTTGACACAATCCATCAAATCATGTAGATTTTTCTTCTCTTTTGCAGCCAATTTGCAAGAAAACAGCACATGATTGCACTGTATTCATCTTTTTTTTCTATATCAACACTCATTATCATGATCATTCATGCAATAAGAAGCCTCGTGGTCTAATCCCAAGTGCAGGCCTGCCTTGAATGAAAGAGCACACATCCAACAAGTGTGACTTTATAAATCCAGAGCTATTGCCCCGCGACAGCATTTCAATTTTCTCGCCTTTTTGCGCTGCAAAGAAAGTTGAAGCCTCGCTCCCAGCAGGTCATCCGCCTCCCGGCATTCCCCAGATATTAGGGACAAATTGGTTTGCCATTCATTAGTTATATTCACAATAAGATTAAAACTCCCCCGGACAATCTCATCAAAACCCTATAGGGCCATACAGGGAAAGAACACGCACGCTCCACTGGGCTTTGGCAAAAGAATAGGAATTTTAAAAAACATGGAGCTCACACATCGTGGATGGTTTGTGCGCGCAGGAGAAAATTGGTTTTTCTTTTTTCTGCTTTTTTGCATTATGCTCCAAGGAGCAGCTGTTTGACTTTGTGTGTGAGGCTGTGCATGTGTGTGTTAGGATAAACGATGATGCAAAAATATCTCTCCATCAGTCCCTTATCGGATCTAATTCCTGCTTGTTTTGACTAAATTGGGTGATTAACAGGTAGAAGACCTGCAGACCTGTAAAACAAGACCGCTGGAGGAATAAGAAGAGGGGGTTCACACATGCAGACAATAAAAAGAGGGGCTACATTAATCCGCAGGGTAATTTCACGCGATTTGGTCGGGCACCATGGATGGGTCAAATGGAGGAGAATAAGCATTGATTGCTGTAATGGTCCTGCTGTAGTAGTGGGATCCAATGGAGGGGTGGGAGGGGGGATTAACTCTACGAGGTGTGTGTGTGTGAAAGCCGTTTGATGAAGTGGTTTGTTACTTCATTAATGACAAAGGGGACTCGCTTCCATCGACATGGCATTACAGATGTTAAGACCAATTTAGCGCCTTTAAAGGGGTTTAAAGGAAGTTTTGTGACGGCCCCCCCAGATAAAGTGGGCGATCTAATTGAAAAGCCCTCGCCTTTGTCGCGCGTTTCACATGTTGGGGATTAAGCTCATGAATATATGGTCAGTATTTTGTCAACTCCGTTGAAGAGGATAGACGCACGCAGCGCACTGGATTATACATTTTCTCTTATTCAGGTGGAGTCTCCATCTCTGCTCTCTGCAGCGATAAATTCCTCTTTGCGAAATGTTTTCATCCTTCTCAGCAGGCTTTTTGAACATCAGACAACCTGTTACTGAAGTCGGATGTATTTATTTTACATTCCAGTACTCTATTTAGTTCATAAATAAATTAAAAGCAAATTAAAAAAAGCTAATTGATTAAGAATTTGCATCCTGCGAAATTGTTCTCCAATGTAAGACAGCAAACACATTTTCTTCATAACACCTTTTATTAATAGTTCTATAATATTCTATTTCACATTGTTTATTTTTTTCCTGGTTTAGGCCTATGTCAGTCCTAAAATAATTTGAAATAATAAAAGATAACTCATTTTACCAATGTAATTTATTCAAATTAGCATTATTTAACCAGGAAACTTACAATCACTTAATAAGAAAAAAAAAACTGTCCTTCACTCAGTTCCTCGGGGGAAAGTTTTGACATAAATAATGATCTAAAAATCCTAATAATTCATAAACACAGGTGAAATTCTACACAGGGCGACATTCATTAAACACTACACCGAGTGCAAATTATCAAAACACGGTCTCCTGAAATATACACGACCTTGTTTTGAAAATCATCCTTTTTTTTGTGGTACCATTTTTTTCTTCCTTTTTACACAATATGTACACAGTCAGATCATTAGAGTCACATCTCGGATCTCAACTTTGCTCGCGTGTCCTGGAGTCAGACTCAGCGGAAAATGCCACTGCTGTGATAATCAAAGAGGGAAGGGGCAGGTAAAATTACAGAAACGACTTCAAATAACTCCGGTTTGATTCGGATGTTTCAAACATAGCCTATATGCAGTGGTGTGGCTGAGTGTGACTGGTGGACAGGCGAGCAGTGGAGAGGAGTCAGGCTTGTAGAGAAGGCTATGGAAGGTCTATGGACAGTTTTCCTTTGGTTCTGGGGGTTGTGGGGGTGGGGGGCTCCTCCAACTCGCCTTTATTATAGACGCAGACTGGCTCAGCCCACGTCAATGCATACAGATTAAGCAGTGTTAAAGTCGAGCACTCGAGCTGTCCACATTTGAAGTAGCACAAGAATCCTTTCTAAAAGTCTGGGTTTCCCTGCGGTTCTTCAGCTTTCTCTGCGTGTGTGTGTGTGTGTGTGTGTCATGACAGATCCAAACATTTCTGTTTTTACAAGGACAAGTCCTGTTACTGAAGTAGAAATACAGTAACCTAAAAGTATCAAAGTAAAGGTACTTTATGCAGGAAAATGCCCCCTATGAGTGATACTGCTATATATTATATTATTAGGCTGTAATTTAATATTATAATTAATGATTTTGGCATGATAAAGTTGGCCAGTTGAAGCTATTTTTTTCTTCCTTTTTTATTTTTTACACGTGGGTAGTTCAATTTAATTATTAAAATTTTAGAATTTGATTTTTTTTAAAGTAACTAATAACTGACAAATTAATATGATGCTGACTAAAACATAAGATATAATCCTCTGAAATGTAGTGAAGTAGAAGTATAGAGTTGCATCAAATTAAATAATAAATTACAGCTATGTTAAATTTGTACAGAAGTATGGTAGTTGAGTAAATGTACTTTATTACTTAGTATTTTGCGGTTTGCACACCTTCAAAAGCTATATGTTAATGATATGGAGCCTCATTTAAAGTATTATATTGTAATTGTTATTTTGGGCAATAATTTCAAAAATGTTAGTTACTGGACTGTCATTTAGAAAGGTGTGTGTATGAAGTGCAGAACAATGTTACAATAGCTGTATAATTACCAGACACACACACAAACACACTTTTTTTTTCGCCAGTGCTCTTTTGAATTTGGTCGTGCTATTTTGTTGGGGAAACATGAGGTAACAGGGATGGTTGAACAAGGGGACATCAGGACATCAACCTCCGGAGGTATGGGTGGGTTTTTGGAGAAGGGGGGGCAGGGGTGTCATGGAATGGGACGTAAACCCGGGACGGGGAGGCCTAGAGCTGGTGTTGAGTGTTCAGCACACCTCCTTCCCTGCGGCTCCGGTGGGCAGGATGTTAAGCTGGGTGAGCTGAGCCGAGTGTTCCTTGGCCTTGAGGCGCAGCGCAGCGATACTGGAGGCCCTGCGGTCTGCTGCAGCTACGGAAGAAGGGGAGGAGGAAGAGGAGGAAGGGTCAGGGAGGACTGGGCCAGCGTGGGAGGGGTTCTCTACAGGAGGGGCGGGCTGACGGAGGAGAGCTGCAGCGGTGGAAGCACTGGACAAGGGACCCATACTGGAGAAGAGCCTGTTAGAAGACAGAAAAAAAGACATTGAGCATGTTTGTCAAGTTGAAATCATCCATTCCAAAACAGCACGGAAGTCTTATTTTTCAAGCAAAAACTGGCTTACGCTCCAGAGCTGTGATGACTTTATAATAGCAGTAGAAGAAGGAAATCACAGCTTGTTGATGAAGATTTTCCCCTTCCCCTCAGATGTATTTTATTTCCTCTAGTTGCCTCAGTTTGGCTGCGGTTGTCTTATACCAAAATAGCTTTACGTCATCTATTGCAAGCTGACTTCTTCTTTAAGATTAAAAGAAAACACACAAAGTTCAGTTTAATAGAGAGGATGGAGGCAAATGAGAAGCTAATTGTGGCATATGGAGTGTGCAGTGTGTCACACCTCCTCACAGCTTGTCTTGCAGGATCACACGTGTTTGGTTAATTTATTTAAGCATTTGACAGAGTGATTACACACCACTGTGAATGGTTAACAGTATAACACATTTATAATCAGACACTGAGATACACTAATGTGGTGTGACTGAGGATTATTGTAGCCATCAGTCATTAGAGTTGCATGCTGGAGTTTATTATAAGCTTTGTTGCTGCTGTGCATTTTTCTGTATATTTCAAAATTGCAGTCATTAATTGTAAAATACAGGTATAAACATGAATTGTACAGATACAGAGTGCATGGGACCTCTGTGCATGTGTGCAGCTTACCTGCCAAAAGTGGGTCCAATGAAGGCAGGGTGGCGAAACATGGCAGCAGTGCCCAGGAAAGTGCCCAGGCCGAGTGGGGTGGCCAGGGGTGGAGCAGAGCCGTTGTGGGGTGGTGGGGCCAGGCCTGGGAAGGCAGCGGCTGCAGCTGCAGCAGCTGTCCAGGCCGACTCGAGGGCAGGATGGTGGTGGGGAGGGAAGGGCCCCCCCTCCAGGTAGTGGCTGAGAGGGTGACCCGCTGCCAGGGGCCCCGGGAAGGGCAGGCCTGACGGGTGGGCCTGCACCCCAGCCTTCTCACGCTTCCTCCACTTGGCTCTGCGGTTCTGAAACCACACCTGAGGAAACAGAAGTGATGACACGGATCAATATGAGTTAGAATGAAGATTTAAAAAATCACTGGAATTCTAGAAAGTTAGATACAGATTAAAGTGACGTAAAATACAACATGAACACCTGTCTCAATGCATAAATAGGTAATTTTTGCAGCATAAAGAGGCCTTTTCTCATCTCTAAAATGAAGGAGGGGCTGCCCTGTTGGAGACAATTTCCACTTATCAATATAACTGTTGCAGGTCTCTCATGTTAGCTATAAATAATTAAAACTATAACTCCCTGTCCTGCTTACATCACAGCAATGTTTCATTATAATTAACATGACTAGACTCTATTGAATGTTGTGTCAGTGTACTCTAATAGTTGTCTAGTTCAGGTGGTGTCCAATAGGCGGAAAGTCAACGGTAATTACATCCAAGGTAAACCCTGCTGCTCACGGTCCCTTAAATCTACTTTCTGTCTAATTAAACCCCCTCTCCCTGTAGAAGGGCTTCAGGGTGGTGCTGCTGGTGGCGAGGGGAGATAATTAAGAGCGGTGTTAACAAAAGAACCAGAAAATTACCGCTGAACTGGCTCCAATAACAATTAATGCGCTTTAAATTAAATTCTTAAGAGATGTAGAACAAGTGACTTCCATTCCAAGAGAGTATTTAACTTTCCCACGCATCCACTGTTGCCCAGTTTGCACTGCAGAAGCACGGGGCTCTCACAATGAGCAAAATGTCAACATGAGGGAAGTGATTGAACGAGCTGGCTTGAGCGACAGGGACTGCACACA
The DNA here is from genome assembly GCF_030273125.1 of Centropristis striata. Classification (NCBI taxonomy): domain Eukaryota; kingdom Metazoa; phylum Chordata; class Actinopteri; order Perciformes; family Serranidae; genus Centropristis; species Centropristis striata. The sequence continues at coordinate 19,564,460 of NC_081539.1, forward strand.
CACTCACACACACATTATTCCCAGAGGGCTGTTTAGCATTACACAGCCCCTCGGGAATTTATGAGTTTTTATCACCTCCTGATGGCGCCCGTTAAGTGATTTGTTCACCTACGGCCCCTAAAGAGACATCTGTTGTTTTACCGTCGGCCATAACCTCCCGGAGCTCCCATCGTGTTTGAACTGTCTCTCTGGTTATGAGCCCGGGCTTTCGACATGCAAGCCACGCTTTCAGTGCAAAGGCGAAGAAGAGAGAGAGAGTGAGAGGGGAGAGGGAGGGATGGGAGAGGGGGAGCAAACACCTTTAATGGTCTCTCATTCGCTCCCAAGTGCAAAGCATCGGATCAATGCAGGTCTATTGCAATCACATAATGGGAAATCAAATAGCATTATCCCTCCCCTCTCTCTCCCCTCCTCCCCTCCCTCTCTCTCTTATTTCTACACACATCTTTTTACTCACACACACACCTCGGCCTCGCCCCCTCTCTGTCCCCTCTGATGGGAATTCAAACACCATCTCATCTCAGGAATACAGACAGTGTTTGCTCCTGCACTAAGTGAGCTTTTTATGAATCGCCAACGTCGGCTTAATTGCCACTAAAACGTCCCTCGATCGCGTGTAATAACATTCAATAACAGGAAAGACCTTCCCCGCGCAGCGGCTGGGGCCATTTAACACATTTTTACTGTAATAAATTACTGCCTCAAATTGGCCCGTAATCGCTGATCCTCAATCAGTGACGCATATCACCGGTTATTATCCAGCACTGTGTACCAGGGACATTTACAGAGGACATAAAACATTAGAGGATGCAGCTTTTTTCCACATCTATTTGATTTACAAGTCACAGGCTTCTCCTTTTTAGATAAAGAAAAACAAGAAAGCCACTTACTTGAACACGGGCCTCGGTAAGATCCAGACGCATCGCGAGCTCTTCTCTGAAAAGAATATTTTAGAAAAGAGGAAGAGAGGCAGAAAGAAGGAAAAGATTCAAGGTTACAGGCCATCGTTTTGGAAGAAACGTAGAATTGCTGTTTTGTCCCCTCCTGTTGTTCACTGTCAACAATAGACGACCGAAAATAGGCTTGATTTTTTTGTTCTCCTCCCTGGCATGGGCTGCAGGAAGACGCCATAGCCATATTCTATTTTCCCTGTCACGGATGGGTAGAAATAGGCCCTAGTGATTGTTAGATTTTCCTTAGCACAGGCCTGTCACTGTAACAACATAATGGTTGAAATAATGACATCTAAACTAGCCTGCCACAAAGCAATTGACGCTGCCTTCAGCTGCGAGATGGGCTCGCAGTGCAAATTAGACCTACAAGTCGCCTTAAAGCAAATCGATTGGAAAATATGAATAATCCCAGTGGTAAGAAAAATCGAAAAATGTAGGTTCTTGTGTAAGAAAATCTTTTAGTTGCAAGAATAAAATGCGGACGTACCAATTATCAAAATCTTAATTGAGCAGAAAATAGACCAGGAATTTTATTTATAGAGTTTATTTTGTTTTAGGCCCCACATAAAATGTATAATAATGTTTTTTTTCCGGATCATTTCTAAAAACCCGGAGAAAAGTAATATTATAATAGTTGCATTTATATTTGTGTGTGTACACTTGCCCTTGGGCTTGAGGTTGGGCCCTATTATTTTTCTTTTCCTGTCTATTCAGTATCATGTCCAGCAGGTAACCTGAACTGCAGCGGTTAATTGTTCCTCCTGAGAATAACAGCGCTGTCATGTATGTGAACAGGAGCGGACAGGTAACAAAACGTCCCCAGTGTTAGCACTTACAGGCCTATTGTGTTCACTCATGCAGGGCACGGGTTTGGTGTTGGAGCATTTTAAGAGCTGTCACAGTTTCCAATTTAAGACGTGTCGGATTACTGGATATGTTTTTGAATTTTTTTTTAATTTAAAATTAAATGCATTTAAATATCAACTTCACCCATGTAATTATTAGAGAATACGTTGAATGTGTTGTCTTTTTTCGTTTCTTGGATTTTATTTGAAACATAATAACATTGATAATAATAATAATAATAATAATAATAATAATGTAATTCTTACAAGAAACAATTATTGTTGACTAATACAATTGCAGACTCTTTATATGCATATTTTAAAAATCATTGGAATAGTTTTATCGTTTTAATTTTTAAAAACAATGCAATATTTGCTAAATATTTTTTATTATTTTTAATTTAATATAATAATAATAATAATAATAATTTAAAAAACAGTAATAATAATATTTTGAGTGAAGACAAAATTAGAATTTTACAGCACACTTTTTTAGACTTTATTTTTATTATTATTATTATTATTATTTTTTGCAATTGAAATGTATCTTACCTGGTGAACACGTCTGGGTAGTGTGTCTTCTGGAAAGCCCTCTCCAGCTCCTCCAGCTGGTAACTGGTGAAGGTAGTCCTGTATCTTCTCTGCTTCCGTTTCAGCATCCCTTCCTCCGAGTCACTGCCCGCTGACAGACACACGCTGTCCTCCCCGTCCCTCACGTCCCCATCCCCGGCGTTCAAGCTCTCCCTCTCCTCGTCCTTGGGGGACAGAGCGGCCGCGTCCCCGCAGCTCTCCTCCTCTTTCCCCGCGTCCTCCTCGAACTTCAGCGGGCCGAGCTCTACAAGCCCCAGGCTGCCGTCCTCCGAGCCCTCCCCGGGGCTCTGGTCGCCCTCTCCCCGGCTCAGCGACGCGTTTTCCCGGTAGGACTTGCTGCGGCTGATGCTCACCTGCGGCGCCTGGCTGATTTTGAGGCTGTCGCTGGCTTGCTCCAGGAGCAGCCGCTCTCTGTCCAGAGTCTCTGCGTGGTCGTGGAGGTATTTCCCCCCGGCTCCGTACAGCCGGCGGAGCTTGGGTGGCAGGTGCATGTCAGCGCTGAGAGAAAGGGGGTCTTTCGATGACCCTGGGAAGGAAGCGTGACAAATATGTAAAAATAAAGATAACTTGATGACAATGAATGAGCTATAAATAAAGCTTTACACTTTTATAGGCCTAAAAACTATTAATTTAGACTTTAACAGATAGGAAACATTTATCAGCTAGCTATTCTAATCATGAAAACGACACTATTCGCTGCAAAACGTGTGTTGACTTGCAAGCTACATTAAAAAAAACTTCTTGACGCATTAACTCCACACTCTAAGCATTAAAATAGCTAATTTTCTGCACTTTTATAGTATGCCACACAATAACCACTGTAGGCTATATTTTTAAATGTGAGCTGAAAGAAAACTTACTGTCCACCGTCTTGTCGAGCTCCCCTCTGCCGGGCAGAGCCGTCAAACTTTGCGCCCCTATCAGCCTGACCTTACAGGGGCTCCGGCGGCCCAGAATGCTGTCTATGCAGTAAGAGGAGAGCAGCGTCGGGGATTTGCTGCTCTTCCTCTCGCCCCGGTCGTGGATATCTTCCTCAAACTGACCGCTCATGTCGACGCTTCGGTTCATCTAGTTTCGGTAACGCCTGTCAGTCTCCCACTCTCTCCCTCGCTCTCTCTCTCACTCTCTCTCTCGCGGGGTCTTCTTCTTCTTCTTCTTGTCTCCTCTCAGGCCGGTGTGTCTGTTTGAACCGTTCACTCCTCCTCCCTCTCTCTCTCTCTCTCTCTCTCTCTCTCTCTCTCTCTCTCTCTCTCTCTCTCTCTCTCTCTCTCTCTCTCTCTGTCACTCCTCTGTCACTCTCTCAGCTAATGACAGACAGCGGTTTGGCTGCCTCGCGCTCAGCTCCGGTCTTGCCAGGCGCTTCTCCGCTCCGCGCGCTCACTCTGTCAGTGTAGGCTGTTACCGCGCGCCTGATTGGCTCGTGTGTGTGTATGTGGGGAGAGAGACAGCGCGGGGCTGCTTTATATATTTTACGATTAAAGTTAATTTGAGGGAAGGGCAACAAAACCCGACACGGAGTAATTTTTTCTCCGTGGAACGAACTCAGCACATAAAGTTACAAAGGCTAGGCTTTATTTTTATTTTCTAAGTTTACACATGATTAAGGATATGTCAGAGTGGCCAGAAAAAAAATCACATTTACTTCAATGAAATTATTTAATAACGCATTGACGTTTTTGATAGAGAGTGTCTATAAGCACAGGTGTTTTATAATATTAAATAAGTGCAACAATGTAGCAAAAATCAATGACTAAATAAACAAAACAATAGTTTTTTTCACGGAAAACATTATGACATGCCACAGGTGTAAACAGGCTACAAAATTAGCACCATCCACTAGCAAAACCCGCCTAAAATATACAAGTGATTGTCAGATTTATATCATTCACCAGCCAAAAACACAATGATAATAGGCATATTGAATGGCTGGTAAAAATTTCACTAGGCAATTGGCAGGTGGACCAAAAAGTTAATTTTTCCACCCTGGGTATAAATAATAAACTGATGGCTGAAATCCATTTAGCTGCTTCAGTTTCAGGGTCCTGTTATTGTGCAATTGGCTCACTGTCAAAATGTCTGTTATAAAAATGTAAAAGTAATTATAATACCAAAAATCTAGTAGTTCCCCTTTGTTATTACATTATTACAGATATATATATATATATATATATATATATATATATATATATATATATATATACAGCTATAGCTATTAATAATGCTATTATTATTTTTTAAATAAAGTTAAACTGGTGATATATTATTTTAGATATTTATTTTATATATTAAACTGATTAGAAATAAGTAATAATGATAATAACAGTAATAATAATAATAATAATAATAATAATAATAACAAAATGGTTGTAGGACACCACTATTGTAGAGTAGTGTAAATATAGATGTCTCATATGATTATTATTATAATAAACGAACCAAACAAAAATATGTAATGGGCCTGTGTTTTTGTTTTTTGGCCATTATTTTGTTGTTATCTAAATTAGGCTACTATAGCAATATAATAAATTTTATTTTTTTTATTTTCCCCTCACTCCTCCTGAATCCTTGTACCAAGAAAAGAAATCTGGCTCGCAGTTTGTGTTCAACCTCAGAGCACCTGCGATGACAGCCATGTCAGAGATAGTCACATAGAAATAGAAATATCAACATCGGTATCTAAATTTTGCCTAAGAAAAGGCATATCTATCTATCTATCTATCTATCTATCTATCTATCTATCTATCTATCTATCTATCTATCTATCTATCTATCTATCTATCTATCTATCTATCTATCTATCTATCTATCTATCTATCTATCTATCTATCTATCTATCTATCTATCTATCTATCTATCTATCTATCTATCTTTTTCTTGCTCTCCCCCTCTCTCAGATTGCCTGCTCTCTGCTGGAGTTGTGGATTGACTTAAAAAGTGAGGGTGGCGCGCCGGTGATGAGACGCCGCACGGGGAGCCGGGGTAGCACGCAGGGACTCCGCTGAGGAGAGGGGGAGAGATGGAGAGATGGATCGAGAATGTAATTTTAAATGAAAGTCTATTTAACCCGCTGTGAATGGCATGACCCTTATCCTCGCCTCAGAGCCCATCACTGTTAAAAGGATCATTTTCAGAATTCAATCCAAAAACTTCAGCAAGCTGCAATTTACTCTCTCTCATTCTCTCTCTCTTCTTCTTCTCCTTCTTCTTCTTCTTCCCCTCCGTTATGTATCTGCCCGGGCATCGCAGCAAACGAAAAATAACAATAAAATATATGTCCAGAAAATTGCACACCTTCTTCTTTTATCTATTTTTAAGCGATAGTTGTATGACCCTTTTGTGATTGAAACTGGAATAAGAGCGCCATTGATCTGTTTAGTTAAGGTGCAGTAGTAGATTTAGTGCAACTATCTTAGTTTTCTGCAATTTCTTTTATTTAACAACCTCACAAAAATAACTAACACTGATGCTATGAGGTGCACCTGCAGAAATAAATAGGAAAATGTTCTTTTGTGATTTTATGTGCAAATAAACCCTCATGTTATAATCGCATATTCTATACCATTTTGCATTTAGTAGGCCTTTGTTATTTAGACGTACACTGTCACCACAGGGATGCTGTCAGATCCAATCCATCCGCAACTTTTTGGTGTCACAAACTTCCCAGCTTGTTTATTTGCACGCAAATCAATGTAATGAGTGTAATAACAATATAAAATGTTATGCCTTTCCTGCGCGGTCACAAACAGACGTGCGTAATACAGACGGGTATTTAGAGTCGCTCTGTAATTTGGGGGCCACAATTTGATTCATTTATCCGCACACTGTTATTAACCCTGTGGAAAAAGAGATGTCAGCCGCCATTTCAGCCAGCAGGACATCCGCGCTTTGTTTAAATGCACTAATTACGCGCATACATTAGAGGGGGACGGAATAGTCTGAGCGCAATTTTCACATTTTCAATTTTCCGTCTATTTGACGTGCAGGTGAAGAGATGGCGGAGAGAGGCCGCCTTCCGTTTCAACGCCACCTCGCCACCGCCCCCCCCTCCCCCCATATTTGCATAACATCCTAACTTGATAATATCCAGGGGAAACACCGGGTTGCATGCTTTTCTGTTAAAGCTCAGATCCTGCTGCTGTGCCACTGTGGATTAGTCCAGAGGCCTTTCTGACGCCTGCTGCCATGCACCCTGGGCATTTAATTTAAACATATTCCAGTCAGAAGGGTGATTTGTGCAATAAGCACAGGGTATGAGTGCATTTTAACAGCTCTGATCTCTTTCAGCCCAGGTCTCGTCCTCTCCAGTGAAGGCCACGGAAGTGACACTAATGAGGTCCAACATTTAGGACCAGCAGACTGGGCTTTGCCATACGGTCATTCAGCTGGCGCCATCTCCTGGACGGAATAGCAAACTGCTCCAACAGGTAAGACCCAGTTATAATGTAGAAACAAATAATGTGGAAAAACTCACTTATTTTGCTTCTATTTTGTAAAATCCAAAAATAGAGAATAATTAATTAATTTAAAGTTACACCCATAAAGAGCCATGCTTTTATTTTGATATCAGAATCCTATTGCCCCCTATGCAACACGTGTAAATATGATCCCTGACATGCACCAACTGGCTCGTGGCCTTGGTGACGACGATTCATCCTCCATCCATCCTCGCGCTCTGACATAATTGGACACTTGCTCTGCTTGAGAGGCCAAGAAGGAAAAGGAGGGAGAGAGAGAGAGAGAGGAAGAGCGTGTGTGTTGGGAGGGGTGGGAGGCTTTTAAGGCGCGCGTAAGCAAAGTTAATTAGCGGTTATTAACAGCCCGCATAATGAGAGCGAGAGGGAGTCAATTTAATGACTTTGTTAGCGCGAGTTCAGAGCGACAGGCGATGATCGAAACAACAAAGGCGAGCGCGCACGCAGCCATCATCCGTAATTTCCAGCGGTAATGCGGTCTGATCAGAAACAAAGGGTTCTAATTTCGTTCAACTGACTCGATAATTTGTCCTTATGTAAGGAAAATAATTAATGACTTAATGCTTCAACAGAAGTAGCTTTCTTTGGGCGGGTGGGGGGAATTTCGGAGGCCTCGTTTGCTCGAGAAGGTCGTAAGGAAATCAATTTCCAGGCCTATAATTATTTACATCACGAATTTAAAACGTGGACGTGTGACTTTGCTCCCGGTTAGTGTGCAGACGAGTGAGAGTATATTAGGAGAGGAGAGAAGGAGCCTCCAAATCTTCTTCCTTCAGACAAATTATGTGTGGCAACAAATGAGCCACTTGTCATAATGTAGTATTGCAGATTTTGCCATTAGAACACAAAGAAAAGCATCCAAAATGGAAAGAAAATGTTTTTAAAGGCACATATAAAGTCAGAAACAAATTTGATATTTAGGATCATTTATCAGAGCAGGTTTGGAGGTTTTGGTGACAGATACTTTGGAGCTCAGCTGAATTGATGGCCTGTACCTGGCTGTCCCCGACAATGTGCCAGGTTATCGTGGCTGCAGAATTATCCGAGGCGTGTGCGTCTTTACGCATGATTTCATCATTCCACAGATGGGTTGAGTTGGGGGGAAAGATGTGAGCGCCATTATCGATTGCGGGAACATGAGCCGCCTGTGGGCCACTCTTGGATTCATGGCAGGTGGATAGGTCACCCACACGAGAGCGGCAATTTCACGGCCCCCATTGTCTCCACTGATTACTGCTTTGATCACAGGAATCAAGAGCCCGAGACTCTCGTAAACCCACTACGGAGTCCAGGAGCTCGTGAGCTGAAGAGGTCATCATCATCATCATCATCATGGCCATCATCATCATCATCTGCCGCATCATCATCATAACCGTCATCATCATCGCTAGTTGACCATACAAACCTGGGGTGCCGTGTGTTTTCACAGCCGCGTTGCCCTTTTATTGATTGCGTGCCTTAATTTTAATTCGATTGCGCGAGTGTCAAAAATTCCGCAAGAATCATCCTAGTAATGAGATAATCAAAGTAATATATGCAAATCAGTTATGTTGCCAGCTTATCAAAACCGGAGTGCCCCCCCTCGAGTCTGAAGAAGTCCATTTATTCAGTTAGTGGCAATACCTTGCGCAAATGGCGCGATGCAAATGACAGTTGATTAGACTAAATTAAGAACCTCGTTTCTCCCTGACCTTGTCTGAGTTTTATGTAAATTCTTTTTTTCTTGCTTTAATATGATAAAAATGCTTTTTACACCCTGGCCTTTATAAATCTGAACAATATTTTCCACGAGTGAAACAATGGTCAGCCTCAAATAACTCACTGTGTCAATAGCTTGGCTGATTCTCTCTGTCTGTCTTTCTGTCTGTCTCTCACAAATCTCAGTATACCTTGACCCCGGTGCAACTCCCACAGGGACAGAAAGTGTGCCGTTCTAACTTCCTTGCTGTGGGGGAGTGTGCCTTGAAGATAGACTAGGTGTGTGTGACTCTGAGTGTGTGTCTGCATGTGTGTGTTTACACGATTATGTGTACTCATGTGTGTACCATAACATATTGTCTTAGGGGACAGAGAGAGTGCAGTTGAGACTTCCTCTCTGTGGGGTGTGTGGGGCCTGTAGATGGGAAAGGAATAAATCCAATATAGATTGCAGGGCTGCGCTGCCTCCCGCTGGGGACCCTCAGACTTGCAGGCCAGGATCGAAGTGCTTTTCTCCCCCTAAATTGGCCTGAGAGGCCGCAGGAGCAGCCAAGCTACACCCCCAACACTGGGACTGCCTACGACCTAATGATGGTGCTGGAGACAGACACACATATACACATAGATACACAGAGACAAGAGACGTGCGCGTGTCCACATACACACCGAAACTCGCACACAATCATTCCCAGATTGATATAACATCAAGTCGCACACTTGCACCAGTCAAACACACACTTGGACAAGAAAACCACACAGATATAAACACACCCTCCTCGTTCTCTGAACACACTCATTCCTTGTCCGAAGACCATTCACCTCAAGTTTTCCTCTTCACATCTCACACCACCCCTCAAAACTACCTAGCTAAACTGCAGATTTAGAGGAGGCATCCTCACTACCTGTCCACACACTCCAGAGGGAGGGGTGAATGGTATAACTGGCACCACACTAAGTGTCTGGACTGATACACACCCCTGCCCTTTGCTTCCCCTACAAGGAAAACACTACCAGCACCCCAATGCCATTACGCTTCCTGCCAAACATCCAGCCACTGTCATTTTGGTTCTGTCCAGGGAGCTAATTCTATTTGTGATGAGGTGTCTGATGTGTTGCTGGGTCCAGTCCAGAGACAGTGTGACAGAATATCCTATAGCTGGAAATTTGTGGCTCAGTACGCCTCATTACCTGCTCACAGGGCATTTCATGTTAACTACAGCATGCCATCACATAGCTCATCTCTCCGGAGGGTAACAGGTTGCAGAGGTGAATACCAATATATAGACCCATGCATACATATTCACAACTCAGTCCTATTTATGGACTGACAGCTGGAATTGCTTGGTGTTTTTTTTTGGATGCTTACATGTTGGGAATACCATATTATTGCAGTGACCATAGCTTAAGATCACCATTTCAAGATAGTACTGCTTCTTCTCACATTTATGTACCAGAAAGACACTTGCATTATTAACATTTTAAAACAATTTCACAAACAATTTGGGCCCCAAAAAAGCCTCTGAGCAACATAGTTTTCAAGTCAAGGTTGTCCAAGACTCGCCAGCATATAAATAAAACCATGAATATATACTTTAAAAATACAGTATCTGCACAAAAAATAGTGTTATTTTGTTTAGTTTATTTTTTTCCCTATATTCTTTGTGATTACAAAATAGCCACATCAAATCACATGAAGTAATCCGCTACTGTTAGGTTCAAACGTTGACATAGTGGCAACCGCTACTCTGCTAATAAGCCAGTTGGCTCAAGGAGGAATTTAGTTTTTATTCTTCATCATTGACTGACTCATTTAGTTATGAGAAATGACTAACCAATAACCAAGAACATGATTCATCAAAATGCAGTTACTGCAGGATGTTTTATTTTTTTTATTTATTTTTAGCTCTGTTTTGTATTTACTGCAAATTAAAATCACCCTACAGACACATTTAAAATTATGTTAAAGTTACTCTACAATAATTATTATTTTGTTTAACCTGGGTTTTACACATAGAAAGTAACATTTTTGAAAAGAGGCAGGAAACACATCTTCTCATTCTCCCTCATTGAGAAATTTTGTATCTGGCTTCTGCCAGAGTGCTGCTCGCAATAGGTTGACCAGTGACAGAGCAAAGTGCACCAAAATGGCTTCTGCTCTGTTTCTGTGAAACATTGGAGAAATTCAGCCATACATGTGTGAGCCTCCACACTCAGATGAGGAGTCTGTTGTGCACCAAAATCAGCGACTAGTAGAGATATCAGAATGGTAAAGTGTAGTCAGCGTCTTTTAGCTTGTTTATGTTTATTGGCTTGTAGCTGGAAGTGGCTGACACAGGGTTAGCAGTTGTGAAACATACAATTATATCTGCTACTATTTTATAGTATATTTTTGCTTTCTGTACTGACAAGTCTGCTCTGCACTGGAGCTTTCAGGTTCCTTTTTTACGGCTTTTGCCTATAAGAGGGTGACTGGCTTTTGAAGTTGATCCAGCTTGTCCGGGTTTGAATATCAGATTTTAAGGGGGGCACAGATATCTCCCCCACCTCTTGTGACAAACTTTGCCCAGATACAACCCAGAATAGTCAAGGTCAAACATTTTAGGGGAAATAAATATAAGAAAAATGCATTTTATGTGTGGAAGGATTCTTTGAAAAAAGCTGTTGTACAAAGATTAGACATTTCTATGATGATTTGTGAACATGTTTTCCTTTCACATCTCTTTTCCCTCTCTTTAACCGGCTAACGTAGAAGACCCATTGGAAGGGGACAAATCCCAACATCGCCTCCTCCGCTCGTCTCCTTCCCTGCCCACTCCGACTTATCATTTCTGTACCATCTTATGTCTTTCTCTCCTTCTTTCTGTCTTCTCTGCTATTTTCCACTTTATATTTTCTCCCGTTCATGTCCGTCACGCCTCTCTTGTCTCTTGACGCTGATACACCTTTCACCTTGTTGTCTTCAATTCTCAGCTTGTATCTCTGCCTTGGTACATTACATTATTTTTTTCCTTATATCTGCCCTACTGTCTGTGGCTATTTTCGCTTCTTGTTTTGTTTAATAACTCATCTGTGGCTGTGTAGAAAGCAGCAACTCTTTTGGAGAATGCTTTTTGTGTGTACAGTATATGCTGCTGCAATAATTCTGCACAAATGCAAACTAAAAACTGTGAATGCAAAGACAAACACATGCAATGCATAAACATTAGTCACAAACAGATACGCAACAAAATCCTTTTGACATCAATAATTGGTAAATCCTCTGATTAACTTGTAAGAATTGTCCTTAGAGTGCTTAAGTAATTGTGTTTGTGTGTGTCCTTTTTTATTGCATGCACCCCCCTCTCTTTAAAGCACATCTTTATAACCAAGCAATTCCAAAGCAATTTTCTCTGTGGGAGGAGAGTGTAATTTTCTATTCTGTGACACTGTGATGTGTAAGAAACTGGGAGCTGGCGCTAAAAGGCGTCTGTAGCGTGTGTCTTGGTGTGGGTGTGAGCCGCTTTAATGGCCAACGCGGGGCGGGTGGCGGCGGTGGTGAGCGGGTGCATGTCAGGAAGGCCATCATTTAATGACTCCCAAATAGTGCCCTACTCGTTAGAGCTATCGTCCTGGAAACACGAGGCTGTGAACCAGGAGAGCGCCACACGCTGCAACAGTCTTTTATCTTCATATTAAACCATTTGCATAACATTACCACGATAGATAGGATTCAGGAGATACTCAACCTACTCAGGGAGAGACAGAGAGGGTATACTACATGTCCTTGCAAATCTAATCAGCGTTAAATGGAGCTGTCAAATGTGTGCGTGTGTGTGTGGTGCTGGATGGCTCATGTCAGGAGTCATTTAACATTAAGCTGCAATAGTGTGTAACAGGGCTGTAATTACAAAAATACAAGAATCCAAGCTATTTCTCGTTAGATGTGACATCCAAATACAGCAGTTAACTACTAGTGATACACAGGATGAGGCCAGCTGCTGACAATTCAGATGTCATGCTACATGTGTCCTTCACAAAGTTAAGTTTACATATTTTTACCCCCGACCATATTGAGCTATTTTCATGTCGCTGTAGCAACTGTACAGAATACAAAAGAGTTGCCAATTAAAACAAATCGCATCGCTACCATGTTTTTTTTTTTTAAATTGCTGATGTGGTTTGCAGTGATGGTTGAGATTTGTGAGATATCAGCACGCTAACAAAAGACCCATCTATACTGTATAAAGTGGTGTTTTGCCTTGCTTTGTGTCTTAAAGAGTATGTCTGACAGCCACTCTGAGAAGAATAAAGAGCAGGCGAAAGAATCTCATCACTGTAGAGAAACAAGAGCAGGAAAGTGTGTAAGCACACAGTAATTAGTTGTTGCTACTTGGTAGTGCCTGATTAATTTAATCAAAAGTACACAGTACAATGCACTGCTCAGGCTCTGTTGAAAGCATTTTTAACCACTGTAACTCTTGCTTATACTTGTTTCTTCAAATGGATTGTTCAGACTGTACAAACGTATCCATAGTCAGTGTCATGAACTGCTACAGAAGCTAAATAATGCCCTGCTTTGGACAGAGGTAGACGCCAAATGTATTCAAGCCACCTAAAAGAATCAGTTTTAGTATACGCCAGGTCAGGCGTCAGGTTAAGTTTACGTAAGGGACAAAGTAAGCTGTTTTCTATGCTCTCTTTAAAGCCACCAGACTTCATTGACAAAACAGTAATTTTACCTCACAGAACAGAGGAATTGCTGGTCTACTGCTGACTCGATCGATTAGTTTGTTTGTGTTATTGTGTGACTTCGGTGAATCCGAAATAACCCTTTACAACACCAACGTCACACAATAACACAAACTAACTAACAGATAGAGGCAGAAATAGACCAGCAACTTCTGCAAGGTAAAATTACTGTTTTTGTCAAAGAAGTCTGGTGGCTTTGAAGAGAGCTTCGATAACTGCTTCAGTTCCCCATCGGAAATTGCCGTCTGAAAGCAAGGTAAAGCGGTGAAAACATTCTAAACATAGCATACACTTGAACTGCAGTATACTGCTTAGCTTCTGTGTCATTACTCCTGCCTGCTTCTCAAAACTGAGGGTAATACACAGACTATGGATAAGTATCTCATACAACCCCACATCAAAAAATTCAAACTAACCCTTTAAGGTTTGACCATCATTTGAGTGTAGAGCCTTTTTGAGGACTAGTTCACCCAAATAATACCATAAGGAAACACATAATTTTTCAGATAACCGCAATAGCATATGACCATGTAGATTTTGAGTATTTATGTGTTTGAGATGCAATCTCTCCAAGCACAGCATCATGCGGTGCTGTATCCTATTAGTAACAGTCCACAGTCAAATCTTAGTTGTACATAGTAACTAGGGCGCTGATTCTGAAAAAGACATGTGACTTTTTCTATTTATCTATTTGATGATTTGAGCAGTACTAACAAAATTCTTCTGTATCATGATGATGTCTACTCTCTAGTACAATCCACAGATAAATGTTGGAAAAAGGTTGCATTTCTGTTAGGTTTATGCACAAAAACAACTTGGTAAATTTAGGGAAAGGGTGGGATGGTCTGGGATAAAATAAGTATCCAAGTAGTGTTAGTTAAGTTGCGTGCATAGCTTAAGCGTAAGTTAACTTAAGAGTTACTATTACGTGAACTAAAATAACTCAACATTGACTTTTGGTTTCACACAGGACATGAAATGTGTTCCCCGGGGTGACAGTGCTTTGCGTGTTTGCCCCCATCCATCCACCCCGACCTCTTCTTTGTGTGGACTTTGTCGCTCTTTTATACTCCGTCATCTGACTTCCTCCCTTGTTCCCATCGTAATCACAACGGCCTGACGCCTAACAAACGTGACTGTGGGTTGTAATAAGCAGCTTGTAGAAACTTATGGAGTGGGGGTCTCGATAAAACGAAATGAAACAATCGCCATGGCTAGACGTCACAAGGTTTGTGAGGGATACTGTGTGTGTACTTATACATCTTACATAGTGAGGGCGGACAGAATGAGGACATTTTTGGATAGTGAGGTCCTTCAAAAGGCCTGTTTGAAGGTTTAGACTTGGTTCAAAGCTTAAGGTTACAATCAGGTTTAGTGTAAGGTTCGTTGAAAGGGTTGGGGTTACCCATTTAGTTGTGATGGTCAAGGTTAGGGTAAGGTGCTCAGAAATGCATAATGTCAATGAAGGGTCTTCACAAAGAAAGAAGTACAAGGGTGTGTGTGTGTGTGTGTGTGTGTGTGAGAGAGAGAGAGAGAGAGAGAGAGAGAGAGAGAGAGATTGCTTGTTTATGCATATGGAGATAGACTATGCCAGGTGAGTGTACCATTTACCATCACGCCATTGAGTTCAGCAGGCATCTAATAACAAAGCATTTATGGCCCACTTACGCATGCATAGATATAACTGTCAGTAGGCAACAACAGTCTCCTCTCCGCCGTCTCCAGCTATTCCTGCCTCTCTTAAAACACACAGGCACCATCCGGATTGGACCCAAATACTCTAGAATTCTATCATCAGACTCGGGGATGAAATTAAAATCGCTCATTTTCTTTCTCCATACAAGGAGCAGATCAATTTCCGGAGACTGGGACGTGATATTTTCCTGCCATTGGGCTTTCTCGTCTTTGGCACAGCACCCTGACTGGCTGCCAGCGGGGGGCCCGGGCCTGACTGCACGCCTCGCCGGAGAACAGTTACTTCTGCCGCGGCGAGTTTATTTGCGCCTCGCTATGAGAATTGCCATCATTTACCCTTCCCAAACACCTCCCAAAAAGAAAAGAAATAGACAAGAGGGGAAGCGAGGCAAGACTGAGAGAGGCGAAATTGATTCTTTTTGATATATGCTGCACGGGGGACATTAGGTACCCCTCGTTTGACCATCTATTTCAAGAAATGAACCGAATACATTTTGCGTAAAGTAATGTATAGGCCTTTTGGAACCTTCTGCTGTTGTTCATATCGAGATGAATTGCTTGCTGCAGCATGCAGAGGTTAACGCGTGTATAATGCTGCTTTTGAAGCAGAGGTTTTAGAAAAGCCAATTAATTATGCAGCTATAACTCACTTTAAATAAAACAGTAACTCAGCGTGTGTTAAGCATGACGAAATTAAGGACAACTTGATGAGCCAGTGGAGCATTAAATCCGGAGAGATATCGGCCCCAGCTTTCAGGTTGGTTCGCCTCCATTGTAACATCATCAGAATAAACTTGCATATATAAAAAAAAGTGGACTACTGCAAAATCAGTTGGATGTTTTTTTGTGTAGATGTTTGTTTTGCAGGACGTGAGGATGTGCATGACACCATTGTTTGCACAAGCAGTCCCACATGAGGTCACCACTCTGACCATGACGAAGGGCACTATAATAAACTAATATTGTGTCTGTTACACCATTATTTTTGGCATTTTTATTTCTCTTCCATTCACTATAGCCAACACATGCCTATAATATGTATATTACTCGCTATAATTAGTTAATGATAATCTAGCATTCGCAGTTTATTCTCTCTTCACCAATTAAGGTCAGGATTTCAGTTGTCTGTGACCCTAGATATTTCTTTCCCTCCTGAACTGTATTAAATACATCCCATTTATTACCTGTATGTTGTCTTCAAAGCTTTAAAATGCAGCCTGTGTTCTTGTTTGTATTGGCACTGACACTGGTCCTTGTTTGCGCATATTTCGGGCCATCCGACCCCGTCCTTTCCACTTTGCATGAGCTCCTGCTGTTGCGTCACGGAGCCTGTCAAGGTCTAATTAAACCCATATTGAGAAAGAGCACAAATCCAGCCCCCTTTTTCTCTCATATAACGGTATGCGCCCCGAAGTGGATTTTGGTCTCGGGTAATGCGTTAAGAGTCAGACTGCAAGTTAATCTGTAGCCACTGAGACACTTTAACAGCTTCGAAGAAAGTTTGGACAGACAGTAGAATGGCTGGTCTCAAGGTGAGGCAGTTTTTATTCTTTCTAACATCATTGTAAATATAGAAATGTTTATTTACTTGTGGAACTTCTGCCAAGCAAGCTTCAGGTGCGCGCAGCTGAATATAAATTTGCATGCGAACATGCTGTAATTGCGGATTATTGAGAGAAATAAGAGCAGCATAAATTATTTGTATATTGCATCAAAAGTATGCAAAGTTAAAGTGTGCATAACTATGAGTGAGTAGCAGACCGGCTGGCTGAAGGGCGGCGTTGACTCCGACCAATCACAGTGCTGCATTCAGCAGCTGCCCAGATGTGGTCTGAGGTCTGAGCTCCGCAGAACAATAATATTCCAGTGGGAAAACCTAATTTCAATAGAAAAAAGCCTTTTGCGAGCATGCATTTTGGCATTTATCTTTTTCATTACACTAGTAATGTCTATAGGATGAGGCGTGGAGTTGTGTCCGCTTGTTTTCACTAGTTAAGTAACTCATTATGACTGACAGTTCATGAGATATTACTGTTGAACTTTATGTTTGTGTCCGTCTGCTACTCTTACACGAAATAAAGGTCTTAATTTAGTAAAATCCCACTTTATATAACATTCTTTCACGAGGCACAAACTAGAGTCTTAAAAACCCCTTTACGCGCGCACTAAAAGCACATGAACGCGCACATATGGAACCCATCCATGCTGCCTTTTTGCAAACCAACAATGACTCAGCAACATTTCTTTACATTGTTCCAAGTTTTTCTGTATATAGAGGGAGATATTGTTGCTGATGATCAGTGCCAGTGCAGAAGGATAGTAGAGAAATAATCCTATCATAATTGAAATATTGATCAAAAAGCACTGTGGATGTTAGTGTAATTAGTCTGTCTCTGTAACACAATAACAAAAATAATGGATGACTGCAAGGGGGAAAATTTGGCATAACTGCAGTTTGTTTTATCATAGATCTAATGTGAATCAATATGACAACAATTAACAAAAAGACAAGCCTTAATGACAAGCCTTCAAATTTAATTATAACCAGCATGAACACATTTATCCTGCATTACAATGAAGCCGCATGGTGTTTACGTGTGATTTTTTTTAATTTTTCACTTTAACTTGAGTGGTGAATGTCTCTTGCAGTACCTCAGTGGATTTGGGAATGAGTTCTCTTCTGAAGACCCTCGCTGTCCTGGATCTTTACCTGAGGGGCAGGTAACACACACATCTACAATAAACACACATTGGGGCTCATTGTCGCATTTAATAATTTGATTATTTATTCAATAATTATTATTTTTGGATGAATACTCAATGGGACACTGTGGGAGTTAGAATATGTGACTAGATTATGTGACTGCAAAAGAAGAAAGTCAAACACTAATTGACACTCTGTCTGAACACTGTGTCTCTACAGAACAATCCTCAGGTCTGTCCCTACGGCCTCTATGCTGAGCAGCTCTCCGGCTCTGCCTTCACCTGCCCGCGGCCAGCCAATAAGAGGAGGTATCCATCTGTTCCTGACATTTAGAAGAACCCACTTCCCACAATAAGACCAAATCTTGCTTAGACATAAGGAATGCTTTAACACTGGTTCTTTTTCTTTTCTCAGCTGGCTGTACCGCATCTTGCCATCTGTCAAGCATAAGCCTTTTACTGCAGTGCCCTGTGGAAATCTAACAGAGGACTGGAACGAGGTGGAGCCTGACCCGAACCAGGTATATAAAGGCTCAAAAGAGTTCCTGCTCATTTTGTTAGAGAAAGTGTGAATCCTTTTCAAGGTCTAATGTGAAACATTTCTGCATTAAAACGCTTAGTGTATTTACATTATCCCAAATGTTTCCAACTATGGTCAAACCCAGAGAAATCTAAAAAAAAAAAAAACAAGTATATTTCATTTGGTCACCCTCTCAAGTTGCTCTAACTTCTGGGAAAACACCAGATGATATACCAGAGTGCAACTTTAAATTATACAATGTCACAAAATTATACTCAGTAACAGGAATACAGCATTTCTTCTGCCACTCTGCATTCGTTTTTTTTATTACCTGCATGCCATTTTGCAACACAGTAATTCAGTAGAAACTTAATTTATTGATAAGATATTTCAGTATTGATCCAGCTTATTACCATGTGCTTCTGTGACAAGTGGCTTATGGCATCCACCAAGCTAATGAGTATGGTAACATTAGCTACATTTCACTGTAGTCAAGGTAGGGCTAATTTTAAGGAGGCTACCTAATATACTGTTAGTTTCATTTATAAAAATACATAGTAATTTGGTAACGCTTTATATTAAGGTCCTTGTAATAACCATTAATTAACAAGTAATAAGGCCCTTGTAAGTCTTACAAGATGCTTATTAACATTATTGTGTGTTTATAAGCTTATATAAGTGTTAATAATGGCATTACAAACACCCATGACCCACCCATTATGTCTTTGCCATGCCTTTATTAATCTTATTTTGTTTGCTTATTGATATTAATATTTACTTTATTGCTCATCTATTATAAGTTAACTATAAGTTAACTATGCTTTTTGCAACTACCGGATCTAAAGCGAGGACAATGCCTTATTACTTATTAATTAATGGGTTTTTTTTTTTAAAGATTTTTTTTTGGGGCATTTTATAGCTTTATTGACAGTTGAGATGTTAGAGTGAAAGGGGGAGACAGAGGGGAAGACACACGGGAAAGGGCTCCGAGCCGGACTCGAACCCAGGCCGCCCGCTCACGAGGACTGGGCCTCCGTGGTATGTGCTCTACCAGGTGTGCCACCGGGAACGCCCCTATTAATTAATGGTTATTAAGGATCTTATTATAAAGCGTTACCAGTAATTTTAATGAAATCACGCTCAAGTAGATCTTAACCTTAAAAGGAACTAAAGCAGGCAGCTAAATGTAGTGGAGTAGAAAGTACAATAATTGCCTGTAAAATGTGGTGGAGTAGAAGTATGAAGTTACATAAACCTCAAAATAACAAAATGTACCTAACTCCTCTCTGCATCAATGAATACTGAATAAGTAGATTCTGACTCTGAGCTTTCTCTCACAGCTGCGATGGTTGCCATTCACCATCACCAAGTCTGCAGAGAAGAAAGTGGACTTTGTGGCTGTGAGGTTCTTTTTTTCCCGTCTCCATATTATTTTTTTTAATTAAAGATCCTCAGTTCACTGATTTTGATTTGTGTATGTTACAGGGTCTGCATACCGTCTGTGGTGCTGGAGATAGCAAATCTCGCAACGGCATCGGCATCCACATGTACACCTGTAACACCTCCATGGTTGATAGGTGACTATGTATTTGTGTGCAAATGTGTCCCATCATGTAACAAATAGATGCATTTTCATATATCAAACAGCTACAAAATCTTTGGTTACATTTTGAAGAAGATTTCCAAGCTCTCTCTTGTTCTTGTTCTTCTTTTTTTTCTTGTTCCAGGTGCTTCAACAACTCAGACGGAGACTTTCTGATTGGTGAGGAAAAGAGATGTTGATGTTTTCACTGTCATCTATCACAAGAAATAGCTCAATCCTCAGCCCTTCTTCTACTTCAAATTCTTTTCTCTGTTTGTCTCTCTAGTCCCCCAGCAGGGTGAGATCTTGATCACCACAGAGTTTGGGAAGATAATGGTCGAGCCGAACGAGATCTGTGTCATCCAGGTGAGGTCTATGTTTTTCATCTCTCCAGTTTTCACACAGAAATCTACCACTGTGTCTGCCCCCACACCCCACTTACCATATTTAGAAAGACATAGTTTGGTACTTTTCAAAAATGACCCTGAAGATAAATAACAGTGGAAAGATGTTTGTGCTTCAGAAAGCCTGACCACCGAGCTTTGTGATTGCAGCAGTGTATTTTCCCAAACACATTAGTCCATGAACCCATAAGTCCCCTCAGCATCCCACATGTGATTTATAACAGCACTAAATTTCCCCTCGCCGCCACTTCTTATATCTTTTGTCCAGCAAGGAATGCGCTTCACTGTGGATGTGTTTGGAGAAACCAGAGGCTATATACTGGAGGTGTATGGAGCCCATTATGAACTCCCTGACCTGGGACCCATAGGTATGTTTTATGCTGTTTGTGAGAGTGAATATGTGCAGTGTATTTTTATCTTTCCATTAAAGCTGCACACCATGCTCTTTGAGGATGTCTCTTTCAAATGCCTATAGTTGTCTGAATTGGTTTTCACCTTTCCTTTCCTCAAATCTGTCTTACTTTAGCCATGCTAGCAGCATGGCTCTAGAGCATTACCTGTATATAAAGTTGGACGACCTATCTCCACTTCTTCGAAATGTGCAGAAATTAAGCTAAAATATCCCGGATCGTTTAATTTCTTAACTTTTTATCTAATAGCACATTAAAAGAACATCTCCTTGAGCCAGAGTCTGCATAGAAGTGATCAGGGTTGGAGTTGAGGTTATTGAGGTCCCTCCCATACACTCACCTGACCAATTGCGAGTCAACAATAATAGATCATCGCTGTCAATCATGAAGTCACACCACTAGTAAATAAGCATCAAATAACTACTTAAAACCAGATAAATGAACACTTTACATGAATAATTTTTTTTGTGGGAAAAAAGGATTTATGACCAATACTGCAGCCAGCCACCAGGGGTCGATGGAGATATTTTGGCTTCACTTTTGTGAAACTGTCATGTCGTTTTTTATACAGTCTATGCCAGGGGTAGGCAACCACGGCTCCGGAGCCACATGTGGCTCTTCAGGCCATCTGCAGTGACTCCCTGTGGCTGTGACAAAAGATTTGAAATGAAAGTTATTTCCTTACATTTTATTTTTCACAATTATCATCCGTGTAGTCCCAAAACCATTTGTATTTTTTAATTTGAAGCTTATATATGGCATTAAAATATTTTTTAAAAGCTAAAATGTGCATCATAGTTTAGATTCACCTCTAAATTTTGCCAACTTCTAATCTCATTTTGAGTTTCCCTCGCTAGACTAGCTTTCAATTTCAAATCTCTTGAGATATTTCTTCGGTGTCCAGACTCTCATTTGCACTTGGGTCCTTACTGCATCCTGCCAAAATCATAAAAAAATAAATGCTCATTATGACTAATGCTAATGCTAATTTAGACGCTGTTTTATCTTTATTGTAAGGCTCAGAATACGGTTTGTGGCTCAATTCTGACTTTTTTTCTCTCTTTTTTTTGGCCAACAATGGCTCTTTGGTTAGTAAAGGTAGCTGACCCCTGGTCTATGCTCTAAAGAAGGAAATGTCAAAAGTCAATTAGTCTGCCACTTTAGTTCAGACTGAAATATCTCAAAAACCTGCATGGATAGCCATAAAATATTGGACAGGCTTTCATGGCCCCAGAGGATGGACCTTGATGATTTCAGTGACGTCCTGACTTTTCGTCTAGCCACAATGAGGTTTGCATTTGTGATTTTGAGGGAAATGTTTAAGCAACTAGCTATTGGATAGATTGTCATGTAACAGAGAAAATCTGTACAGTTTTTGAACCCATTTTAATTGTGCCATGAGTTATAAATATGATGTGTGTCAATTTAAAAGATAATATTGCAAGTCAAGAAGTGTATTATGGATGCAATTTGCTAATCTAGCTAGCTAGTGTTAGCATTAGCTGAAAACTTAGCAACCTTCTCACCAGTTCCACCCTCCTGTCCAAACATGGTCACACCTGGTTCCAAAAAACAAAGATGGCCGACAGTAAAAAGGCCAAACTTGAGGCTGTAACATCATAGTCAAGAAACCATTGGGTGATCAGTTGCTACGTCCATTTCTTTTAAACATCCTGTGATGCTGACGTTAACATTTAGCTCTGCTGTTGTGCAAAGGTACAGCTTCACAGAGTTGTTAGCATGTAGTATTGTTGATAAAGATTTGTGTGCATTTGTATGACTATATATGTATGTTTTGCAGGAGCAAATGGTCTGGCCAACCCAAGAGACTTCCTGTGTCCAGTTGCTTGGTATGAGGACCGCAAAGTGGCCACAGGTTACACTGTCATCAACAAGTACCAAGGAAAGCTCTTCGCCTGCCAACAGGTGTTTTTTTCTGTGACATTTCAGTTTGTGCGTGTCAGTACCCTCGCATGTACACAGACACATATGGCATAAATGCCCTATTACCCTATTTAGGTTTGCGTTCGCTTCAGTGAATACCATTGAACCGCAACAATGACTAACAGGAAACTGTCCAAGTGAAGCATATGATCCATTAGCTGCTCCTGCCGATTGAATTGCCATCCCTGATGATTTAATATCGAAGTGTTAGCTGTTATCCATTCAGCAGGTTTCCGCCTCGACTCCCTTATGAGCCTTAATCACTCATAATTAGTTAAGGCATTCTGGAGTTACAGACAGTGTACCTGTGAAGCTTTGCTTTGTAGGAAAAACCTTTCCCAAGTTAAGCATTAATTTCACCATATTTCACTCGGGGAATGATCCCACCCCTCCCGAAATCTCCTGTTGGGCGCATAATTGGATCGACACATAATGTCTGACAGGAGGTTTTTTACCGAGACAGGGAGGAGGTGGGAGGAGAGGTTTGTCAGGAGCGGGGGTTGGGGGGGTTGTCACCGTGGCAACCATGTCAAACACACTGTTATTATTCATTGTATGGCATACACAAGGGCAAGATACTGTCTTTTTTATAGCAAAACAAACATTCTTCCATCTCTCTCGCTGCCTCTACTTGAGTATCCGCCCCCCGTTATGTGCCGGGTGTCAGAGGTGGAGGCTGCTGGCTGCCCCTGACATTCTTTTCCTGGTGTCCACCCTTCCCAGAGCCATGAGGGTGAGGCTACAGTGGTAGGAAAATAAGGTGGGGGACATGGGCCTCATCTAAGGAAAGATGCTGCTGCTCCCGTCTGGTCCTGCTGTTTTGTTCCCCCGCAGAGTGCTGAAATTGCTCAAATTAACTTATTATTTGCTTGACTGGGCCAATATGTTTGTGTTTTGTGTGCATGTGTGTGCAAGTGCTTGCTCTCCTCCATTTTTCCCTTCATTTTAATCGAATGTAGTGGTGTTACCACAGATGAATGTCCAAAAGATGCACTGGGTTTCCTGAAGGCTTTTTTGTATAGTTACTACCGTCAATTGTGTGTGTGGTTAAGGTTTTTTTTCTTGGTGTTTATTAATGTGTATGAATTTAGTTATGCACATGTGTTTTTTTGTTTGTGTGTACTGGCTGTTCATGTGTGGGAGTGTACTGTACGTGAGCATGTGTGTAGGGAGCACGGAGGTCACTCAGGAGGCAGCTTGAGTTGTAATGAACTATATTGATTTTAGAGCTGCTGTTGAATGTCTTTTTCGCAGTGGCATTATCAGAACAGAGAAACTATATGAAATTGCTGTGGTTTTAACAATCAAGATAAAGAAATATCTCTGCACCCACTGTTACTGTTGCTCCCTCCCCCCATAACTGCGCCGCCGTGAGCGTCAAAATGCTCAAAGTTTGGGAAAGTTTGATTGTGAAGCCAATTACCCCATAATACCTGGAGCCTTGTATCACAAAGAACAGGGGGAATGAAAGAGAAGAAAGAATGAAAGAAGCACACCCTCTTTCACAATCAACCCTTTTCATTATGACCGTTTTTTTTCTCTTTATGTCAAGAAGTACTCTCTCTGTGAATTTAAGATTACAAAGACATTATTCATTATTCCTTTTTCACTGTGAAAAGCTCAATTTAAAGTCTTTTGTGTTTGTTGCTTGGGCAGACTCGTCTTATTTGTTTGGTTTTGCACGTAGGATTTCTCTCCGTTCAATGTGGTGGCTTGGCACGGGAACTACACACCATACAAATACAACCTGAAGAACTTCATGGTTATCAACGCCGTGGCCTTCGACCATGCGGTGAGTCGTGGTTAAAGACAGACACACTCCAACATATCACACTACTTTTCAGAACACTTACCACAAATTAATTAATTTGTCTTTGTTTTCTGCCCTTGAACTAAATTGAACTCTTAAAGGAATACTTCATCCACAAAATTACCACTTGGATCTTAGTTACTCTCCCTGTTACCTTGAATTCTTGCAGATTTTGTTTTGTATTTGCTTGCTTTTAAGCTGAGCGGAGGAAATCCTTATTGAATTGGAGTAAATAGAGGCCACTGCTTGTCTGTGTCCAGAGGAGTAGCACGCCTTTGCAAGCTTCTTGAAGAAGTGTTTGAAATAATATGATTTGGGTGAAAAAAGCATATGTTTGGAAGTACTGAGCATACAACTGGAAAATTGATACTTGAGACTATGTTTACTCCAATAATTCATGGTAACACTGGGGCAGTAATTGATAAAGAAATGGTCATTTTGCAGGTGAAGTCTGACTTTAATTCTGTAGCATGCCCTTACAAGTCATGTTTTGATCTTCCCATAGGATCCATCTATCTTTACTGTGCTGACCGCCAAATCCACGCGGCCAGGTGTGGCCATTGCTGACTTTGTCATCTTCCCCCCTCGCTGGGGTGTGGCTGACCACACCTTCCGTCCTCCGTACTATCACCGTAAGACTGCAATAACACAAGCATTCTTTGATCCAACTCTAATCTGGTTTGTTCACATTTTGTAGCGAGGAGAAGAAAGAAGCAAGAATTTTATGAATTGTGTTGTTGAGACTTTGCTGAAATTGAATCCTAATTTGAATGGAAATGTCAAATTTTGTCTAGCAAAGCTTATTTTAGTCTATCATGAAATGAAGCCAGCCAGCCAGAAGCTAACATGTCCATTTACCCAACCAGTTTCAAGTCAGCAGGTGATAACAATCCACCTGCTGGATGACTCTTTTCAGCTGAGACACTGCCACAGCACCTTTTGTTTGTTTTCACCGCAGATCTATAAGGCCACCTAGTGGACGTTAGTGTTACAGCTTACTTTTTATATGGTGAGCTGGACTTCTTGCAGTGTTGTGTTACAGTTCCTCCTGCTTGTCACTTCAGGTAACTGCATGAGTGAATTCATGGGTCTGATCAAAGGCCACTATGAAGCTAAAGAGGAGGGCTTCCAGCCAGGAGGGGCCAGCCTCCACAGCATAATGACCCCACACGGTCCGGATACTGACTGCTTTGAGAAAAACAGCACCGCTGAGCTCAAACCTGAGAGGGTGGCTGAGGGAACCATGGTAAAAAAAATAAATATACTGTATACATATATTCAGTCATGGAACAAATTATTAGACCACTTTTTTTCTTCAATTTCTTGTTCATCTTAAAAGCCTGGTACAACTAAAGGTGCATTTGTTTGGGCAAATATAATGATAACAACAAAAAAAGCTTAAAAGAGTTTACTTTAAAAGTTGATATCTAGCCATTTTCCATGGTTTTCTTGATAAAAACCAACATCATTACCAAGAAAACCATGGAAAATGGCTAGATATCAGCTCTTAATAAACTCTTATTTTTTGTTGTTATCATTATATTTGTCCAAACAAATGCACCTTTAGTTGTACCAGGCATAAAAAATGAACAATAAAGTGAAGAAAACAATAATTTTATTTTAAATAATAATTTTTTCCATGACTGGATATACAAGTTGGGAGCTGGGTCAATGCCATCAGTGTTTATATGTTACATATCTTTTCTTTACTTCAGGCTTTCATGTTTGAGTCATCCTTCAGTATGGCAGTGACCAAGTGGGGTCTACAGACATGCCAGAGACTTGACAAGAGCTACTACCACTGCTGGGAATCTCTTCGCAGCCACTTTAATCCCAACTGGAAGCCAAGCAAACAGGAGTAGGACAAAGTCACTCAGAAGAAAGTTGACCAAATATCATTGAGACAAAAAGAAAAAAGTAAATTCACTTTATTAAATACAACTACAACTAATCTAATGCTTGTGGAACTTGCTTTTATCTGTGTTGTGTCTGTTGATGACATTACAAAAGGTAGGAAGTCTTTTTTTTTAATCATGCAGACATAAAATATTGGAGTTGCACAATTAAAAAAAAAAGTAAACTTGTGTGATTTATGTCATGTTTGATATAGAAAAATCACATCTGAGCAGCATAAATGATTCATGCTGAACATGTGTGCCTTTGTGTGGCTCCCCTTCTTTACTTTTACAGTTTGGAAATTAAATGAACCATGAAATGGATACTAATTTCATGCATAACTGAATGCTTTTTGAGTGGTTGAAAGTAAACAAGTATATTGACTTAAGTACTGTACTAAAGTACAATTTTGAGGTACTTGTAGTTTATTTCCATTTTATACAACTTTGTTTTACTCGATTTTAGAGGAAATAATTGTACTTTTGACTGCACATTTTTTGACAGCTTAAGTTACTAGTTACATTACAGACTAATAGTACAAAATATTGATCAACTAATAAATTATGATATATTGATATAGCTTGAGGTACCCAGTATAATATGAAGTAGCTGAAATTGGCCTGAGCTGCCACATTAATAATGCTTACACATTAATGCATCATTTATTATAATCATGTGATAGAAACCAGTATATTTTTATGTCACTGTTTTTATATTTTGAAAGCAGGACTTACAATGTAACAATTTCATGTAGCAGACGTACATCCAAGGGTACAACACAAGCAAAGATATAGTGACCATGAGGTCACTGTTGAGTCCAACTCAACGTTTTCCCCATCATGTTATGTGTAATAAAATATTATTACACTGTTGTATTGCTACTTTTACTTAAGTAAAAAAAATGAATTTATATGCTACCGCTGAATTTAAAAAAAGAAGATATATGAAGTATATAATAAAAAGGCAAACTCATAAGCAATCCTTGACAGACTTTCTCCATTCAATGCACTCAGAGGTCTTACAGCAGTCTGGCAGCTAATGTTAGAAAACAGATATTCCTGTTGAACAGGTATTTTCATTTTACTGACTTGGATATTCTTCTCTACTTGTGCACTACTATTCTAAATGCACCATTCTACTATAATTGTAAGTTCCGGCTACAGTGGTAAAGGAAAAGTGTACTTACTCGATTCCTATGGTCTATGTCTAGTACCATCAGGTTGAATGCACTTATTGTAAGTTGCTTTGGACAAAAGCGTCTGCTAAATGACATGTAATGTAAAATGTAAAAAAAGTTCCAGCCTCCCTTTAAATGGGCACCTCAGTGATCACTGATGAAGACAAGTGTATCTGAATTAAAATGGAAATTCACTCTTGCTCCAGTGTCTACCGTACTGGTTAATATGACACTAACACCTGTTTGTGCTGTGCCCTTTTTTGGGTCAGTTAACTTTGTGGACTCATTTACAATTTCATGTTTTTTCCTAACATTCACACTTCAAAACCACATGACTGTTTTTAACAGTAATATTTTATTTTGTTAATAATAATTACATGCACTGGCATCACTAGAACATAAATCAGGTCTTTATATAGCGGAGCTCAGTGTGCCAAATGGTAGTTGCGCTCGTAGGTTCCAGCCTTAATCTTCACTTCCCTCCCATCCTGTAAAACAGACAACAAACAGATGATGGGTTAATACAGTTTCCATGGCAACAAAGTCATATCACCCTCACCCACTTCACCTTCCGGACATTTTCTCAACAGCATGTTTTATGAGTGAGCATTTTGTGATTGTCAAGCAGTGTTTTTTTTCTCCCAGCAGAGAGAGGCAGACGAACATGATAGCCCAGCAGTGTGACAATTGCACCAAATTCTCACTGGAATTTCTATTGGCAAGGATTTAGGGAGTAAATCTCCATGACAATGGGGAGGAAAATGAGAGCAGGCAGCATTTCAAATGAAGCATTCATTTCTAATGTGAATGGAAATGTGACAAAAAAGTCCAGATAAACTGTGCACCTAAAAGACAATAATGAGTCCCAATCCTCAGCTTTTCAGATCTATGACGCCGTTCATGACCATATTTTAGGATTGTTTTAAGCACAACTATTCCTGTAAAACGCATTATCTGTGTTTCAGATTGGCTAGTAAAACTGATATTAGAGATACACATTCCCTTATGTGTTCTTATGCAAATACTGTTGTTTTGCACTGCATGAAATCAAGTAAAATCACTGCTGTTTTCACCACCACTTTGGCACTGAGTATTGTTAACGTCACAGCAGACAGATGCAATGAAAAGACGACCGCAGTAGGGATTGAAAAAAAAAAAAGCTCAGACACCTGCAGCACAATGGCACTTGCAACAATATTTGGGCATATATTATCTTATTTTCTTGTTTATTGTGTTTTGGTTCTAGTCCATCTGTCTTGTTCTTGATATAGTCCAGAGAAGGGTACTAGACGGAAACTGAATAAATTGTTCTCCATGTATTCAATATCTGTGCCCAATCTTTATATACTTTTGGTTCTGTGTTCAGACATTTAATCTGTAGAAAATGGACTTAAATCATGCCAAAACATGGTGTAGTTATTAAAACTGCTGTTCAAGGAAATCATTTATTTAACAATGATTATCAAACAAACATAAGTTAGTGCATCTTGTCTCATACCCTGTGTGACTTGAAGAGATAGTATAAGAGGAAGAGGGGCGCAATTCCGCCCACTAAACCCAACATAGAATTCTTCAAAGTGGTCCTGTAGAGTGGGTTGGGGTTGGTGCGGGCATTCACCCAAAGTGCCAGGGCTGGGTCTTCCTGTAAAGACATAAGTATGCCTATGAGTCAGACAATTATTTATTACATAATGTGACAAGAGTTTGATAATACTACAATGTTGGTATCTTAGTAGCTTTTGATATGCAAATACAGCACCCTCTATCCTAAAGCCCTTTATTTTCTTTATGGAAACACATTAAAAAAAATTACTAAAGAAAAGAGGAGAAACTTCAAGCAACTGAGGAAGGATTGTTCTACCAGTAAATACCTTCCATAGACTACATTTTCACATGTAATGATAAAAAACGTACAGGTGTAAATAATAAAATAAATCGCTGAATTCCAATTAGCTTCTATAGGTTCAGGTTCCTGTTGCTTTACTGGATGACTGTCACATTGTTAAGGCTTCATTAATCCATTTTATTTATAAGCGCATTTCAGAACACCCAAGGTCACTTTACAACAAAACATAAAATAATTGAAAACAGTGGCAACAAAATAAAACATCGAACAGTATTAACATGGTGAGTGGGTGACTAGGTGGTGTATGCTTGTCTGAACAGATGAGCTTACTTGTACACTTAAATAAAGCTGAGCCATTGTTAATGTCATTAGTAACACATGTGCCACACTGTGTGCGGAATAGAAAGAAATAACAGTCAAAGAATAGCCATACAGAGAAAGAAAATGACAATTATATGGATTAAGTAAATATTTAGTGTGACAAGATGAGCAGTCCCGTTTGTTGGCGTTCGATGTGACCTATTTAGACAATGCTAATGTTAATTCAGACAAATGCAGACTGCTAGAAACTGACTAATTGCAGTTTTCTTGATTGAAGCGGCTGGATAATAAGCAGTCTGTAGGCTCAGGATATGCTACCTATACATCAGAAGACATTGAAAAGATTTGGAAAAGACTCCCAGAAAACTATCAGCTCATACCTGCTCACATCTAAAGACAAGTGTTTAGACTTTTTGGTCCCAGCCTAGTCTCACACAGAGATTTTAGACAGACTATGAATCTTGCAGGGTCACTATTTACAAGACTACAACTAGATTCTTTTAGCATTTTTTTTCCTTTCATGCTATTTTTTCCCCCAAGAACATCATGTTCTTAGTAAAAACTTACTAAATGGAGGAGAAGCAGCTTTTGGCTCCAGCTGCTCTAGTGTGTGCAGTGGTTTGTGTTGAAAAAAAAAAAAAGAAGAGGAGAAGACACAATTTACAGTAAAAACAAAAATAGATATAAAAGGAATAATAAAGGAAAGGAAAATTTGGAAATAAATTCATGACAAAATTTATCTCAAATTTAATTATCATTTGTTTATAAATGAATAATTATATTTATCAGCTCTATCAACTTTTTAGTTAATCATTGATTATTTATTACTTATTTATGTATACATTTATTTATACATTTTAAACTTAACGATGGATATGACAGGAGCGCGCTATGACTCCGGTAAAACTCCTAGATGAAGACTTTCTGTTTTTAGTCTGGGACTGCGGAAATCTTTTGGTGTAAGCCCAGCACAAGTTGCAAAGTTCAGGAGGAGAGGTATATAAGAAATGATGTTCAACTTTAGAGAAAGGAACAGTGTCCCTTGGTGTGTATTTACTCTAACTCGGGTACATAACTACACTGTAGCAGTTAACTAAATTTAGAAGATATACCACAGAAAAATATCGAACATTAGCATCTCACTGTGGAGATACACTGACGTTAGTTCTGCTTAAACTAAACAGATATTAATTCCGTCCAGTCCCGGACTGAAACAACATGTACATAAAAAATATGCAACGTTAAACTCTGTATCGATATTCCTCAGTTTAAACGGGGTTCGTACCACTTGTGTTTCCCGACATGCTAACGTTAGCATGTAGCCTGAGCCAGTTCTAGGGTGACATTGCTTGCTAGCATGTAGCCACTTACAATGAGCGCCTTTCTTTGCGGGTTATTCAGCTGTAACTGATACTGCCTCTTTAGATTGGCTCGCAGTGCTGCTCTTTCTTCGTCGGCTCGTCGCTTCTCCGGCGAGAGGTTGAAATACTCATTTGGGTCCAGTGTTAGGGGCAGACTACACAATGTCGAAGGTCGATAGTTCGCCATGATTGCTTGTTGATGGAACGGGGTCACGTGATCTCGTGGAAGTCTTCTTTTTCTTCTTCTTTGGTGTTTATTGGCAGTTGGCATCCTTTTCGTTGCATTTACCGCCATCTGCTGGACTTAACTTCTTTCATACCTTTCCTTCTGTTACATTCTTTGAATTAGTCCAGTTGTGGCAAGAAATCTCAGAAGGATTTTCCTTCTTTCTCTAAATTTCCCACCTTCTATAATATGTTTGAAATTTTCTCCTCTTATAGTGTAGTGGAACATCTTAAGGGACAGCAAAGGCTTCTAGAAAGACAGCCCTGTGTTTGTCAAAACCATAGACTGTATAGGTCAAAACATATGTGAAGCATATTTAAACTGCAATATGTTTCATACTCAGGGCACGCTGTTACCACATGTTCTACTGTCTCCCTCTCCCCACAGTTACACTGACCAGTTGCATGTTTTGCTATTTTATTAGGTGTGTTATTAGGGCCACGGGGCAATCGCACCGAGCACTACTGTTATACTGTGGATTTTTTTCTTCTTCCTCTTCCGGACGCAATTTCGTCCCGCTACTAGTCCTACAACTTGAAGAGTTGCAGGACAAATTATCAAAACGTGCGGTTTGATCGGGATCGGTGTGCTATTACTTTTCTCCCCAAAATTTTGCATTGAAATGAATGGGACGGCCAAAAAAAAATGAGCGAAAAAGAACAATAATTGGAGATTTTTAAACGTCTACTTCTCTTGCATAATTTCACCTAGAGACTCCATTTAAACTTTAAACAGTAGACACTGTGTATCGGTGTATTAATCCATGTTTCGATAGGTCATATAGTTTTTTATCAATCCCTGTTCAATGACCATGATCATTTTTGGAGAAATTCTGAGATTATAATGGGTGTGTATTGCACGGAATGTTGGTGTCACAGTGTGTGACATCATCGCCAGAGTGTAGAGGGAGAGAAAAAACTATAAAAAAAATAAATTTCAAAACTGCGCTCCAGGCCGCAAATTCCACTCTACAGAAATAATTTATACATAGAAACGTAGGAAAATTTGTCTTCTCACTCACAATCCTCTGGTAAAGCTGTCAGAGTTATAGTTTGGGCGTAGGACGCACAGATGCGCCACCAACACGCACCAACAGCCTCATTGGCTCCCATATTAAAAACGCAGGGAGATTTCTGAAAAAGGGAGATGTAACAGTTTTTTTAGATTGATCTAACAAAGCTATTTTTTCATTTTTCTTTAAAAAAAACATATGTAGACGTTCAGGAAGAACTCGGGACGCTCAAAGTGAAGTCGGATCAATGATAGGTATGGTTTTGCCAAAAATGCTTTCTGTTCAAGGCCAGAAATTCCAGTCCACCTCTGGCTGCTGTCACTCTTTCGGAACGTTAACAGGTGGTGGCCGTTAATTCTGTTGATTGCCTTTGATCGTTGATGTGATTACAGTTACAGATACACACACACACGGGCGTAAGCGCGCACACTTCTCACACATGCATACACATGCTTCAAACACACACACACACACACACACACACACACACACACACACACACACACACATATTTTGAGGTTAAAGGGCATAGTTTGAAATCTCTGAAGAATCTCATCATAGTGTACACACCTATGGTACACACACCAGCAGTAGCCCCCGTGGCCCTTTCAGAATTTCCCCAGAGGAAATTTTCTAGTTTAACCTACTATGCCCTATTCTTAATCTACTTATAATTACTTGTTCTGTTCTATTATCACCATAACACCCTGTCTCCCCTACTACACTTTTCAGTTTGTATAAATCTCTCCCTTTTATCTCCCTCTTCCACTTATTGATTATTTCTTTCCAGATTAGACTTTTCCCCTGATCTCGTGGAATCTCGCGGAATCTCGCGTTTAACTCAAGAATAATCACCATAGCAACATCAAACTTTCTCTCGCAGAAATGAGCGCAACTAACAAACATCAAGAAAAGGAAGAGGGTTTTCTGACTGAAAGTGAGGATGACTTTCAATATGAGGAAGTATCTTTTGACTGGAGTTTGACAGAAAGAGAGAAAGATTTGGAGGCAAGGGTGAAAGCTATCCAGGAGCGGGCACAGGCTGCTGCAGCTCCCAGGCCCAACGCGACCTCCAGCACACACCAACCAGAGGCAGTGGATGACTTTTTACGCAATTTTCTTTTCCACATGGGCATGAAAGAAACACTTGACTGTTTTCAGACTGAGTGGACCGAGGTGGTGCAGAAAGGGCAGGTGGATACAGAGCGGGTCGCTGTGATACCGGACGCCTACACTGAAAACCAGCGTCTGGACAGTGAGCTGAAAAGCGCGCAGCGGGAGAGGCAGGAGTACAGACTGGCGGCCTCTGCCGGAGCTGAGACACTGCTAAGGGTCCAGAAAGACAGAGACTTCCACCGGCTCCAACATAAGCGTGTTGTCCAGGAGAAAAACATGCTTATCGAGAAGATGGGGAAGCTTAAAGTGCAGTGCAACAACTACGAACCTGCAGTGAAGCGGGTGAATGAGAAATACCAAGCAGTTTTAAAGCAGACCATGCTGGAGACTTTGGAGAGAGACAAGGTCCCAGGACAGGCGAACAGTAAGGCAGCTCAGCATAACATCCCCTCTTGTGGGGAAGCAGGTGAAGAAGGACTGGTGAACAGGACGGGAGGGACAACTCCTCCAGTGATCCAGCCAAGACCCCCTACATCTGCAAATAGTGCAAAGAGTCAGACTAGGGTGAAGTCAGTCAAAGCAAATGTTTGTTGAAATGCATTTTTTGTACCTCTTGTACAGTTTTGAGGTAGGCCTACCAACACTTTCCTCAAGTATTTAGAGTGCATTTTGTAAAATTTTTGGTTTTAAGGTCAGGAGGAAATAATCAAATTAAATGGTGACAAAATAAACTATATGGATAATTGGTCCCATGTAGCTACTTATACCCCTATCAAAAATAAAAATGTAATAAAACAGGAAGCAATTATTTGCTGATCAT
The DNA here is from genome assembly GCF_030273125.1 of Centropristis striata. Lineage (NCBI taxonomy): Eukaryota > Metazoa > Chordata > Actinopteri > Perciformes > Serranidae > Centropristis > Centropristis striata. The sequence goes on from NC_081539.1 coordinate 19,598,590, forward strand.
TTTTGAATGCAGTACAAAGACAAGATATATTATGCTCAAACTGGAAAACTTGGTTGTTGTTGTTGTTGTTGTTGTTGTTGTTGTTTTGGAAATGTATACATTAATTCTGAATTTGTACAGTATTTTCATGTCTGTCACGAACATTATTAAAAAGTAATTTTCATAATAGATAAACATGAGGCACACACATCAAACTACTCCTCTCCCTTACCACCAATGAATTAACAATGTTGTAATTTAACCAACAAGAGACAGGTTTTATAGAAATACTATTAAACATCAATAAAAGAGAATAGGAAACGAGAGGTGACTAAAGGTCTGTCATCACCTCTGTTAATGGTGACCATCTCACAACAAACCTGTCTGTTCTCAACTGCAATTTTGCTGTGATTTTCTCCATGGTAAAACATTTATTTTCACCTGGTATCGCCATTGCTTTATACTGGATGCAACTTCAACCAAGAAACTAATAGTTTTTGGCTATTAAAAATTGAAATCTCAGTCAAGGTATTCAATATCCATCTGTCATTTTATCAGGTAGTATACACCGAATAAACATTGCTGGTTATTACAGAACAACTTATCAATCTGCATTTGAACCGTCTTCCAGAAAATTACTAATTATTGTATTTTCTCAGTTTTACCTTTTAGCCCATGCCCATCATTGAAAACTTCAAAACACTCATACACTGTCTTTTAAAACAACAACCTTTTGTTATATTGTATCCATATATTAAAAATATCATCACATATAACCATATTTTTCTATTGTCAATATACTACTTTAGTCAAGGTCACTAGGTAGTTTAATCAGCCATGTGTCATTGCTCTATAGTGGAAGTTCAGACATGTTGCATTAGAAAATAGCCACAAGAGGGCGATCTATAGCAAGCTTTGCTTACACCACCACAGAGTGAATATCAACTCACTACAGCTCCAGGTTAGACCAGAGAAACAGAATTTGTAACAGCAGGGTGCCAGGAATCTGCTGAGCTTCACTCTAAGATAAACCAGTAAAGTAACAGTATCATTCCTGCTCATTTTCATTTCCCTTTGACAACCACAGCTATGCTGCCAGTTGTAAGCATGGGGTTTGGGTGGAAATAAGATGCTACATACAGCCGGTAGGCACCAACATTATCGAGCTTATAATGCAATTTAAACAAAATCTATGTGCACTCATAGTACACTAGAATCCATAGTCACTAGAATGCAACGATACACATTTTGCACAACATTTTTGCGTACAATATTCACCTACAGATAGTCAGAGCAAGAAATCCTTGTATTGGCACGGTGCAATCTCATTTTCCAACATGTTTGCAGCTATATTTCATTTTGTTGAGCTTATCTGGTTGTTCTTTCACACACCATGATGATGGGATTCATGTAAAGCTAAAATGTCACATAGCCTGCTCACAGATATCTTAGTGCCGTTACAATTGGATTATGCAATACATAGATATAACTTCTCACACTGATTTTCACCCCCTTCCTTCTTACACTGAGTTGTAGAGTACAGAGATGCTGAGAGAGTACTTTGATCCGGAGAGGCCTCAGCAAAGCGTCAGTACGTGTGACCAAATGATTTATTGTCCTCTCAGGACCTCTAAAGCGCAAACCACTCTGCACTTTTGAAACATCCATTTATGACTTGAAAATTCAATGTGAGACCACACTCCCAGGCCCAAAAAGCCCCCCCCCCCCTATAATGTTCAGAGAGAGATTTAGTCTCAAATGAAATATTAATATGTTTCTGCCCTGGCTGCCATCCAGCAGACCTCCTGGACTTGGAGTTGAACTTTGTGAAGTTTCTGAGCTGTGGGCGCAATAGCCACAAAAAGTATTTTCTTCCTTTTCAGCCTGTGTCCCTCTCTGTCAGCTTCCACACCCCTTTATGTCTTTCTTTTCACAGAACATTTGGTATTCTTTATCATAAATCAGTGATGCTGACTGACGTTTATTTGGATGCACTCACTGTGCAAAGCTTTTGACAGATAATAGAGAGATAAAGATGTGATACAGATATGGAGGCAGCTACAGACAGAATGAAAAGGCACGGAGGATTTCTATCAGCAGTCTGTGCTACCTTCTGAGACTTAATCCCTCCCAGTAATCAGAAGTCATTTTGTGCTGTTTTGGTCGTTTCAAATGACTGCTACATGTGAGCCCGGCTTGGAAAGTGGAAGCAGGTTTCCGACCACAAGCTAAAAGTACTTTTATCCTTTTTCTTTACCAAAGGTCCCTGAAGTGGTTTGTAGACTTATAGAGACAATGACCTAATGTGTTATGCTGCTCTTTGGTACTTATTCATAATATTTCTTGGCCCAGAGACTCCATTACTCTGCTGCCCTTGAGGAATGTAACTAAGGAATGTGATGTTTCTTTCCACCCTTGTTTTCATCTACAGTACATAATTGTGCCAGGCTTTTTACATTTCACAAATACTTACAAAGTTAATGAGGTTGTGGCTGAAGGCACGCTTGCTATTTCCAGCCAACATTTTGTACCTCCCAAGCCCAGATTACCTTTTCCACCCAGATACCTCAGGTCAGGAGGAGGCATGGCTGTCTTTCACAGCCTTAGAAGTTTTCAACTTTGTGGCTCCATCTTGAATGCCTCAGGCTGATTGGAATTCTTCCCCTGCCTTCACAACTCCCCGTGCTGCCCCCTCAGCTCCTCTCTCTACTGACAGGCCTGTCCACTTCACAGCCCGCAACGACCTTTGTGTCATACCAAAGAGAAAGGAGAATGCCAAAACTCCTGTTTCAGCCCACTTGGCTCAGACTGAACCAAACCTGCCTCACATCCCTTTATGCACCTATTTGTCACTGAATCATTTGTCCTGTTTATGCAACCGAATTACACCAGGCTCCAAATTGTGATTGATTGAGAGAGAATGCTTTAGCCGAGTTACCAGCCATATACATGATGTGTTGGCTCCTTATTCCTCGAGATATATTTTTAAGAAATGCTGCTTTCTCAATTCAGCATCAATTCCCTTTGCCATCGTATTCTAATCTGTATCTATGAAATCGATTCACCCTGTCTGAGAGTATTCCCCTCTTAATAAATCAGCTTTCCATGGACCTGTACGGTGGACAGCGGGTCAAACTCAGCAATATTTTCTGCTTTAATGTACTGAGCAGGGCAGAGATGGGGCCGTGGCAGTGACTCAGCAGGCATCCATCATCTTCAAGGAGAGGTCCGCAGATGAATTGCCTGGAGACGGAATTGACAAAATCCTGCATTTTTCTTTTGCTATGCTCATCTCAGCACTCAGCTTTTACCTACATTTTCAGAGTTCTCTGGCAGTGTTTGCTCCAAAGCTGAAGGGAATTATTGCTTGTGAATTACTAATGATGAAGGATGTGTGTACTCCAGATGCCTGGGGCTGTCAGGTTCAGTATCCAGCATGTTGTTGTTGGCCTGTGAACACCTTGTAAAACCAATGTTGGTCAAGATTGTCATTTCTTTGCTTTTTACATTGGTAAAGGAAATCTTGAGATATCTTTTAAATACATAAGTAGAAATGAACTGAAAAATGCATTGTTGCCAACTTTAAACCAACATTGTTTTTTATGAATTCTTGACATTTTATGATGACTTTATTTTCGAACCAGGAAAAGTGGGCCACTGCCTTTGGGCCCCTGGTTAAACGATATCAGTCTTGAACATGCTTAACTTCACTAAAGGAATAGTTTGACTTTTTGGAAAATGCTAATTTTTTTTGCTTCATGTTGAGACTTGCATGAAAAGGTTGATAACCATTTTTGTGTCCAAACAGTAAATTTAAAGCTAAAGCCATATGACTTTTAGCTTAGCTCATCATATATTAGCATGAGGACTGGAATCAGCTACCATGCTTCTGTCCAAAGCTAACAAAATCTGCGAGAATATAGATGTCACTAGAGACTGTAACCTCAAAGTTAGATCTAAATTAGATTTCAGCAGTGTCAGAGACATTTTGTAGTAAATGAAAGGGTTGCAGGTGTCAGACTGCCTCTGGATGTGCAGACGAAGGTTGTGTTTATAATAAGAAGCTGACAGAGCTTGGAAAAGTCAATGAATTCTGCATTGGCCCATAAATAACCCGCCCGCTGTTGTACATGTTAAAAGGTCAGCAGGCTGATATATTGAGCTGACATCACAACGCTGTTACGGAGGACTTACACATATCACACATACATCTCAGTTTGTCTCTCTCTGGCTTTCCTTCATTAGGGCCGGAGTGATGTGACAGGGCCGGGCCGCTGTGACAGCAGTTAGAGGAAGTCTTGACAGGCAGAGTTAGGGAGGCTGTTTGGGGGAGGTGATGTCAGGCCGGAGAGGAGTGACACGAGGTGAGGGAAGACAGCCAACGCCCTGTATCTGATCTGATGGGAAGTGGCAGGAGATGAAGAGAAGAAGCCAAATCCAGCCTGAAAGCGTGGTCATAGTCTGAGGTCAGTGGGAACAGATGAGGAGAACCACTCTAGGAATACTGAGCAGGGAATACCTTGTCCCGACTGTCAATAACCAATATATCACACTTTACATAGAGTCTGCAGCCTCTACAATTGTTTATTTACTTTTATGGCCTAATGCAATGAAGTTAAACAATAATTTCAGTTTATTACGTCCTGGGGTTTTGTAGTTTTGGCCATCATTTTTGTCAGTTAAGATAACATTATTCTGAGCAAGCAACCATTATGATCTAGGAAAACAGCGACATTGCTACAATATAGTCCATTACAAACACAAGCTGTCTGTGTATTGTAACAAGCCAACAATTTACCCAAATTATTATTTGGACCTTTTATTTGATGGTAAAAAAACAAAAACAGCACACCAGAAATTTAGGCAATTATCCCTCATTGTGCAGGAAAATTGCGTGCATGCACAACTTAGTAAAGTAGGTCAACAAAGAACCAAGAAGTCCGTAAACTGTGATGGATGTTGACAGCTGTTTGGCCCTTTACCATTCATTTTCCATTGCAAATTAGTTTGGCTAAGCCTAATAATCTGACGATATTTTTATTTCAAGCCATTCATTGAGCCCGACTTTTTGTTCTTTGCCAATATGACAAACCTGCTAGTAGTGAGTGATGTATCCGTCCTGCCAATGTCACTTTCTGTCGACACGAAATGTGCAGTGGTTGCCAGGAGCGATTTAGCGAACACTTTTCACATTATTTAAAGAAATGTGTAAACATCTTGGGGAATAACCTTACCAAGAGTTTCAAAGCATTGATTCCACTCACATCTGTTCACTACATATGAGGCTACCACTAGAGGTGATATGGATTGCGCAGCAAAAGACTCAGTATTTATAAAACAGAAATGATCCTTTAAATCACCTATATATTTATTCACATTGTGATGACAATAAAAAAAACAAGACAGTATTAACTTTTTCATCGCTGGATGGTTCTAAAATTTTTTAGTGTAGTTCCTGACTCCCGTCTTCCCTAAAGATAAACTTGCTACCCACTGCTGACGTAGAACTTGTTTGTTTCGTCTTTTCCCACATTGCATGTTGTTTGGGATGAGATGCTCTTGTCAACTAATACTTACGCGGCGGTTTCCTCTGCTGCTTGAAAAGGATGTTGACTGTAAGCCACTAACTGCATACAAACCTGACTGAAACTCTTTTGGGAAGTTGTGACATATCACTTTGCCTGCGCCATTTCCTACCACAATACTATAGATTGAAGGCTTCCAAATGATTTTGTTTGTAGTGATTATCATCAGCTTTGTTCTTTAGGGGATGACTGAACCCAAAGCAGAGCGGAAACAATGCCACACATCATTACACAACCGCAGTGACTGGAATAAGCTATAAGGATTCCCTTTGTGTTGACCACACACTGTGACACAGGCTCACATTGAAGTCTGAACTTTAATTTAACAGTTACATCACCAGAGGAAACTGGCTTATACGGTTGATTTCTATTTATAATGTGTCTGTAGACGGCAATATTGCTTTTCAGGAGGGGCTTGTTTGTGTGCGCCGTCTGCAACTGATGCGCACACACTCGGACAATTTTGTCTCGTTCCTCTAGGTCAAGAAGTACAAGTTTTCCCAGGATGCATTAGCCCAAGGGTACAGTCAGTTAGTGATACCCTGCTGGCAGCTGTCACAGTGTGTGTGTGTGATGATGATGACGGGAGTGAGCTGAGGCTGTGCTTCTCTTGTTGCCTCTAAATAGGAATAATAAGCTCTTGGTCCTTATCAGAGCATTGCTGTTTTCTGAGAAATCCGGATGGCATCCTGTGGTTGTTTGTCACCAAGACAACACAAAGCCAGTTTGCAAGCAGCTAATCCAGGTTATCTGATGGCTATGTCAACAGCTCAGGACCTTACACTTGTCTATATTCTCCCAGAGCGAGCTGCTGAAGCATATTCAGCATCAATTATCTGCTTCAGGGAAAATGCCAAGTTTATAAATAACATTTTGTTGGGTTATTTTTTTCCCTGCACACTCTGTGTCTATAAAACCATAAAAATGAGACTGCATACCCACGTCATGAGCTGAGGGCTTTGATCAGCAAATGAGCGCAGGATGACTCATCCCATTCATTTAGATTGCCTTACACTTTTAAACAGGCTTTTTTCCTCATCAGATTGCCTCATACTCTGGATTTTCTGGTGGCATCACTTTGGGTGGGCCATTTTTAGGTGTCATTTTTGCCGCTTTTATTTTTAACCCAGCATACGATCATCACAGAATTTTGACACAGGTGATTTTTGTAATCGGAAACGCTGTAAATACGTAGCGACCCAGATGCACAGCAGCCCACAAAGATCAGATTCTGTGCGCACATTTTCGTCAGTGTCCTGCAGAAATACTCAAACAAGCCTTCTGGTTCAGACCATACTGTTTCCATTCCTGGCCAAATGAATTAAAAATGACACAAGATATTTAAATAGACAAAGTTTGACTCCTGAAACAGATGGTCTGGACTACATTAAAATTTCTCTCTCTCTCTCTAACACACACACACACACACACACACACACACAGGCTATTTGCCCTTGGCTGCTGTGATGTAAATGGATTAAGGCCTTTTATACAGAAGAGGCTCCTGCTGGTTTGCCCTGCTGCCATCTTTGCTAACCATGCACCATACATTTAACACTCGCCATCTGTAATTTGGGACTTAGTGGCGTTTCTTCTCCATGATACTCAATTTTATGAATCGGTCTTGGGCAGTTTCGCAGCCTCCTGAGTGGGAAATGTAACGTGTCATTCTGGGAAAGAGAGAGGGAAAGACTGAGCTGCTACTGTTGTACAATTTCTTAATGGAGCACAGAGTGTAGAACTATTATCCAATTTTATAGAGGAGGCTCCAGTGGAGCATAAAATGCTTAATGTTTAAAGACTTACACCATATATTCCCACTAAACTTTTATTGAAATCTGATACAACAACACAAGAAATATTTCTGCAAAAATATACCCCCAATCTTCATAAGGAATCTGTGATTAAATAGGTTACAACAAACTATAATATTAATATGGGATCATTTGCAACTTGATTTTATAACATGCAGTAATATATTAGAAACTTATAATAGTACATAAAAATCATCCGGTAGTGCAGACTGGCTAAATGTAAGCTAGCTTACAGTGGAAACTGATGGTGTGTTCACAACAAACATGAAGCAAATTTTTGCCTGCCCGAGTTTAACCATGGGATCGTATTTATGTTTATAAGCGTTACTTGACCAAGTGTAAACAATGCCACCCTTTCTTTCTGACATCAGCCGTGGCCAAAATAACCACTATTACTGCTTTGTACCTGACGTGGAATACCCAGATAAGTCGGAAAACCAAATGCTGTCGTGTCTGAGTTCATCACATCATCCGCACACAGCTCAGTGAACTTTACCGCTGTGTCTGGATGACTGCCAGTACTACAGCAGTATATGAACCCGAAATAATGGATTTTGCTGTGACTTAATTTCAATAACCAGATTAAAAGTTTTCTGAAATAAATACATTAAATGCTGATGGGTAAAAAGTCTGAATTCATCTCGCAAGATGACAAGCAACCAACTTTTAAAATGCTTGATTTTTAATAGGATTTATCAGGGTTACGATATGCAGGATATTCAATGCTAATGGGCTTTTGCGTCACAGCATTGCGCCGATTTCTCGCTCAAGTTGAAAAATGTCAACATTTCAACAAAATTTCATCCACTTGCGCCACCTGAAGCGAATCCAGCATCTACTCGATTCTTTGCATTGACTTGGTATGTAATCCCACAGTGCGAAAAAATTAGCTTCTCCTTTAGTGTGAACACACCATAACGGTGGACACACACATCAAAATTACTCAAACCAAATAAACACACAAGTTCTCATTACAAATTAGATTTTCACACCAATCTTCAGTTTGTGTTTACATGTTTTGTTTTGGGCTTTTTTAGACACATTTTTCTGTGCACAGCCCCTTGTAAGGCTTTCCCAAAATGAGAGAGCTCTTTATTTTGCAGCACTCGTCTTCTATATGCTTCTTTTGGGTCTGTCGTTCTGTCCATCATTCTGTGGATCTCCCTGGAGAACACAGAAGACATCATGTAAATATTCATCAAGTATATAAGTTAATGTGTGGGAGAACAAACACTGTATATGCTGACTCACCAGGACAGAGAAAGCCCCAGAGCGACCTGAGCTCCCCCTCTTGGGTGGGTCCGTCTTCGCCTGTCTCCTTGCTCTAATCACCTGGAAGTGAAATCCCATACAGAGGAGTGATGTTTCTTAACAACTGATGGCCTGTCTAAAGATATTATGATGAACATATTCCAGTGAAAAACAGAAAAAAAACATTGTATGATCATTTCAACAAACAGATGATACCAGTGAGTAAGTAGACCAAAGTGATCCAATAAAACTAAGTAAGGGGGCCTTATAACTCTGCCTGCACATCCGGCCTCTTTGCCCCAGCTGTTCCTCTGCTCAGGGGTTGCCATGGAGACTCACCTGTAGGGGGGTGGATGTCTTGTCGTTGCTAAGGAGGGAGTAGGAGCCAACGCGGGATTTACGCTTGTTCTTTTTCTTATTCGCAGCTTGAAGTGTCAAGTGTCGCCTGGACCTATCAGCCTAAAACACGACAGACGCAGGGATTAGTATGTACATTGATACATCTTGTACACACACACACACACACACACACACACACAGGCTCTGTTTGAATCCACTAAAATAAATTTGAAAAACACTTTCCACCCCAGATTTTTTAACTATTACACATTTATCTCTATGCGCTTATATGGTGCTTCAAAAAATCTATTTCCTGGTTTCTGTTGCTCATTTCTGTATTTCAGCACATACAGATGATTCAGGATGACTAAAACCTTCACTGGTCCTTTGGCAGCAGCAGCCACCGCTGTAAACCAGTCCCCACCTTCCCCCGCATTTGGCTTTTGCTCACTCTGACTCCTGTGTGACTAACAAGAAGTGGTTTACCTGGATGAGAGTGTTAGGGAAGCCTTTGACAGAGACGGACCCAGGCAGGCTGGAGAGGCTCTGGTGGGTGGGACCCCTCCGCTCCAACTGTCTCTTACGTCTGAACAAAACCTGCAAGGGTGAGACAGTCACAACCACAACCACAGAGGGAAACAACAACTCTTGCACGTCTCCATGTGTGGGAAAGTGCATTAAAATTTTATGCGAAGCGGATACTGAGTTGACCATTGTGTATTTGCCCCTCTCATCCTGTCCTGCTCTGTCCAATCCTTGTCACATTAGGCTGTCGAACTCCAGCATTAAGGGGAGGAAAGTGCAAAATGATTATTGTCAGTGGCTCTGCCGTTTCCTGCATTTCTCATCGATCTGCACATGAACCAAACACTGCTATTGATCCACTCATTTTCTTAATAAATGGACTGTCACTGTGAGAAACAACAGGTTTCAGTTTGCCAATTAGGACTTTGTGGTAAATTTATAACGCTACCGCAGGGCCTTGACTACATCAATGTTTTTTCCCCTTCCTCCAAGTTATGTAAGTGTGGAAATAAAAAAAGATTGTTTCCAGTATTGGATAATAACTTCCTGTCCTTTCTCTTTTTCCACTCAGCTGAAAACAAAGACGACTACATTAGCTTCAAAATATTTGCCCCGCAATCATTTGCTCTGCCATTTTAAGTACTTACAGTGATTGCGAGTGACCCACATTTTGATGATTGTTTTAGTTTTCATTGTTGAAGGAGCTTTGTGGAATATTTGAGAATTTGCTGCGGCACAACAGCTGTACAGTTCTGAGTTGAGGGGTAATTGCAATATGCATATGTTATTGCAGGAACGCAGACATTGCCATTGTGTGTTTGGGACTTCAGTAACGTGTGTTTTGCTTCTATGGTGCTACTGCCGGATAGCTTTGTCACAATTACATCATATTACCATTTGTCGCAGGAATATAGTTATCTAATTATATCAGTTTGAATAGATTAACATCATTGTGTTTTGTGTTATATAAGAATGAACTTAACAACCCTTCACAACTAACTCCCCTCTCCACACAACAATAAATTCCCCTCTGTATGTTTCGGCCTTATCTTTCCAGTACCATAGTGTCTTTTCCCTAATCTCACTTCTGGTACTCTCTCACAGAGGGACTTAAGGATTCAGACTAAAGCAGTTACGTAGTACAGCTGTGAGCGTTGGCACATACCATTCCTTCAGGTAAGGATAGCGCCCTCTGCTGCTTCTGGTCATCATACTGAGGAGAGGAAGAGGAGAGGCAGATTAAACATTGATACTGTTGATATTGTTACACTGCAGCGTGATTCAGTACGCCGTTTTGACAGTTAAAGCTACTGACTAAAAAGAGGAAGTAATTGGGTTTTTCAATTTGTTCCTTTTTTTTCTCAATTTAACTGTGAAAATAGTCCACCGACCCAGACAAACCAGGACACATTGTCTTGTCTAACAGAATGTCACAATTTATATCATTACATGACAAATAATTTGTCAGCAAAAAAATTGTCCTAACCACCCAAAAATGACCCAAAAGGTCATTTGTACAAGCAACTTACTACAACCTACAACCCATATTTATATATATATATATATATATTTTTTTTTTTTTTTAAAGATTTTTTTTGGCCATTTTTGGGCTTTTATTGATAGGACAGAGTGAAGTGGGAGACAGAGGGGAAGACATGCGGGAAAGGGCTCCGAGTCAGATTCGAACTCAGGCCGCCCACTTACGAGGACAATGCCTCTATGGTGCGTGCTCTACCAGGTGTGCCACTGGGAACACCCAACCCGTATTTACATTTATTGTTAGGCTGCAACCCCTAGTGGCCATAGTAAATGATGGGAGCAAAGGAGGAAGTCAGGTGATAAAGTATAAAGAGCAACAAAGTCCACATAGGGAGGAGGAAATTAACGCTGCCGTTTGACCCTAAAGACCAAAAGTCAACGTTGAGTTAATTTAACTCGCGTGCATAAGTAAACCTACATACTTAACTGATGTCATGTATGTAACATAAGTGAATTTATATGTGTAAGTTCCATAACATACTTATTTTAAGGTTAGATCTGTTTGTGATTTGCCGTGTAACAACTCTGCAATGGGTATAAGTGAACTAAATATGTATATGTCAAACACTCTTTCTATTGTGATGTGAGCTAAATAAATAAGTGATAGCTAAATATTTTGCTCATCTCAGCTTTAAATTACCTTACCTTTCCACATTTTTTGCCACAGTCCATCTGGCTCTCTGCTGTTATGTGTTGTTGAGTCCCATAAATTTAATGTATTCCACTCCATTCTTAACACATGACCTTGGTGGGAAACTCAAGTAAACCAAACCAAATGTAGCCTCCGAAAAGATGTTGCATCAGTTATTAGTTAGTTCCCACCACATTTGAAGCAAACAACTGTGCATGCTATAATTATAATACAAATAACTGCTGCAGAAAAGCTCATATGTGGCACAAACTCCCTCAGATGGAACCGAATTCCCCAATGAAAACCCTTTCATGTGTGGGTGAAAATCCTCCTCACTCCTCCTCGCAGCTGTCCAATCCGTTGTCCAGATGAGGGTGATTACTTTGGACAGAACATGAGGACTGTCCCCAGAAAAATGCCAACCGCAAGTTTAAAGTATAACAGCCGCGAGCCACATGAAAAGCCAAAAAGGGAGCTGAAAGATTTTGTTCCACAGAGGGGTATATTTTTGGTGTGGTGGCTGTAAAAACCATTACAATGAGACTTTGTTTCTGTTAGAAAAAAAAATTATACGTCTCTACAGGTCAGGGTTAGACTGTACACGTCTACTGCCATCCTGACACACACTTGACCACTATTATCGTCACACAGCAGCCTCTTTCGAAGGAGTCACAGTGAATATACATTCCAGCAGAGTTACTGGCATCCTTTGACCCAACTTACTGTATAAACACTGACCACACTGCGTCTGAGGAAAAACTAAATCAGCATTTTACCGGTCATTTAAACCTAAACCCAAAGTACAAACTGTTAAAATCATCTTTTCATGAGTTCCACTGATTGTTAAGGTGCATTCTTAATGATTTCCCTATTGAATCTATCTATGCCGAACACATGGAGGAAATGTTGGTTAAAAGAAGATGAGTGAGAGACACATTTTGAAATGAACTGAGATCATGGTTGTACAAAAGAGACAGAAATGCCTACACTTTTTTTTTGTAAATTTCACTGTAATTTCCTACATTTTAACTTCTAACACTTTAACTTTTGAAATTAAAATCAAACTGACAACATAACTTTAGAGATGTAGCTCCACGCTTCGCTGCCAGCTTGCATTACACAAAGTGCTCTGTGGTGTCCTTGCTGGAGAAAATGCTGATAATTCAGATTCTTTTAGCTTTCGTTTCAGACACAGGTTAATTATTATGTAGTTTGTTCGAGAAAAACAACATTTAAATAGACTCAAACAGGCTGCTTACCCCTGTAGTGTCACAACAGCACAGATGATGACTGATAAATAATGAACACCTTTGGTTACCACTGTCCTTCCATAACTATCACGTCCATTAGAAGTGTGTCTCTTACCTGTGCGTCTGCGGTCTGTCCGCTGACACACAGCTCTCCCTGTGTTGCTCCTGAGCAGTCGAGGGCGTGTGACAGCAGGCTCGCCTGCAGACACAGCACGCACAGCCAGATAGTAAACCCCATGATCCAAGCAGGAACTCGAGTGTTCCCAGCCCCTGTCAGCTCCCTGCTTTATACTCTCGGCTCTGCTAATGGGGAACAGATGCAGGGGAACGGGAGGCCATGCCAGCTTCACGCAGACAAACAGCCCACCACAAGCCTGTGCTCTACGCCAGCCAGTGGCCTGCGGTCCTGCAGAAACATGTCAGACATCTTGAGGGGCCTCCCCTTTAAAAACTGCCTCCCCCTACCCCACTACTCAAAGAAAGGACATTTTCCACTTATGCCTGCACTGTAGCTCCTGCCAAAGTGTGTGTGTGCTTATGTGTGTAAGTAGAGAAAGCACATAGAGAGCAGAGAGAGAGAGGAAACTTGTGCTGTCAAACCTCTGTACATAACAAATGAAAAATTGGTGGTTTGGTTCTTGTAATGTCTCGAAGAAATGCTGCATTATGCAGGGAATTAGTCTCCTGGCTTAGTGTAGATGAATCTCTTTCCTTGTGCTTTCAAAAAGTATACGTGCAGCGCTTGTTTATACTGTTCTGCACTGATCCAAACACTTCAGTAAGCCTTTTAGAATTACAGTAATTACTCCTCAGTAGACTTCTCAGTGGAATATACAGCAGCTATCAACAGTGTCAATCCATCTTTCAGCTCACAGATTTCTGTTGAATGAACAGTGGCAAAGGATTGTCAGATTTGGATAAAAACCATTACAAGTCTATTAGGGAAACTGATCATGATCACTTGAGAAAGAAAAAGCTGAAAGGCGAAGGCAGACACTTGAAGCCACATCGAGTGTTGATTGCCGCCCAAAAAAATCGCAGAATTATAAATGGTGAATTTGTGGGTTCTTATGAATTTGTGAAGGGAAATTTTTATTTGGACAGACCTCGATTTCAGATTTACGCCTGTGGAACTAAATGTTCTTGATCCTTTGTTCCAACTGATATCATACCGCTGGGTCATGGATCTGGCTAGCTTGCTGCCAAAATGGGGGAAGGTTTTATCCATTTATTTCTCAGCACCCCATATTGTACGACAAACACAGCGACAACAACCTTGACAACCAAATACAGGAAGGTTTATCCCGAGAGATCACCCAGCAGCCAGGATAGGATAAAGGTGCTAATGTAACTGACTTTAACTTCACAATACAAATGCTAATCAGACCTCAAATATGATGCGAACACTAGTTGTCGTTGTACATTAACATCTGTATTGTATTCCAGCTGCTGTGCAATTTCAAGCCACACACTAGCTATTTTTGTTGTTGTGTTGAGCGGAAAACAGAACACGTGGATAATTTGCACCAGGCCTGGTGTGCGTGGCTGCCATGCGTATATCTGCACCGTTTTTCCCCGCATCTTGCTGCTGGGAAACAACTTTTAGTGTGTTAGAATTAATTTTCTCTTTAAATTGTACAGTATGTTTTAAATTATCTGGGATGCATGTTGAGAAGGGGTAATATACCTCAGTGGGAGTTTAAATGGCCTTTAAAACAGCACACCATAAACAATGCATCTCCTGATAGGGCATGTTACAGATGAATAGACACCCTGTTTCAAGGTGTATTACAGGATGGAAAGAGTGAGTGGGAGGACGAGAATCTAGTCTAATGTCTTCAAGCCTCAGGCTCTGGGTCACAGAGGAATTGTCTCCCGTTGGCTTCGGAAACGTGAACTGCTGTGAAAATTGTGGAAATTAAATGAGTTTCATTTCCTGTCCAAGACAAGCCAATATACCACTTCCCTGTCCTCTAGCATATCAGTGGAGCTTCTTACTCAACAAACTTGAAAAAGATTGTGAAAGCATGTGTAATGTTTCTGGCAAATTCCCAGTGAGTCACAGTTTAAGTGGGGAGAGTGATAATAGTTACACGTCTTCATCCACTGCTCCCAATCTCACCCCTTTTTTTCTTCAAAGATACATTCGACATTGTGTAGGAACTATTGTTGCAACTTCTCCCCGGAGGTTCAGCGAGACCACTGGCTAGACAGCAGCAGGGTAATGATGTGAATCAGTGGAGGGGATGTTTAGTCAGGAGACAAATGGAGGGAAGAGTGAAAAATGACCTTAAAACGGCAAGCACTGCTTTACTTGGCAGCCAAGTCCAAAATGGACTACGAGTGGACAAACATGTCGGCCATTTTACCGGACAGCTCAAGCAATTCATTCCAGTGCCAGTCCTGTTGAGGATCACAGTCTGCGCTTTAGTTTAACAAAACATCAGATGGCTTCTTGTAAGACATGCTGAAATCATGTTACCAAGGTTACAAGTTTGCATTAACTTCTCACAAACCACAATGTGGCCGTGTAAGAGACAGTAATCACAGTGAGGGAGAGTTATTTCATACCCCAAATCCCTGTTATTCACTCCACACTTTCAAGTTTAAAGTAACTTTTTAATGCATCTCAAGGAGTTCAATGTAAAAAAGAAACTCTCTGAGCCACTCTCAGTATTCACCTCCCCTGCCTCCCTATGGAGAAGTGTCATTCGTCAGTGGATTGGCTTTGAGTCGCTGTCAGGAGGAAAATGCTGTACAGCAAGCAGCTGTTGACCTTGTGACAGAAAAACAACTGTCTGCTCTGACCAGAGATGAGAGGATAGGTAATTTGTGACACATGAATACTTGTAGAAATGTGTTTGTGTCTGCGTTTGATGGTAAGAAACAAAGCTGTTTGGCAGCAGGAAGACGGATGACAGAAAACAGGAAATGTGACTTAGGAAACAACATCTGGATAAGGAGACATGACTCACAAAGTAATGGATGTTTTGGATTGTGTAATTGAAACATCGACTCTCCTCGGGCCCCATTTGTTAAAGGGTTGGTTCACCCAAATTACAGAGAAACCTTTTTTTCCACTTAACTCATGGTATCTATTCATGCAGATAGTTTTGGTTTTATTTGCCCAGATTTTGAGATCTTTGAAAAAAAAGGATCCACCCAAATCTATCGAGGTTAACGAAATTTTGTTTGTTGTGTGTAAGTGTTACACATACATTTACAAAGTTCGACATGATTGAGTCTTTCCAGACACATTTCTCCCTGGTCTCCCAAAGCCAGACCTATATCCACAACGCTGTGTCAGCACTGTAGAAACATCTGGCTGCAGTCGTTTCAACCCTGGGATAAGAGAAAAAATGTTCCCCTTTGTTTGTTTTTAAAACATTTTTCAATCAATCACAATTGTCTTTGGTAGTATTAAGCCCAGGATGCAACGATGATGCATACTTCTGCAAAATAGATAGCAGAAGCGATGGTAAATGTCGTATGAAATGGGTGGCCAATGGCAGGCTCAGGAGTAACATTACATTGTCCGTTACTCTGTATAATCACTCGACCTTGCTGTGGACCATCCATCCTCCTTATGAGAAATATAAACATAGAACTAGGGGTAGGTTAACATACACTATATGGACAAAAGTATTTGGCCACACCTGTTAATTACTGAATTCAGGTGTTTCAATCAGACCCCTTTCCACAAGTGTATAAAGTCGAGCACCTAGCCATGCAGTCTCCATTTGCAATCATTTGTGATGCAAAATGGGTTGTTCTGAAGAGCTCAGTGACTTCAAGCGTGTTACTGTGATAGAATGCTACCTCTGCAAAGACCACGTAAAATCAGAGGGGGGTCAGCGACTGTTTATGAGCATGGTGCGTAGAAGTCACCAACGCTCTGCTGATTCCATAGCTGAAGAGTTCCAAACTTCCACTGCCATTAATGTGAGCACAGAAACTGTGCGGTGGGAGCTTAATGCAAGAGGTTTCCATGGCCGAGCAGCTGCACGCAAGCATTACATCATCAAGTCCAATGCCAAGCGCCGGATGTAGTGGTATAAAGCGCATCATCACAGGACTGTGGAGCAGCCGAAAAGTGTTCCGTGGAGTGACGAATCACGCTTCTCTGTTTGGCAGTCAGGTGGTTGAGTCTGGGTTTGGCGGATGCCGGGAGAACGTTACCTGCCTGACTGCACTGTGCCAACTGTGAAGTTTGGTGGAGGGGGGATGATGGTGTTGCTGTTTTTCAGGGTTTGGGCTAGGCCCCTTATCTCTAGTGAAGGACTAATGCTTTGGCATAACAAGACATTTTGGACAATGCTATGCTTCCAACTTTGTGGCAACAGTTTGGGGAAGGCCTTTTTCTGTTCCAACGTGACTATGCACAAATGCACAAAGCAAGCTCCATAAAGACATGGTTTGATGAGTTTGGTGTGGAAGAACTTGACTGGCCCACACAGAGCCCTGACCTCAACCCCATTGAGCACCTTTGGGATGAACTGGAATGGAGATTGTTCTCGTCCAACATCAGTGCCTGACCTCATAAATGCTCTACAGAATGAATGGGCACAATTTCTGACCGAAATACTCTGAAATCTTGTGGAAAGCCTTCTAAGAAGAGTAGAAGCTGTTATAGTTGCAAAAGGGGGACTAACTCCATATTAAAGTTTATGTATTTGAATACAATGACATTGGAATTGCTGTTGGTATAATGGTCAGGCGTCCGAATACTTTTGTCCATATAGTGTATATTGGTTCTGTTGAAATGGGTGACTGATCCCTGTGAGAAGTTTAACTGTTCAAGGACTAGTTTGATGTTCTGGTGAAAAACGCTTGCACACTCAGCTGCAGCCATGAGATGGCTTAGCATTTAGTCTGAAATTGGGAAAACTGCTGTCCTGGCTCTGGCCAGAGCTAAGAAGTAACAATGATTTTGTGCTCAAGTTTGACGTTTTTGTGATTTGGGTAAATTTGCATCTAAGTGTTTCCATTTAGGCATGCTGGCTTTTTATTTATAATTTGCTTTGAATATGTTCTGAACTCACAGTATGAATAACAGTCCAATAATCTAAGAGTTTTTTTTAAGAGCAATCTTTAAATGACAACTACCCTTTTCTAAAAATGTAATAATATATGCATGTAAACACTAAAACAGATTATAGCAGGTCATATAAGATGCTACGTTTCATTGAACCATTGACCATAGTCAATTAGCTTCCTTGGAGATGAAATGTTTCCTATTCAGGCCGTCGTTTGTCAAACCAAACTCAGTCATGCTCCAAATAGCTTCAAATCATGTCCCTGGATTAGTGTATGCTGGTATTGTGTGTATGTGTGTATGTAGCAGAGAAGAGAAGAGAACTCTGTGTGGGGAGGATACAGTATGAACAGTGTGTGCATACTATATGTCCGGTCATGATAATAACCTTTGGCTGAGAAACGAAGAATGAAACCCAGTCTTCTCTCTTCACTCTGTACAGCTGGACAGCCTTATAGGTCTGATGACAAATCAATACTCCTACAGCACATTGTCCTCTTCTCTTTCTATGCAGCCGCTTGGGTAACAGCTTTGTGAAAGGTGCAAGAAAAGCAGCGAGGCTTTCAATCCTCTCATGTGGAAACAGTGGAGGAAGCCAAGGACGACGCTGAGGAAAAACAGTACGGCTGTGCAGCAATTTGTGTGTTTGTCATTGAACAAAGAGGGATTATTGTCTGGCCTCTTACATTTCACTTTCCATTTATGTGTCCTTGGCTGTTTGAGCATTAGTACACAGAAGAGTGCTCATTTGACTCAAAGTGAATATTAAAATATATCATCAGTTACTGACAGTATTTGTCTTTAATCTTACATCTGATGCCCGCCACAGAATTTCACTGAATAAAAAGGCACTCAGCCATTACAGCCCTCATTTTCCCACAGCAGACAGATGAAATACAGCTTTATTCCAAATGCAATCCTTTATCTTGTCTGCACATTACCATAACTTATCAATTTAGACATCAAAGCTCCCAGGGAAAGAAAACATTCAGTCTGTAGATAATCAATTAAATCATAAGTCACTGTGGCTGAGGCCTGATGTAGCACCGGTATCACACCACTTATTGCGCCACTGGACTAGTTCTAGGCTCTAAGGAGTGGGGAGCAAATTGATTACACCAGAGACCGTAGCTTTAAATGTAGAGGCCGGCAATTTACTGACAATATGCAAACATATAAAACACAGTACAAAAACAAAACAAAAAATTACCCTGCAGGTTCAAATATTGAGGTAAGTAGAAAAAGTATTTCACTCTCTTCTATTTTCTTTAACCAAGCTAGGTTAAGAACTATTTTTGATCAGTCTATTTTTGTTAAATTTGACCGGTCTTCCAATAAGTTTCAAACAGGTAAGTTAAACCTGTTTTAGATCTCCTATTTTATTTTATTTTTATCATGAGTTAACTCTATTTCTTCCAGTTTCAGTTTCTTCAGTCTCAAAATCAAATGAAAATGGACCACAATTAATTCAGATCACATTCAAAATCATGAACATAGAATTCAAAATAAAAGCATGACACTTTCAATCAGTTCAACTCAAATGTGGTTCAATTATGTTCAGTTCAAGGAAAAGTCTCAGTCCGAGTTCAGTTCAAAAAAGAAAATATAAGTTCCCAGTTCAGTTAAATCCCGACACTCCTACCACTCCGGCAGCAAGCAAGATTTCCTCACTGAACGGTGAGAGATGAGATGAAAGTCCGGGTCTAGCTCGCCATCTTGTCCGTGGAAACGTGGATGTGCACGCCTGCACGCTGCAGATCACTCGTTTCTCCAACCGTCCAAAAAAACCTGACCTGGGTAACAGGTCATAAACAAAATAAACTCTTCAAGTTACACAATAATTGTTTTTCATTTCTCTGGAGTTATAACACTACTGCTGCGCTACTTTCTGAAAATTAACAACACAGCTACGTTGTTAGCATTAGCTCTCTGCTAACAATAAAAAACAATGTAACAAAGTAAACACAACTCACCAAAACCGGTGTAGTTTAGTACTTATCGTATCCCCGTCAATTCACGATCAGGTAGGTATCATTCACAGGTTCTAAAATCAACTTTTATAAACCTTTTTCAATTGTTTTTCTATTAATTTATCGCCGTTCGCTCGCTCCGATCTCTCCTCTGCTCTCTCCTACAGGTCTCTGCTCCTGCAGCGTCACTGAGGTGCTGCGACTAGGCCCTTAAAGGGGCAGCGACATGAATTTACATAGGCACACTTTTAATCTTTTATCATCAAATTAACGTTGTATTACATTTTTAATTAACTCAGATGAACTAGCATTAAATGAATCCTTTTTAAATTAACTCAGATGAATTAGCATTAAATGAATCCTTTTTAAACATATTTATTCAGCTTTTTAATGTTATTTATTCTTATTTATTTATCATATTTTAACGTGGGTTACATCCTCCCCTCTTTACCTAATGCACGTCCCTGTGCATTCTATCTAGACCATAATTTCATAACTCTGGGCGGGGTCTTGGAAAATGAGGCCCTTCGAGGGAGTCTATAAACACGTCACTCAAACTTTGAAGTAGAGACTGGACTATTGTAACTAACGGGTTCCCTAGCTCGGGGTAAGTCAGTCTTTTAGTCGCTTTTCTGTCTCTGATAGGCCTTCTTGAACATTCTCCTTCAATCTGGATGTCAGTCTGGTCCGTGGCACTGGCGTTCTCACTCTTTTCCTGAACAGGTTGAATAGGAGAGTGGCATTTATCCAGATCTTCCTCAGGTAGGTTTCCAGTTTCCTTTACAGAGGTCAAGCCTTCCTCTTCAGGATCAGGCAAGTCTCTCTCTACAGGATCAGGTATGTCGTTCTCTTCAGGATCAGGTAAGTTCAGGTCGTAGGTGTCTACTGGAGAATCCTCAGGGAAAGCTTTAGCTACGTCTGAAGGATTTTGCTCAACAGCAATCAACTCTTTGTGAGGTTCCGGTTCAATCCTTTCTGGCAAGTGTTCCATGGTTGCAGGGATAAGGTCGAACCCTAGTGTTTCCACTCTTAGGTTTCTGTGGCCATGATAGTGATATTCCTCTGAGTCGGATTGGGACTCATCCCCATCAGCTCCATCTGAACTGTCATTTTTAGGATGTTGTCGAGTCCTTGGTCGCCTTACTGCCTTTGGTGTGTTAGTCTCACTTTCAACTGTGGTTACAGGAAGGAACCCGCATGGCAGCAAGAGGTCACGGTGAAGGGTTCTTTGTGGACCATCTCTTGTCTCAGGTCTCACAACATAGACTGGGACATCTCCAGACTGTCTCAGAACAACATACACGTCGGACTCCCACTTGTCGGCCAACTTGTGCTTGCCTCTGAGACGAACGTTCCGAACCAAGACTCTGTCGCCTTCTTTCAAGGTGGACTCGACGACATGCTTGTCAAACCTTGCTTTATTGCGATTTGCTGCTTTCTTAGCATTCTCAGTTGCTACTCTGTAGCTGTCTTCGAGTTGAGATTTCAGGTTGCGGACATATTGCGAGTGAGAGCCTGGCTGGTGATTGACTGGTAAGCCGAAGGCTAGATCGACTGGCAATCTTGGCTGCCGGCCGAACATCAACTCGTAGGGGGTAAAACTAGTTGTCTCGTTCTTAGTACAATTATAAGCGTGTACTAATGGCTTAACATAGTTTCGCCAGTGACTCTTTTTCTGGTTTTCAAGGGTTCCCAACATGTTGAGAAGGGTCCTGTTGAATCTTTCTACAGGGTTCCCTCTCGGATGATAAGGGGTGGTTCTTATCTTTTGAATGCCAATGAGCTCACACAGTTCTTTTATTGTTCGGGACTCAAAATCGGGACCTTGGTCACTGTGGAGCTTTTCAGGGATTCCATAGTGGACAAAAAAGTGATCCCATAGGGTCTTAGCCACTGTCTTGGCTTTCTGGTTCGGGGTGGGAACAGCCACTGCATATTTCGTAAAATGGTCGGTAATGACCAGGATGTCTTTGGTGTTACTGGAGTCTGGCTCCACACTGAGAAAATCCATGCACACAAGTTCGAGTGGTCTTGTAGCCACGATGTTGATGAGTGGTGCAGCTTTCTCTGGCATGGCCTTACGTCGTATGCAGCGGTTGCAGGTTCTGACCTTAGTTTCCACCTCGGCTGACATTTTAGGCCAATAGAACCGCTTCCGAACGAGGTCTAGGGTGCGCTCTGTGCCCATGTGGCCCATGTCGTCATGGAGGCTCTTAAGGACTACAGATCTCAGGGCTTCAGGCAGCACAAGCTGGTACTGAGTCTGAGCACCCTCTTGCCGCTTACGATACAGAACACCATCTAAGACCTCAAGTTTGTTCCATTCTCTTAATAAGAGACCAAGCTCAGGAAGTTCCTTCCTCAAGGATGGTGGAGG
Source organism: Centropristis striata (assembly GCF_030273125.1). Classification (NCBI taxonomy): domain Eukaryota; kingdom Metazoa; phylum Chordata; class Actinopteri; order Perciformes; family Serranidae; genus Centropristis; species Centropristis striata. Next base: position 19,620,885 of record NC_081539.1, read on the forward strand.
TCTCTCTCCCAACTCCACTTGCCTGAGTACTTCACGGATACAAGAATCAGCTTCTTGCTTGTCTCTCAATTCAGCTGGTGTTAACAAGGGGACAACAGGTAAACCACCAAGCTGATCCTCATCTTCAAAGCTTTCTGGGAGAGCTTTTGGATGATGGGCAAGTGACACAACCAAGGTGGTGCTGGATGATATTTCCCCAGAGTCACTGCCAATCACTTGGTGAATCAAGTGCTTCTCACAGATGGCCTTGATGGTGTTTTCATTCAGATTTGCATAATCAGTCTCTGACAAGTGTCTTTTTGTGAATTGTTGTATCCTCTCCAACTCTTTTTGTGATGATGTGTCATCAGGTAATCTGCCATGAGGACGCCTGGACAGCCCATCTGCATCTTGGTTTTGTTTCCCGGCTCTGTATTGTAGCTGGAAATCGAATGTTGACAGAGCAGCTAACCATCTGTAGCTCGTGGCATCGAGCTTAGCAGAGGTAAGAATGTACGTTAATGGGTTGCTATCGGTGACAGCAAGGAATGGGCTCCCGTACAGGTAGTCTTGGAACTTCTCTGTTACTGCCCATTTAAGGGCAAGGAATTCTAATTTGTGCGCAGGATACCTGGATTCACATTTCGACAGACCTCGACTTGCATAAGCAACAACTCGCTTCTGCCCTTGTTGCTCCTGGTAGAGGGCAGCTCCGAGGCCCAAGGTGCTCGCATCTGTATGTAGAATGTAGGAAAGCTTGGGGTCAGCGAACCCGAGGATGGGGGCAGTTGTTAGCTTTCCGATTATGGTGTCAAACGCTACCTGGCAAGCAGGTGTCCACCTGTCGCCAAAGAGGTCTTTTGGATTGTAGTACTTCTCAGGACTCACTGTGGTTTTAGTGCGTTTTCTCAGCGGCGGATAGCCAGCAGTGAGTTCGTTGAGTGGCTTCACAATCTTTGAATAGTCTTTTACGAACCTGCGGTAATAACCGCAGAATCCCAGGAAGGTTCTTAGCTCTTTCAGGTTGCTTGGTTTTGGCCAGGTCTTTAATGCTGCTGTCTTGTCAGGATCCGTTTCAATGCCCTTTTCAGATACAATGTGGCCAAGGTACTTTACAGAGGTTTGGAAGAACTTGCACTTTCCTGGTGATAGTTTTAAGCCAAACTCTTTCAACTGGTTGAGCACGCGCATCAACCTTTCCTCGTGTTCCTCCAGTGTCGAGGAGAAGACGATGAGATCGTCTAGGAAGACTAAGACTTGCTTCAAGTTCAAATCTCCCATACAACGCTCCATGAGCCTCTGGAACGTGCTAGGGGCATTAGTTATCCCCTGAGGCATCCTGTTGAACTCAAAGAATCCCAGTGGGCAGACGAATGCAGTTTTGTGTTTGTCTGCTTCCTCCATTTCTATTTGATAGAAGCCAGATTTGAGATCAAGCACCGAGAACCATCTGGACCCGGTCAACGCTGAGAAGGACTCTTCAAGATTGGGTAAGGCATACGAATCCTTTACTGTCTGGAGGTTCAATTTCCTGTAGTCTATGCAGAGTCTCACTTCGCCATTCTTTTTCCTGACAATTACAATCGGCGAGGAGAAAGGTGACTCCGATTCACGGATGACTTCTGCATCAAGGAGTTTCTGGAGATGGTCACGCACAGCCTCTATGTCGTGGGGGTGTATAGGTCTTGGCCTATGTTTGAATGGCGTCTCGTCACTGAGGGTTATGTGGTGTTTTATTTTGTCAGTGCGGCCAAAATCAAGCTCGTGCAATGCAAACACCTCCGGCATGGAACTCAATTTCTCAGTTATCCTCTCCTTCCACTCGTTGGGTACAGGTGAGTCTGTGAAGTCAAAGTTGAGATTTGGTTTGTGGTCAGGTTTTGTGGGGGGGACTGAGTCGGAAGTCTTAACAGATTGGACACTTTTAACAGCGTGTATCTCTGCTATCACAGCCTTCGGAGACAGGGTGATGTCATGGTGTGACTCATTCTTGAGCATGACTGGTATGCAGCGTGTCAGCTTTGGTGGTAAACTTACCAGGCTATCTGTTACCAGGATGCCACCCGGCAGGGGAGCTGACTTTGGTGACTCTACCATCACCCACTTTCCAGCATCAGGTGTCCTGCAGCTCACTGATCCTTCGAGGACCTTGGTCTGTCCAGCTGTAATAGTCTCAAAATCTTTGCTATGTAGCCTCACCTCTCCCAGACTGGAGTCAACAGACTGTCTTTTCCTGATTTCAAGAGTCTTTAAGACAACTTTGTAGCCATAGGGAAGAGACTCATAGTACTGAGGTGCGATGTCTGCGTACTGTTCATAAAGAACATCCAAAGTGTTTGTGCCTATCAGCACCGATGACAATGTGGAGCGCATATCAGGCACAATCAAAACCAGTGTGGGCACCTCAATGTCTACGCCAAGCATGCGCTTTGGGAACCTGATGGTGGCCTCAACATAGCCAAGATAAGGGACATGTTGACCGTTGGCTCCTTCTATTTCAAGCAGGTCGTTCAAGGAATTGATAGGTAAGTGAGACAGGTTCTCTAGATAGAAGGAGTTGGGGATCGTTGTTACTTGAGAGCCTGAATCTAACAAGCAACTACAGTCTTTGCCACCTACGATCACTTGTGCGGTGCATTTGGCTCCAATCAGACCTTTTGGCAGGGTTAATGACTGTCTTTGTGTATGTGAGCGCACATAAGCTCTGTGCAGTTTCTTTTTGGGACACTTTGTCTGTGTTCCAGTCCCCGTTTGTCCCTCAACCGGAACTGGGTCTAGTTTAAAGGATCTAGCTTTGGGGTGCCATGCTGAATATCCCATGCTGACTGCTTGTCTCTTAGCTGCTTCCTTTTTTCAGCTACAAGGAGGGGGTTCGGCTCACTTTCACACTGAGGCTTAATATGTCCGTCCTCTCCACATCTAAAGCAATACCAAGGCCTTGGTCTATTGCTTGTGTTATTGTTCACATCTCGGCTGTGAGACTGCAGCTTTTGAGATGTTGGAGTGTTAGCTGAGGACTTTATGTTAGCTGGATCAGGAGCTACTGGTCTGGCAGCTGGTTTAGGCTTTCTGCTGTCTTTCTGTGCGAAACGTGTGAGCTGGGACTGTAAATCAGCAATGTGCTTCTTTAGGTCTTGGATTTCAGACCTGTGATCAAGAGTTGGCTGAGATGAGTTGCAGCCTTCTTCACTCTGCTCATAAACACCTTGATAATGGGAAGACACTTTTGGCTTTGAAACATTGAAGTGCTGTTTCATGCGGGATGCTTTGGAAGTACGCTTACCTTCTGCTGTGCGGAGTAACAGGAGAAGTTCAGCAAAGGTAGGTGGTTTCTGTTTCTTTTGTTCTAGCTGGAGTTCAGCTATCAAGATGTTATCCCAGCAGCCTCTGACAAACTGTCTGAGAAGATGCCGATCAAGGTCACTTGCAGTTACACCTCCCCTCCTGAAGGTGGTATTCAGCATCACCTGCAGCCGTTGAAGATAAGCTGAGGGTTTCTCACCATTATCTTGCATGGTGTTAAGATACTTTGCGAAAAGGTCATCTCCATCTTCGACAGTGCCGAAAGCAGAGTCCAAGATCTCCAAGTACACTTTAAGGGGAGATTCAGGTGTCAAGTGCTTCACAATGTCAACAGCAGGTGATAAGAGACTTTCAAGCAGTTTCCGTGACTTGTATAGTTCAGATTGTGTTGTGCTTTTAAGGAGAAATTCCACATTGGAACGCCATGTCTCATAATCCACTTCATTGTTGGGACGGGGGAAACGCCCAGAGAAGGGTCTGAGTCTCAATGAAGAGTGCGCTTGCAAGGCAGAGTCTTCATTTCTCACTATGTGCTCAACTATAACCTTTTGTATGTCAGGTGGATTGACATCAGAAAGTTTCAGAGCAGGCTGTGTCTTTTCTTTAGATGGTGTCGGTGGTGGAGACCGATGAAGTTGAACATGCTGCTCGGGGGCTGCACTAGGCAGGGGGCTTAGCTGTTCGGCAGCCTCAGGGCCATGTTGCTCTGGGATATCAGGTGAGTTCTGTTCCATATCTTCATGTTGGGTCTCTGGGTGATCCAGATCGACAGTGTCACTGATGACAGAGAGCTCTTCTCTGAGGACTGCTGCAAAGTCTTTACCAGTCTGTTTTGCAATGTCCTTTAACTCTGACAGGTAAGTCTGTGTAGCTGTTTTGCTAGCTACGGGTGTGTAGACACTGGCTAAGGCTCTAATGTAGTAGGTAATGTCTGTCTGGGTTTTACTGTCAAGTCTGTATGGCAATAAAGGTGAGAGTGATTGCATAGCTGCACCATACACATACTCTACAATGACCTGTTTGCCTGACGCTGGCTCAGCGAAATCTACAGGGATTATCCTTTGAATAGAACCATATCGTTTCAGGACGTCATATAGTTCTTCATCAGTTTCTGTACCGGCTATACCACTAACTATGACTGAGTTAGGGATTTTCACACTGCTCATTTGAATTACATCCATGTTGAATCACTGATAACAATGTTATACGGTCTCTGGTTACTAGTCTATGCTTTAAACCACTCCTGGCTAGCTCGCCAAATTTGTAGCACCGGTATCACACCACTTATTGCGCCACTGGACTAGTTCTAGGCTCTAAGGAGTGGGGAGCAAATTGATTACACCAGAGACCGTAGCTTTAAATGTAGAGGCCGGCAATTTACTGACAATATGCAAACATATAAAACACAGTACAAAAACAAAACAAAAAATTACCCTGCAGGTTCAAATATTGAGGTAAGTAGAAAAAGTATTTCACTCTCTTCTATTTTCTTTAACCAAGCTAGGTTAAGAACTATTTTTGATCAGTCTATTTTTGTTAAATTTGACCGGTCTTCCAATAAGTTTCAAACAGGTAAGTTAAACCTGTTTTAGATCTCCTATTTTATTTTATTTTTATCATGAGTTAACTCTATTTCTTCCAGTTTCAGTTTCTTCAGTCTCAAAATCAAATGAAAATGGACCACAATTAATTCAGATCACATTCAAAATCATGAACATAGAATTCAAAATAAAAGCATGACACTTTCAATCAGTTCAACTCAAATGTGGTTCAATTATGTTCAGTTCAAGGAAAAGTCTCAGTCCGAGTTCAGTTCAAAAAAGAAAATATAAGTTCCCAGTTCAGTTAAATCCCGACACTCCTACCACTCCGGCAGCAAGCAAGATTTCCTCACTGAACGGTGAGAGATGAGATGAAAGTCCGGGTCTAGCTCGCCATCTTGTCCGTGGAAACGTGGATGTGCACGCCTGCACGCTGCAGATCACTCGTTTCTCCAACCGTCCAAAAAAACCTGACCTGGGTAACAGGTCATAAACAAAATAAACTCTTCAAGTTACACAATAATTGTTTTTCATTTCTCTGGAGTTATAACACTACTGCTGCGCTACTTTCTGAAAATTAACAACACAGCTACGTTGTTAGCATTAGCTCTCTGCTAACAATAAAAAACAATGTAACAAAGTAAACACAACTCACCAAAACCGGTGTAGTTTAGTACTTATCGTATCCCCGTCAATTCACGATCAGGTAGGTATCATTCACAGGTTCTAAAATCAACTTTTATAAACCTTTTTCAATTGTTTTTCTATTAATTTATCGCCGTTCGCTCGCTCCGATCTCTCCTCTGCTCTCTCCTACAGGTCTCTGCTCCTGCAGCGTCACTGAGGTGCTGCGACTAGGCCCTTAAAGGGGCAGCGACATGAATTTACATAGGCACACTTTTAATCTTTTATCATCAAATTAACGTTGTATTACATTTTTAATTAACTCAGATGAACTAGCATTAAATGAATCCTTTTTAAATTAACTCAGATGAATTAGCATTAAATGAATCCTTTTTAAACATATTTATTCAGCTTTTTAATGTTATTTATTCTTATTTATTTATCATATTTTAACGTGGGTTACACTGACATCTGAAGGGAGTCATACACACAAATATTTCAGGTGGTTTTAACGGAGTGAGAAACTCCAATCTTACTCCCTAAAAGCAAGAAAGTAAGCCAGGTATGTGTTGAAACATTTTCTGGGTTACAGTCAGTTTATTACTTTGAAATGATTTATTGGGGTTTTAATGTTAAGACTGACAAAGTGTGGCAGTTAAACATTTGTGCTTACATTTTTGTTTTGAGGTTTTAAACAGGTTGCTTTCCAGTAGCTCTGTTGACATACTGTTGGTGAAAGGAGAACTCCATTCTACAACCAGTTCCCAGTGTACTATGTTCCCAGGGCCCTTTGTTCCAAGTGTCCTGAGTTCCCAAGGTCTTATGTTCTCAAGGTCCTACCTTCCCAATGTGCTATGTTCCCAGGATCCTATATTCCCAGGGCCCTTTGTTCCAAGTGTCCTGAGTTCCTAGGGTCCTAAGTTCCCATGGTCCTATATTCTCAGGGCCCTTTGTTCCAAGTGTCCATAGTTCCTAGGGTCCTAAATTCCCATGGTCCTATGCTGATTTTCCTTGCAGATGATGTATCTCAGCGTGGGACAGCTCGCCCTCCCCTCTCCACTAAAAGCCATGAGCCAAATAGCTGTCACTTAAATATAATGTAAAAATGTAGTAAAACAACGGAAATGAACAAATGTGGCACATTTTGCCCATCTCCCAATTTTAGAAACCACTGCTCTGCAGTAACTGTAAACGGAAAATGAAGTAAATGAGCACATGAAGGAAAAGCGTCAGTAAAAGTAATTCAGTTAGTTTCAGAATCTTGATGTGATCTTAATGGTGTAACAGTCTCCATGTGTGGATTATGAAACTCTCAACCTATAAATTCCAGTGTCTTTGAAAAGATGCAAGATACCTGCACCATAAATTATATTCTTTTATATTTATGGAAGCAATGATGTAAATATAATGTGCTCGTTCGAGGCTTGTACAGTTATTATCACAGCACAGCGACCATTGTTCATCCAGCCAGCATACTAAACACGATATCATGAGAGAGTGTCAGACGTAGTATGGGTCATGCCCTCTCACTATCTCTCATTTATATCCCATCCTCTCTCTGCTCTGGTTACCATGGCAGCAAGGAGTAGGATTCAAACAATGCCATTGAGGGTTGAAGCCTTTGACGAGAGGAGGGAGCCGACCGTATCTGTATCTGAGTGAGACAAGGTGTGGACAGACTCAGTGTGACGTGTGCGCTCCAGCTGCTGCCACACATGCATGATTACATATGTATGACAACCAGAGTATATTCTATAGGAGAGCCTATTTTAATTAGGTGAACATGGATCCATAAAGAATGGTGCTTTTCTCTCTATGAGATATATTTCCAACCGCACATGGCAGACGTGTTTGTGCTTAGATTGAGAACTTTGTCATTTTGTCTGCTACTTTGTCCGCATACTAAGAGCCTACGAGTCTTGCGGCCTTTGATAATCAGCAACAAACTAACTTGCCCTCTAGAGTGGGAGAATCATGTTAGCAGAATTTCAATGTGGTAAAATCATTAAAAATGTTGGTTATTCATGTGCTTAGACGTTCGCTACTGTTAGTTGCATGTATAAATACAAAGTTTCAGATAAGGAGTGAGAGAAAAAAAACTCTCGAAATGAATGTATTTCCTGTGTATTCCCTATTTATGCCCTTAATTGCTCGGTGCTTTTTGGAAGCTTAGGGGCAGTAGAACAAACTAGTAATCAAACTTCTGACATATCACTGTATAAAGTGGTTGATCTTTTTTAACAAACGCCTTGGCTATTAAAATACATTAACATACATTTAGAGCCATGTTTCCTTCCTCCTGATGAATCTAAGTGCAATAGTCACTCTCTTTTTGGCTCTGCTTTAGTTTTCACCAACTCTTGAGTGATATCTGGTTCATTAGCAGCTAAATGCTCAGCCACTAACTTGTTTGTCTGCCAGTTGTTGTTTGACAGTTAGATCATCCTCAACCCCAAAACCTTTTTTTTTTTCTTCCTGAAATCATCTGTGTGCTGTGGTTTGAAATGCTTGGTTGAAGAGAGCTTTGAAACTGACCCAAGACATTAAAGTTGAGGGTCTTAAAACCAAAATCAAGAGCTGCAAGTTGCTAAAATGCAGCCCTGAAGGCCCAGACACACCAAACTGACATCAAAGAAGGCTGGCTGTTGCGTTCCCTCACGTTGCCTGTGTCTGGGCCAAAAAGCCATCGGCCAGCTAGCGCATATTTTCTGCATCTGCGTGAGGCAAAATAACTCTCCATACCGGCAGGTGGAATTAGTCTGCATTTGTCAATGTATAAAATTGTGGCTTTTTGGCACATAGCCTACATGAAACAAAGCAACATTTGCAGACCATTTTTTACACCACTTTTCATCATTTGCCTCATTCCAGATGGTCATGTTGTTGTGAAGATTTACATGTATTGGAACGACGAGAAGAGATGAAGATGAAGATGAAAAATGACAAGAGCTTTCTGTGTGTGCCTTTGACTCTAGTTGTCTCCTTTCTTCACTTCCGTTTTTCCTCTTGTGTACTGGTTTGCTTAAGCTGACAAGTCAATCTGAGTGATTTCTCTCACCAATAAGCTCTGCAGCCAATTCAACATGCTCAGTCGGCTGAAAAGCTGCCGACAAGGGCCGACTAGTGCTGACTAGTGCCAATTGTGTCGGACACACCACGGAAAATAGGGCCACAGATGCTCAACATTGGACATTGGCCGGGTGATGACTTTGTGTGACCTCTTTCACATTGCATAGTCATTTGATCCATCCTTATCAAAAAATACTGATAAGTGCAGCTTTTTTATTGCATTTTGCATCAATAAACTGGTGCTAGCATGCTTTATGCTAGCTAATGCATTTGTAGCTGTGGAAACTAGTGGTTATGTACCTTTAGACGAGGAGATAAAATTAGTTTGATTAATTGAATTAATTGATCTTAATTTCTTCAGATATTCTGGTGCACTCTGATGTTGCTGAAATGATCATAGCCCTGGCTGAGAGGCTCTTTTCCTGGTGGTATGTGTTAACAAGTGTTGCTAAATCTGGGTAGCTAGCAACAAAAACACCTCTTTTGTAAACAGCTGATGCTAAACTTGGCTGGAGAAACTATTGGCAAGCAAAGCGGGTAGTGGAGCGGCTGGCAAATTTACTCTCACTCATCCACATTTGTGAAATAAACACAGGAAAGGAGGGGGGTTTGCAGGCTTCTGTGCTGTGTGACTAATATAGTCTGGAAGGAGACTGACCAGACTGTCAATATGTTGTGGTTTCTAAACACTGGAAGGGAAAAGAATTAGTTATGGGCTACTGGAGGACTAAAAGGAACATCTTAAAGTGTGAGTGCCAATGTTGAAAGCTTTGCTCTGTAAATGAAAACAGTCAAGTGGGACCTGGCCAGAAAATGTTCCTGCTCTGAGGAACTTTAAAGCTAGAGGCCAGTATTCCTCACAGGAATATCTGACCTCTTGTTGTCCAGGCACTTTCCTTTCCGTGACCTGCCATGTTCATGTTTTTTTTGCTTCATTCAAATGCAAATCAGTCTTAATGAATGTCTGCTCTGAAGGCATTTTGCAGCACCTGAGCAAACTGGCTCCATCCAGTGCTTACCGTCACGGCTGAGTGGTGTGTAGCGTAACGAGAAGGTAAAGCAGTTGTTTTCCATTATGAGTGTGATTTTCCTCAGCTCCTGCTTTAACTCATTACCCAGCCCAGGACAATCAGCTCTTGTTTATTAGCTGTAACAGGGGAAATGGCTTCATGACTCGCTTCCGCTACTGAAGCCCCATCAACCTTTGGGATTTCTGAAAACACATTTATCACATGTATGACAATAAGCAAAATCCATCTATTTATCCAATGTAAAATACATTAACAAGGAACAAGCTTCTGCTTGTTCCCCTCTCTGTAAAACTAAATAGCCTTTCTCCCTCTTACTCCTCACTGTGAATAAAAGAACAGTGCATGGAGTGACTCACTATGTTTGTTTGTTATTTGCGTTGCTTTGTTTCCAACACTGGGATGGCCACTTATGGGCAATTAGTCATGCTGAGTGGGCAGAGGCTTCACCTCCACCTCGTCACTGACAAACACAAGGAAAATGTATGTTTAAATGGAATCAGCTGAGTGATTGCAGACTGAACAAGCCAACAGTAGGGAGGATAAATATGTTACTCATCTTGGCTTTAGTACACAGACAGCAGAGGACTTAACACACACATTATTGTGGGATTAAAAGCAGGAGCTTTAATCCAAAATCAATACTCTGACCCAGAGCTCTGTGGTATATCAGGCCTTTAATCCTTTGATATCAATTATAACAAATCATGTATTTTATTAATTGTTTTCCATTGATTCAGAAATAGCTGAAATTATTTATGGGCTTGTTAACATTTGCTTTATGGCCACTTGTATTTTACAGGGTAATCATATATTATTCTGCTCAAGAGGTCAGTCTCTCCCTGATGGAAATTATGCTCTTTAAAACATGCGTGTGAACAGATTTTCAAATTATAGTATATTCACTTATGCACCATTAAGCATTCACACATAGTTAAATGTTAAAGCCTTTTACAAAGGTCAGACACTCCAATCGTCAGTCTTAAATTAAAGGCAAATTCCGTAACATTGTACATGTGGCCTTTAGGGCAGCAAACCTGTTTGTGAAATTATGTTTGAACTACATTAAAGACAGAGGTTCTGGGAATTGGCCCTTTATGGACTGGATTATCTCAACAATGTGACTATATTATGTTAATTTCACAACCTTCCGAGGAAATAAGAACTACTCAAAACATTTTTGGAAGTGTGCACTAGATTAGTCAAGAAGGATACAATGGAAGAAGACTTAAAACGTATGATTGAGACTATAAACCTCATTAGGAAAAGGTTTACTGAGGTAATAAATCAAGTGAGATGAATGGTCATTTTCCAATAGACTTCCATACAGTCAGGCTTCTTTTTGGAACCTGTTGAGTCGCCCCCTGCTGGCCATTAGAAAGAATGCAGGTTTAAAACACTTCTTTGCTTTCAAAATGATAAATCCTCTAATGTGCATGTTGGCTTATTACTAATAGTAGGACACATTTCAATGTATTGGGACAGCAGAGTAAAACATTTTTCTCCATTAGCAGATTGTACTGGCTAATTTTACCTGATGAGATTTGGTTAACTGGTATAATGCCCCTAAATTAACAGATTTTAACAGTGTATCTTAATAGTATCAGCCACAACTCTAGGATTTGGGTGTCTTTTTGTCATTATAGCAGAATTGTGAACTGTCTCTTTCAATGTATGAAATTATGACAATATTTCACAGGGCAACTGAATGGCAGGTTTCATTTTGCAGGACCCCTGGTGGCTTAGCTTTGCTTATGCCTTGCTATTACCTCGTCCTGTAGGTACACATTTGAGTGGTTAGTATTTTATGTCGGTGTGAAATTACAGTCATACTACAAATTGTTGCCTTTCTAAAAGAATCACTGCTACGAGTTTCCCTGACAAAACATACATCCATCAACTTTTACTGGCTGCTAACATACAGCTATGATTCATTGGTCATTCATATGGTTTTGAAGGCTGACATTTGTTTGAAGGACGAGATCATATAGTCTGTGCAGTAAAGCCCTCAGAGAAAAGGGATCTCAAATGGCAACATCTAGGCTGTCGAGCTGTAATCTGCCTCCAAACAACGAAATACTGAATGTCACCGCAGACAATAGCAACACACATACACGTGTGTTCACACAACACTGCAACACCAGCATGTGACACGGATAGAAGGACCAGACTGCTTTGCTCACTCTAAATATTCCACTTTAGCAATCATAACTCCCTGGCAGGCTATGCTCGGAAAATCTATCACACATTGTTGACGTGTTAAGGCATGCCACTCTGACCTGCTGATTGCATTTTCACACGGGAGTTACTGAAAATGACTATTCCCTATGTTTCCACCTGCCTGCCTGATGGGATAATTAAAGTGTGCAAATGTAACAAGCCAAATCCCTCAGGGCAGTTATGTTAACAACACCAAATGTATGAAGCATTTCAAGAAATAAACTTTGACGTAGGTCACAGAATTCAGGGATCATACTTTTATTCGCCTCAGATCATAGATGGATTACTGAACAGGCACACTGAGCTCAAGCCCAGGGACCCAAAGTGTCAGGGCCCCCCCTGGCTTTCATCTACAAAATGTCACTCAAAGAGACACAGACCAACCTGGAAGAGATTCAAAATTACCACAAATGAAATTGAATGAAAATAAAATTGACTGCAAAGACACAAAAAGACAATAAAGAGATGCAAAATGACTACAAAGAGACAGAAATTACTACATAGAAACTTAAAATTAACAAAGAGAGACAACAAGGTGACTACAAAGAGACAGAAATTACTACAAAGAGACTTAAACTGACCATAAAGAGACAACAAAAATGACTAAAAAGGGACAGAAATAACTACAAAGAGACTTAAAATAACTGTAAACAGACAAAAAGGATGACTTCAAAGACACAGAAACAACTGCAAACAGACTGACTTAAAATGACCATAAAGAGACAACAAAATGACTACAAAGAGACTTAAAACTAACATAAAGAGACGACAAAATTACTACAAAGAGACAGAAACAACTACAAACAGACTTAAAATGACCATAACGAAGTGACAACAAAGGGACACAAAACGACATAATCCGCCCATGCTTCAGGTCTGCAGATGTAAATGCAGTGTCATACTGCAGTGACTTAGCATAATGCATAAACACCAGTACTACTGAAGTATGAAGCCTTTAATAAGCTTTACTCAAACATGTATGTAACCAGCAGTTGCCTTAAGGTTGCAGAAATGTGCTTGTGACCAGAGGATTGCTGACGTAAAACCCTGGAATGACCCTTCTCTCTGCACTGTAGCTACTTACTGACCTACAATAGAGGACTGGGGTTGTACTGGGACTGCCCATACACAGTAAAATTGCTTTTCTTTCCATCCTGTCATGGTGACATCAGCTCCATTCACCTCTCTTCTCTCTCTTTCTTGTAGCTCACCTGATTAAAGACTGCATTGTGAATCATGCCTTTCTCATAGTGTTACACCAGAAGTCCACATGGTTATGATTCAGTGTGTTTGCTCTGCTTTAAATACATTTTTTTCAGACAAAAGCAAGCAAAACAGCAGTTTAACACGCGAGACGTGTGTTATTTAAATCTCAGAGCAATGAGCACTGAACCATAATAAGCACACTCATTTAAAGTGCACCGCTGAACAACCGCTGTGCAGTCATATTTGCTGAAGTTAAAGATTTGAATAATCCCCTCCTGTGACCTTTTGAAACAATAATTGCCTCAATCTTACATTATACACAAGGGTAATTCTATAGGCCAGCAGTATTGACAGTAAAATAAAGTTTCTACACATTTTTTGCTGAAAAATGTGTCTTAGTTATCTCTAAAGGATAATGCTTAGAGAAGTGACAAGTCTGGAAATGAAAAATGGATAAGAATCCTGACCTTACTTTGTAGCATTTACCCAAATACCTCCTTAGGCCTTGGATGATGGCAAATGGAAGATTCACAGGGTTGACAGGGATGGCCACACACAGTAGCAAAAGGCTGCAAATATCAGAATAAATAGTGATGCAATTCATCTTTTTGACAATCTTTGTTGTGCAAGAATTCTATATTTGTGTGAATGCACCTACACAAACTGTGTGCTCTGTGGGCTTAAATATTTGCAGTACATTTGGTGTTTGTATTATCTGTGTACATTGAAACTGTGATATGAAATACCTAAGATTACAGAGAGACTGAACACTGCAGCAGCATTGTGACTGATTCTGTATGTAGATCAAGGGTGTGACTTTCCAGCACACAAGTGCAAAATGACTCACATTGTGGTGTTTGTGTTAGAGAAAATAGGGTCTAATAATCAGAATATATGACTTGGAAAAGTTTTCCTGGCAGTATCTGTTGTAAAGTGCAGCCTTAATTAGACTAAGGATAAAGAAAGCATCGGTCCAGCTTGATTTATAATCTCTATAAAGGAGCCTATTATTGCAATTTATCTTGTTAAAATGTACCTTG